>NC_047569.1:37188768-37513954 GCF_011004845.1 Esox lucius | reverse complement strand
TAATGAATTTGCATTTTATTGTATGACATAAGTATTTGATACATCAGAAAAGCAAAACTTAATATTTGGTACAGAAACCTTTGTTTGCATTTACAGAGATCATACATTTCCTATAGTTATTGACCAGGTTTGCACACACTGCTGCAGGGATTTTGGCCCACTCCTCCATACAGACCTTCTCCAGATCCTTCAGGTTTTGGGGCTGTCGCTGGGCAATACGGACTTTCAGCTCCCTCCAAAGATTTTCTATTGGGTTCAGGTCTGGAGACTGGCTAGGCCACTCCAGGACCTTGAGATGCTTCTTACGAAGCCACTGGCTGAGTGTTTCGGGTCGTTTTCTGGGATACCCAGCCACGACCCATCTTCGATGCTATTACTGAGGGAAGGAGGTTGTTGGCCAAGATCTCGCGATAAATGGCCCCATCCATCCTCCCCTCAATACGGTGCAGTCATCCTGTCCCCTTTGCAGAAAAGCATCCCCAAAGAATGATGTTTCCACCTCCATGCTTCACGGTTGGGATGGTGTTCTTGGGGTTGTACTCATTCTTCTTCTTCCTCCACACACGTGAGTGGAGTTTAGACTAAAAAGCTCTATTTTTGTCTCAACAGACCACTTAACCTTCTCCCATTCCTCCTCTGGATCATCCAGATGGTCATTGGCAAACTTCAGATGGGCCTGGACATGCGCTGGCTTGAGCATGGGGACCTTGCGTGCGCTGCAGGATTTTAATCCTTGACGGCGTAGTGTGTTACTAATGGTTTTCTTTGAGACTGTGGTCCCAGCTCTCTTCAGGTCATTGACCAGGTCCTGCCGTGTAGTTCTGGGCTGATCCCTCACCTTCCTCATGATCATTGATGCCCCACGAGGTGAGATCTTGCATGGAGCCCCAGACCGAGGGAGATTGACAGTCATTTGAACTTCTTCCATCTTCTAATAATTGTGCCAACAGTTGTTGCCTTCTCACCAAGCTGCTTACCTATTGTCCTGTAGCCCATCTCAGCCTTGTGCAGGTCTACAATTTTATCCCTGATGTCCTTACACAGCTCTGTGGTCTTGGCCATTGTGGAGAGGTTCGAGTCTGACTCGAGTCACAATTTTCAGGACTTGTGACTTGCTTGATTAAAGTATGAAAATGACTTGAATTGACTTTGACTTGAGAACAAGTTGCTTGAGACTTGACTTGACTTGAAGTGGAAGACTCGACAATGACTTGAACTTATAATAAACAAACAGCCATAAAATAATTCTATATGTTGTGACATCAGCACTACTAATCAGCGTATGTGCCTTTAACGCTGCACAATTCAAACCGCGCCAAACATGGCAGACAGTAACGTTAGTCGAGCTCCACAAATAGTACCATTTGGATACAAGGACTTTAAACTGGACCGGGTGAATCAAAAAATGATTTGCCAGATGCAAAATATGCAACAACGTCAAATTGCATTCGTCATTTTAAGAACCACAAGGAAAGGTAAGAAAGTAATCTCTTTATATTCAGTTTCACTAAGATCTATAACGATTAAGTTACTAATGTAATGAATTAATCTTTTGTTTGTCAGAATTTGGCCTTGGTTGCATTTTATGTTTTTTTTTTTTCTTGTTAGAAATGTGACCATTATCATTACTGAATACGTCTGGTAAATAGATGTAAGGGAATTTGACTATAACAGTGGCATAGCCTGAATTTTAATGTTGATGGGCATCTTAAAATGAGCGGGCATGTATATTATTACACATAGGCTATAATGTCTGTATTAAATGTGCGCATTTTCAAGTGTTTGTGGACTGCGTGTGGAAACTTAAAAGCATTGTGCTTACACCATAACAGTTAACTTTACTGCATGAAAGGCTAACATGGAGGCGCCGATGTGATTACTAGCACCTAAACATTTCGAAGAGTTTTTTTTTTTACTCATACAGACAAGAATAATTACAGCGTAATTACATATTTGGCAGTTTTTCAATCACAATAATTAGTTTATAAGGTTGTTATTATTAGTCCTTATTACATGGATTGTCTGAATTCCAGTGCAGAATGCGTGTTATTTCTTGATAACAGACCATTGCCATGAAAAACAGTGCGTTGCTATGGACGCAGCAGGATTCTAATATTTTGTGCTAATTATTGATTTATTTGGTAGGGAGCCATGTAATAAGCGGGATAAGGTATAGCAAGGTGGTTGTTATAGCGAATACAACCCCTTCAGGCTGATTCAAGATCCCTCCGCTTCTTCCCCCCAAAAAATTGTACCGCGGAAGAGAAAAATATTTGATTTTGAAATCGAGCTTCGCACCGAGCGCACATCAGAAACCGAGGACAGTGTGTGTGTGTTCATCTCTTTAGTACTGTGACTTGACTTGACACTTATAAGGACTCGACTTGACTTGCTTAGGGTGAACCCTGGACTTGACTTGACTTGCTTGATTTATCTGGACTGTGACTTGAGACTTGACTCGAGATCGATGGTTAAGACTTGAGACTTGCTTGGACTTGACCATGTGTGACTTGTCCCCATCTCTGGTGGACAGGTGTCTTTTATACAGGTAATGAGTTCAAACAGGTGCAGTTAATACAGGTTAATACAGTGGAGAACAGGAGGTCTTCTTAAAGAAAAACTAACAGGTCTGTTAGAGCCGGAATTCTTACTGGTTGGTAGGTGATCAAATAATTATGTCAATAAAATGCTAATTAATTATAAAAAAAATCATACAATGTGATTTGCTTTTGTTTTGGATTCCATCTCTCACAGTTGAAGTGTATCTATGATAAAAATTACAGACCTCTACATGCTTTGTAAGTAGGAAAACCTGCAAAATCGGCAGTGTATCAAATACTTGTTTTTCCCACTGTAGTTTTATATCATTGTGCAAAGATCATTACAAATACTATTAATAATAACAGTATTTATTACCCTGTATGTAAGTTAGCAGTGCAGAACGACTTAATGGAAATCATTTAACTTGACCACCCGTCTACTAATGAAGTGACCGAACAAACAGGAATATCGACTGATGACACTCCTGATTTGAGGGGAAGGAGGGGTAGCAGAACAGAGGTGGCTGGAATTCAATTGAATCTCCCCTGAGACCAGTGCTATTCGCCATTTATTTTATTGTCTCCCTGACGGAGTGAGATGATAAATCTAATAGATGACCTGAAATGCAAAGTCCAGGCCCTCCATCATTACAGTCTATTGCAATGGCACACAATCAACTTCACCAGGGACACACACACACACCCACCCACACACCCTAATATTTACCTTCTTGCAGGCAGTGACAGAGTATCCCAGGGTACTGTCTGTGCTGACTCCTGCATCTGCCAACTCAGAGCTGTCCAACATAGTTGATGACTGGAGGTTACTGCAAGAGAAGAAAAAGGTACTGTGTCAGTGCCCACCATGCCCCATCCATGCCCCATCCATGCCCCATCCAAGCCTCATCCGAGCCCCGTCCATGCCCCATCCAAGCCCCATCCGAGCCCCATCCATGCCCCATCCAAGCCCCATCCGAGCCCCATCCATGCCCCATCCGAGCCCCATCCGAGCCCCATCCATGCCCCATCCGAGCCCCATCCATGCCCCATCCAAGCCCCATCCGAGCCCCGTCCATGCCCCATCCCTGTCCATAACAAATTGCATCTCTTTTACATAACCATTCCAAGGCCTGACCAATTCAGTGATAACCTCTAAATAACTATGATGTTGCAAAGCACATGAGCACCAAGGTATTCTGACATTCTGGATATACCCACTCACATACCCATAGAATTTGTCTACAAATGGGGGTGTACAGTATAGAATACATGTCCAATATTTGAAGGATGAAATGCATTGACTATTTATTGTGAAAATTTTTATTCATTGACTAATTCGAGAAACATTTTGGATATATTCATTCAAAATGAATGTAACTCCTTGGTCACACAAATTAAATAGTGTGTCTTGCCTTTTCGTTGAGCTGAAGCTGGTGGAACTTCGTTCGGGTTCACCAGATGTCCAATGACAAACAAGGAAATGCATTAACTAAAAGGTATGAAAATACTCGTACACATTAAAAATATACAGTTTCTCCTTTTTATTTGACTGGAGCCAGTATTCAGTTTTTTCTTTTTAGTTTCATTTTAGTAAATTTTTTTGTTCTAACCGTCTTCTGCTTTGTGGAAGTTCACCTGTATCCGATATGTATTATGAACCCGGAGGAAGGCCTGGGGCTTTTTCTAGATTGATGAGAGTGCCTTAATTGGACCTGCTGTTTTCTCTACGTCCATACAGCTGAGAACATTAGAGTGCTAAGGTATAAGTTACCCTATATTAATATGAGCACTTATCACAATTTGGGTAGAGCAGCGCTCATCGATTCATGCCAGATTTTGACATATTCTCCTGGTTAAAGAATCGAGTGGCCCCAATGAAATTCTCTGCTGGACTTGTATCCAAGACCTACATCACAACAACAAACCCTTAGCAGTCGCTATTTCAGTAAATTCCCCGTTTTCCCAGAAATATCCCTTGGAGGTTTCCCAGATTCAGGATGGCATATACGTTGAAACGTTGAAACGTGAATTTATGGAAGTTCACAGAATTGTAAAACACTAGACATACACTCACAAACCCAACACCAAAATAAATGCCACACGGCAAAATATAGACAATTGACGTCAGAATTTGATTCATCTTTAGATTCACGCAAATCTGCGAGCCTGACCTTTCTGAGCATGTCATCACGCAAATGTCGTGCGCTGCTGGTCGCTCCGGGTCTCGTCAGACCCAAATGAATACGGAGTGGCACTTAATAACGTATCACCATTATTCTGATACGATTTGCGTTTAATGACGTGTCATTATGATGACATAATAATAGCCTAGTTTGCTGATCAGTCCGATCACACAACGGAGGCAAGGTGGCCGAAATACCGTAGGCTATCAATGCACTTAATCAAAAAGCGATTTAAAACAGGTTCACCTTAGAACATCGATTGATCTGTAATCCGGCGTTTTTACTTTGTCTCTTGCCAGGATACTGTGTAGAGAAGATCACCGACGGTCATAGTCTTATGTCATAATTTTGTTTGCTGCACGACACCGTGTTTTCACAATTTTTTTATCATTCAAATAATGAAAACACATTTTAAGACTGGGCGTATTTCAGGAATCCTATGCGAAAAGTGTTACAGGCGTATAAATGGAAAAGCATCGTATTTCCGCAAATTAAACGTCATATAGGATTTATTATTATCATGCTTATAGCACAGCACTACAAACAAATTAAAATTAAAATATGGATTTGCGGAAAAAATTGTTGCCATAAATTAAATGTAAATTTAATGTTCCAACTAACAAATGAGCAAGTAATCACATTTCAACAAAAGACGAAAAAAAGTGTCCTAGGCACATACATGTCTGCAGTCAGTAGGCTATACTGTAGGATAGTTGACCATTTCATTGACGGATAATCTGCTGTTCAAAATGTCACATCAGTTGCTTATTAATTAACACGTTCACATACCTCGGCGTCTTCAGAAGGCACTTAGCGCCGGCCATCCCGTCCTAGATACTCTACCCGACCTGTGGTAGAAGAGCGGAGCACTACCGGAGCGTGTCTGTCCCGAGGACACTCTAGTCCAGAAGCACATCCCCCGACCAAGCAGACGAGAATTCCAGCGCTATCGCCCGCTACCGCCTGACGCTACCGTAACGCAGAGGGAAAAGGGTCCTTACTATGGTTTTCACCGCGCGCAGAACCCAACAAATGACAGTCGGCTTGAAGTGGAGCGGGAGCATACTCTCGCCTAGCAGCATAGAAAAACACGAAAGCGCGAACGCGTGCAAGAGCATGCGCGCGATAACAAACAAACACACAAACACAAAAACACACAAACACACAAACACACAAACATACAAACACACAGCTTTACTATATTTCACCCTCTTTCCACGCCGTGTTAAAATAAAATGTGACTTCTTTTGTATCTGTTAACATAAACTGTATCATATCATCAGAGGCTCTGCTCATTTCCCTGTAATAATCTGCATGCATATACACACGCACACACAGTCCCAGACATAAACAGTGTTTTACTATCCATGCTGGGGCCAGACAAAACGATTACCTATTTTCCCTGTCTCCTAAACCTTACCTTAAACCAACCCTAAACTTAACCTCTAATGCTTGAACCCCAAACCAAAGCCAATTCTATCTTTGACCCTAAAGCTAACACCTGAGTCTGAAAAGCTTTATTCCTAGTGGTTACCGAATTGTACGATTTTATGACTTTTGCTCGTCACATGTACAGTAAAATCTGCATCACACACAATTTCATTGTAAGTCCTCTTTGTAAAGGCTATTGATCAATGGCTGGAAGTTGCTAATTTACCAAAACAATATTGATGGCCTTACAGTTTGTGTTATTTCTCAACAATCTAAGAAAAGCTCTCCCTGGCAAAAGAGGTTCCTATCCTCCTGGGGATTTCCTGGTTAAATGAAGATTACATAAATGTCAGTTTAATTCATCCTCTGGGGTCACTATGGATGTGCACCCCTAACCCAGAGTCAGTGGCAAAAGATCAGACAGACACATGGGCCAGACTGAGTATTGAAATGTGTGGTCGACCAGGACCTGTGTTATCTTTTATCACAACAGGCCCTGTAATAGAAGTGACCCTGAGTCAAATGGACACTTCTACTTTTATAGCTCTGATGGAAACTGCTATGTGAGAGAGCTCAGAAAATCAGCTTCAGTAGGCCTAAGATATTCAGTGTCAGTAAAAATCTCACTGCTTGATTCCATTCGGCCGAGGATGTAGGTACACTTCTCGTGTAGTCACATAGCTGCTTGACATTTCATACCTGTATGAGTCTTGATGGCAGCTGAACCCTACCTGTGGATTTCCCCTGCAGTTCTAATGTCCTTCACTTTATAAAGACAGCGATAGCCTTGGCGGAGCTACGGCGCCCATTTGTCACAAGGACTTCCATTTTACCCGTCTTTTATGATGTCTAAAAAACCTGCCCCCTATTCTGTCACACACACACACATTACCGCGTTATAATGTTCAAGTCGGGGGAATTCAGAGAACATTTTCTTGGTTCTTTATGAATACTAACTGGCACCTCAACAGTAGCCAAACCATCTAATGCTGCTCCGTTAGCCTGACGGCCACAGCAATATGGATCTCCAATGCACCCTTTATTAGGAGATCTAGCCTTCTCCTCTGGGTAAAAGCCTCAGCTGGAGAGGACATGCTCTCAGCCCATTAGTCTGCACAGGGAAGTGTGTGTGTGTGTGTGTGTGTGTGTGAGAGAGACACACAGAGAGACACAGGATAAGCAGGAGAGAGGGCGTTGATGGAGGGATGTTGGAATCTCGCAGACCTACAGGTCAGCGTCCACGGTCCATAATGTGTGCTAAATCGCTGTTCAATCAGGACTGACACAGCTGCCACATCACAGTGTAGCCAGCGTGTTAAAAATAGGTGAAACCGACATCAAACACGCTGCTGGTAACAGTTAAGTTCCCCCCACTTCCTCCAAGCTAGCGGTTGAGCGATCTTACGGTCCTTTCTCATCTCTACTCCACCCACCCCGTCCAAACCCGCCACACAGCGAGCTACCCAGCCCGAGCCTAAACTCCCCACGGACAGTCTGACTCGCGCACACAGGCCGCTGACCAGCGACCCTCTGTTTCAAAACCCACGTGACCTTCAGTCCTTGACAATGGTCAACATTTTTGCCATACCAGTCGCCGCCGACTGTATAGCCCAACCAGGCTAGCCGTGGAGTGAGCTTCCAGTGCGTTCTTACTCACAATACCACATAGCATGATTAACGGGGTCCCCAAATGTATCCCAGGCACGGCCCTACTGTATGTTGAACTGAGGGTACAGAGGGCTGAGTGAAAGGAAATCTCCCTGGGCTCCAGGCTGGGTAGAGGACAGGCTGTGTCTCACCTTGCTGTTCCCCTCAGGGTGACTCATACTGAAAGTCTCCCTAGTTACCACACTTTACTTTCACCTCTTTTCTCCTCTCACTCTCTAACTCACAAACACACAGATACATTTAATTCGGCTGTATAGATGGCCACATCAAAATGGATTGCCCTTAATTTAATTTTTTTAATTATTTCTAAACATCTGCCCTTACCCCAAAAACCTAAACCTAAACCTAATTCATAACTGTAACCCTTTACCTAACCCTGAATGACTAACCCTAATTCTAACCCCAACTATTATTTTACCCTAAATCATTATTGTATTTTTTTAAATGGGGAAAGGGACAGTCTCTGGTTTAACTGCAGTTTGGGGAAAATGTTTCCCCCACATATAGTAAAACCTGTTCTCACACACACACACACACACACACACACACCCACCCACACACACAGTCATTCCCTATGAATATAATCCCTGTATTCTGTCACCAGCCAGGTTTCCCACCAAACAAACACCTTTGTCAAACCTCTTTCCCTTTGTCAGACAGGTGTTTGTAATAATGATGCAGGTTTTTTCCTGTTTAATGTATCTATTTGCATTCAAAGACACTGTATTTGATTGCATTCTATCTTTGTTTCACCTCTGCTCATAGCCATGGGTGTCAGACCACGTTGCCCTCTAATACAGTCAGAGGCAGTGGTCAGATCTGCTCTACCCAGCAGTTAGTAACTTCACTGGCAAACAAATTAGTCAGTGAGTGGTGTGCATTTGTATTTGTGTGTCTGTGTGTTAGGCAGAAAACAGACCAGTAAGATATCTTTAGTCTGCTGAGAGTGTTTAACACCACTCAGTGAATCGTAATCTCTGTATTAGAGGAAATCTTGTTTCTTTTCAGATAGCTGATATCACTTACGGTTAGCCTACTGAAGGTCAGTTGCTCCAAACCAGTAGGTAGCTCTAATATAACAAAAAGCAGTAGGAAGTTTGGAGTAGGGTTGTATTATTGACACTATTGCCGAAACAAGCATTACACAACCAGACAGTTTATTTCGGCTACAGTCACATCCAAGATGATTGGCATCTTTGACATAAATTGGCAAAAAGACTGCATAAAATACACAACACAGGTAATGAGATATAGTGTTGTACTTCATTAATGATAATAAGGAAATCAGCAAAAATTTCACATTTCATAATATTATAACCCCTCCTTGAACTGCCACCTTAACGTGGTAGAGGGGTTTGAGTACCCGAGTGACCCTAGGAGCTATGTTGTCTGGGGCTATATGCCCCTGGTAGGGTCTCCCAGGGCAAACAGGTCCTAGGCGACGGGTCAGACTAAGAGCGGTTCAAAACACCCCTTAATGATGAAAATGTTCTTGAGTTCCGTGACGTCGCCCGGTATGGTGCAGCCGGGGCCCCACCCTGGAGCCAGGCCCGGGGTTGGGGCTCGTACGCGAGCGCCTGGTGGCCGGGCCTTTCCCCATGGGGCCCGGCCGGGCTCAGCCCGAACGAGCGACGTGGGGCCGCCTTCCCGTGGGCTCACCACCCACAGGAGGGACCATAAGGGGCCGGTGCAGAGAGGATCGGGCGGCAGTCGAAGGCGGGGTCCTAGACGACCCGATCCCTGGACACGGAAACTAGCTCTAGGGACGTGGAACGTCACCTCGCTGGCGGGGAAGGAGCCTGAGATCGTGCGTGAGGTTGAGAGGTTCCGACTAGAGGTAGTCGGGATCACCTCTACGCACGGCTTGGGCTCTGGAACCACACTCCTTGAGAGAGGATGGACTCTTCACCACTCTGGAGTTGCCCATGGTGAGAGGCGGCGGGCTGGTGTGGGTTTGCTTATACCTCCCCAGCTCTGCCGCCATGTGTTGGAGTTTACCCCGGTGAACGAGAGGGTCGTTTCCCTGCGCCTACGGGTTGGGGACAGGTCTCTCACTGTTGTTTGTGCCTACGGGCCGAACCGCAGTGCAGAGTACCCGACCTTCTTGGAGTCTCTGGGAGGAGTGCTGGAAAGTGCTCCGACTGGGGACTCTATCGTTCTACTGGGGGACTTCAACGCCCACGTGGGCAACGACAGTGACACCTGGAGGGGTGTGATTGGGAGGAACGGCCCCCCTGATCTGAACCCGAGCGGTGTTCAGTTATTGGACTTCTGTGCAAGTCACAGTTTGTCCATAACGAACACCATGTTCAAGCATAAGGGTGTCCATCAGTGCACATGGCACCAGGACACCCTAGGCCGCAGGTCGATGATCGACTTTGTTGTCGTTTCATCTGACCTGCGGCCGTATGTCTTGGACACTCGGGTGAAGAGAGGGGCTGAGCTGTCAACTGATCACCACCTGGTGGTGAGTTGGATCCGATGGCGGGGGAGGAAGCTGGACAGACTCGGCAGGCCCAAGCGTACTGTAAGGGTCTGCTGGGAACGTCTGGCCGAGTCTCCTGTCAGAGAGATCTTTAACTCCCACCTCCGGCAGAGCTTCAACTGGATCCCGACGGAGGCTGGAGATATTGAGTCCGAGTGGACCATGTTCTCCACCGCCATTGTCAAAGCGGCCGCTCTGAGCTGTGGCCGCAAGGTCTCCGGTGCCTGTCGAGGCGGCAATCCCCAAACCGGTGGTGGACACCGGAAGTAAGGGATGCCGTCAAGCTGAAGAAGGAGTCCTATCAGGCCTGGTTGGCTTGTGGGACTCCTGAGGCAGCTGACGGGTACCGACAGGCCAAGCGGACTGCAGCCCGGGTGGTTGTGGAGGCAAAAACTCGGGCCTAGGAGGAGTTCGGTGAGGCCATGGAGAAGGACTATCGGCTGGCCTCGAAGAGATTCTGGCAAACCGTCCGGCGCCTCAGGAGAGGGAAATAGTGCCCTACCAACGCTGTTTACAGTAGAGGTGGGCAGCTGTTGACCTCAACTGGGGATGTCGTCGGGCGGTGGAAGGAGTACTTCGAGGATCTCCTCAATCCCGCAGTCACGTCTTCCATTGAGGAAGCAGAGGATGATGGCTCAGAGGTGGACTTGTCCATCACCCGGGCTGAAGTCACTGAGGTGGTCAGGAAACTCCTCGGTGGCAAGGCACCGGGGGTGGATGAGATCCGCCCTGAGTACCTCAAGTCTCTGGATGTTGTGGGGCTGTCTTGGTTGACACGCCTGTGCAACATCGCGTGGCGGTCGGGGACGGTGCCTTTGGGATGGCAGACCAGGGTGGTGGTCCCTCTTTTTAAGAAGGGTGTGTTCCAACTATAGGGGGATCACACTTCTCAGCCTCCCCGGGAAAGTCTATGCCAGGGTTCTGGAGAGGAGAATACGGCCGATAGTAGAACCTCGGATTCAGGAGGAACAGTGTGGTTTTCGTCCGGGCCGTGGAACACTGGACCAGCTCTATAACCTCTATGGGGTGTTGGAGGGTTCATGGGAGTTTGCCCAACCAGTCCACATGTGTTTTGTGGATTTGGAGAAGGCATTCGACTGTGTCCCTCGCGGCGTCCTGTGGAGGGTGCTTCGGGAATATGGGGTCCTGGGTCCTTTTCTAAGGGCTGTCAGGTCCCTATACGACCGAAGCAGGAGCTTGGTCCGCATTGCCGGCAGTAAGTCAGACTAGTTCCCAGTGCATGTTGGACTCCGGCAGGGCTGCCACCGGTTCTGTTCATAATTTTTATGGACAGAATTTCTAGGCGCAGCCAGGGGCCGGAGAGTGTCAGGTTTGGGGACCACACGATTTCGTCTTTGCTCTTTGCGGATGATGTTGTCGTGTTGGCCCCTTCAAACCAGGACCTTCAGCATGCGCTGGGACGGTTTGCAGCCGAGTGTGAAGCGGTGGGGATGAGAATCAGTACCTCCAAATCCGAGGCCATGGTCCTCAGTCGGAAAAGGGTGGCTTGCCCACTTCAGGTTGGTGGAGAGTGCTTGCCTCAAGTGGAGGAGTTTAAGTATCTAGGGATCTTGTTCACGAGTGAGGGAAGGATGGAACGGGAGATTGACAGACGGATCGGTGCAGCTTCTGCAGTAATACGGTCGATGTATCGGTCTGTCGTGGTGAAGAAAGAGCTGAGCCTCAAGGCGAAGCTCTCGATTTACCGGTCAATCTACGTTCCTACTCTCACCTATTGTCATGAGCTTTGGGTCATGACCGAAAGGACAAGATCCCGGATACAGGTGGCCGAAATGAGCTTTCTCCGCAGGGTGGCTGGGCGATCCCTTAGAGATAGGGTGAGAAGCTCGGTCACCCGGGAGGAGCTTGGAGTAGAGCCGCTGCTCCTCCACATCGAGAGGGGTCAGCTGAGGTGGCTTGGGCATCTGTTTCGGATGCCTCCGGAACGCCTTCCTGGGAAGGTGTTCCGGTCCCGTCCTACCGGGAGGAGACCCCAGGGAAGACCTAGGACACGCTGGAGGGACTATGTCTCCCGGCTGGCCTGGGAATGCCTCGGTGTCCCCCCGGAAGAGCTGGAGGAAGTGTCTGGGGAGAGGGAAGTCTGGGCATCTCTGCTTAGACTGCTGCCCCCGCGACCCGGCCCCGGATGAAGCGGAAGAAGATGAATGAATAATATTATAAATGTTTTTTAATATGATATATTATTGAAATGTACATATACTTCTTTATGAAAATGGAAAATGCATTGGAAGGTGATTTAGACCAGGGGTTCTCAAACTGCTCCTGTGGGACTAGCAGCCATTCCATGTTTTTGAACTTCTCCAGAGCTAGCACACCTGATTCAATTTGTGAACTAATTATCACACCTTGATCAGGTCAATCAGATTACCTAGTTCAGGGCAACAAAAATAATGTGAAACATCTGACAGTTCCCAAGCAGACATTTGAGAACAGTGGTCTTAGGCCATTCCACCACACTCACAAGCAGAATTGTGAATGTCCTCCTGTAGACTGAAATGGCCATAGCAAAAATGTTGACTTTTGTAGTCAATTAACTATTTATTTGTGGATGGTTTTATATGACTTAGGGTCCTGGCCAAGGCAACCAGGTTTTGAGCTAAAATGTCTATAGATGCATACACATCCTTGTTTCAAAGCCAAACCCACCAGCGGGGTGATTGGCCAAACAAAAACCACCAGTGGTGTGAGTGGCCAAACAAAAACCACCAGCGGTGTGATTGGCCAAAAAAAAACACCAGCGGTGTGAGTGGCCAAACAAAAACCACCAGCGGTGTGATTGGCCAAAAAAAAAACACCAGTGGTGTGAGTGGCCAAACAAAAACCACCAGTGGTGTGAGTGGCCAAACAAAAACCACCAGCGGTGTGATTGGCCAAAAAAAAAACACCAGCGGTGTGAGTGGCCAAACAAAAACCACCAGCGGTGTGAGTGGCCAAACAAAAACCACCAGTGGTGTGATTGGCCAAACAAAAACCACCAGCGGTGTGTGGCCAAACAGATCTTTTTGGTTCATCTGACCATAACACCCGGTTCCAAGCGGCAATGCCTTTTAGTAAACCCCATGCATTTGTTGATTGATCTCAATAAAGGCTTTTTGTTTCTGGCAAGAAAGTCACCAACCATTTATCTCTTATAATTTGTGAGTTCTTTGCCTTTCCAGGTGGTAGATGACAAATTGATGTTATTTTTAATGCGTGTTAACTCATTTTCAGTCCTCAATTTTCAGCCCTGAATGTATTGTGATCCCAGCGACACCTCTGCTTGGAGGAAACATTTTGTCTTGTGCACTTCATGCCCGTGCACCTAGTTAGCTAGTAGCTATCATTCCACAGCCAGGGAAATCCTTATTTAGCAAGCTACAATAGTTTGGATGAGACATTAGTACTGGCACTGGGTTGCCAAATCACACCAAGCTATCAGCAAGCATTTGAGCGTTAGATGAAAGTCTAACAGCCCATTCTGACCGGTCTGTTCTGACTGTAACAGTTGTCATCCAAACAGACACACACCCAAACAGACTCCCAAAAAGACAGATAGACACCCAAACTGATAGACTTCTGGAGTGTGTATGAACACTGAATTGTTCAGATGGGTCCGTTCAGCAACTCTCATAAAGACGCAATTGACGGTTCTACTGAGAGACAGAGTAGATATGACTGACCATCTCTAGGCCGATTTCAATGTCGTTCTCTCTCTCTCTTCTCCTCGTCTGCATTTCTCTTTCTCATATTTCCTCCTTCTGTCTCTCCTTTTCTTTCACTTTTCCCTCCACCTTTTCTCTGTCCTTTCGTCCCTGTTGTTTCTCTTCCAAATTCCAAGAGAATGTTAAAAGTGCTAAGAGATTTGGTGAAATATTGCTTGTTTTTCATTTATTACATAACTAATTGAACTGATGTCAGTTCAATTAGTCGAAAAAAACATTTCAGTCAGGGTTATTTCCAGAGTTCAACACGCCGTTTCTATCTTTCACCGTGACATGAGCTAACTAATGTTAGCTAATTAATTCAGATGTCACCATCTCATTTAAAAGGCTGAGAAACAGTGAGACTTGAGGTTTCCACCACCAATAGAACTCATTTATTGTAAAGGCTGCTATCCTACTCAAACAAATATTTTGAAAGGAAGAAATGTTTGCCTTGCAAACTAACCTAAACAGTATAATGATACACCTACCCCACAAAACTCTTAGGCAGCCCAGTGGGGAGCACTGTACTGTTGTCAAGCACTTTGATAAACCCCTCTGGCCATTCACTCCAGCATGTCATAACAGCATTAACTTTGGCTGATTGACATGCCATTATGAAACATCCAATAGCTGAGCAATACTCCCAAGTTGTTTCTTCCCCACCCATTTTACTTCACCTGTTTTAATCAGCAGCCAGTTGGTGCAGCCAGACAGACATTTTAACCTGGTAACTAACTAGGTTGGTCAGTTATTGCAGGGGAAGTCTGAGTACCCAATCAGAGTGTGACGCCACGCTGATATTTACTGCATCCCTTCAAGCCATGGCCCGGTCATGTGACCCACAGTGACACAAGGAAAGAGTGATTCAGAAGTTAGCTCTACCACACAGTTGATAGTTCTACTTGAAAGCGTGGCGTATCCACTTCAAAGAGCTGTTCTACTGAAATTAATGCTTTATGTACTTCGAAGAACCGAACTACTAAAATGATTCTGGCAACATTCGGAAAGGCACTAGCTCCTCTTCTACAACTAGAATACTTTAGCTAGATAGATGAAGGGAGCTCTGTGATATCATGACGCAGTTGTCCAGCAACTAAAGTGAGCCGAAAACAACATATTAAAGAAATCAGTAATCAGTAAGTCATTATCGCAAATAGCTCATTATAAATGAAAACACGCTATGCAATAATGGGCACAGCCAAGCCCACATAATTTCATGTCTTAACGTCATGTGAAAATGAATAAAAAAGATTTGAAACAGTAATCAACTTGCTGTCTTATTTTGTATTTTTTTTATCACTGAACCAAAATATTATTGTCCTGGAAAGATCCAATCACTCAACATTTCCGTTCAGAGAAACATATTACCATGTCATTCCTCACAATATAACAGGAGGAACATCAAAGATCACACCAACCCGCTGAAAAGACTTCATCACCATCACTAACACAATCACATCAGAGAGCCAGTATGAGCAAAGCGTTTCAGTGAGGAAAGCAGGAGTCAGCTGGAGAGAGTTCTCACTGTCAAAAGTCCTGGTGCAGGCAAGCTATTTTAAACCAGCTTGGTACAGAACAAAAATGCACAACTTAACTAAGATGGGAAAATGTGTGTACGTGACAAAAGGAGACATGGCAGAGGGATGGAGAAAACCCAGTGGGGGACAGACGTGGGCAGAGTCATATACAATAATGTATGAATTTATCTATGTATGCATCTATCTATCTATCTATCTATCTATCTATCTATCTATCTATCTATCTATCTATCTGGTATATCTGTGTATCTCTATATAGTATCCATCTATCTATCTATCTATCTGGTATATCTATCTGGTATATCTATCTGGTATATCTATCTGGTATATCTGTGTATCTCTATACAGTATATCTGTCTATCTATGTATTTATCCATCTAGTATATCTGTGTATCTCTATATAGTATATCTATTTATCTATCTAGTATATCTGTGTATCTCTATATAGTATATCTGTCTATCTATCTTTATATATGTCTGTCTGCTTGTCTGTCTGTCAGCAGAATGAAAGGGCTAATATTGGAGAAAGAAAAAAGAGAAACCAATTGTGCCTGACTAGATTTCTGAATGAGTTTGAGTGGTTATGACACTGACAGTTATTCATGGGATATTAAGAGTAGTGAGGGTTTAACCCTTCACCATTGGGACCAGAGGACACATATAACACATGCTACTGTAACAGGAAGTGTGTGTGTGTGTGTGTGGTGACTGCCTGCTCTTTTATTAGAGTCATGGCATTTATAGTAAGCTGTGACATTTCCCAGCGCATATATGAGAAATGTAGGGTAAGTGAGGATCAGAACTTTGGACAACTAGGCCGGCCTCTCTGAAAAAAACGCCACTCTGGTTTGGGCCACTAGATCATGTAAACACACGCTTCTGTCTGTCCTGTCTAGTCTAAGCCAGCCACTTCATGTTCGAAAGACAGGCTAACCGGCTAACAGTATACAACTTGAAATGCAACGTTCCTTCAGTTAGTTGGCTAGTCAGCGGCGTAACGTCATTTTATCTCAGTAAATGAACTGAAGCAACTGCTTTTGTTCTGCTTGCCAGGAGTCTGTGGAATATCTGTGGAGACAGTTGAGCTGCAACAACCCGACTGGAGCTGGGATGCACGAGTGGGTGAAGATGTGAGAGATGATTGGTCGGTAGCCTAAGCTGATTAAGCCAACCCCTGTAAGCGCCGGAAATTTCTTACAACTTTCTTATTAGTTAATGTAGACCAGGTTTGAGGGATTTGGTCCGCCAGGAACTTTTGCAAATTCAGGCTAATGTTCTGTTTCTAGGAACCCCGATTAGGCTGGTGTAGCCTAACTCGTGTGGGTTGGTGTGGGTGTAGTTTGGGTAGGTCCCTTTCAGGCAGGTGTGGATCTGCCAGTGTTGGGCTGATCTGGGGTGGCCAGTTAACACATTGCCTGCTGAATACCCACATGGGACCGATATAGTGTTGTTTGCTGGCGTGATCACGCAGTATAGCTAGCTGTCCTTCAGTTAAATGAGAGGTGATGCATAGAGAATGTTTGTGTGTCTGTGTGTGTATGTGTGTGTTGGGATGTGTGTGAGGGTGTATCCACGTGCTTCTGCCTGACTGCAGTGGTGTCTGAACTACGGGAGAGAGCTTGTTAAAATTTTATTTGGGACTGCTTGGACTTGAAAATTCAGAATTTCTATCAGACCTCTCAGAGCTCTGTAGTTATATTTTCCCTCATCAAAGGGATAAAAAAAATACTTTTAATAAGAGTTTCACAGTGGAGTGTGTGTGGATATGTGTGTAGTAGATTACATTGATAGGCACGTTGATGGATATTATTGACAAGAGGACAGAAATACTGGTCTGCGCGTCAGTGATGCATTAAATCCAAGCTCCACCTTATGATGAACTTTAGACTAATGATTGCCATTCTATTGATTTTACACCTGTCAATTCACTTGCACTCACACACACACACACACACACACACACACATACACATTCACATATACACACACACACACACACACACACACACACACACATACACACACACACGTACACACACACACACACACACATACACACACACACATACACATGCACACACAGCTGCAGTGAACAGGACATTTCAATATTACACAGACGGCACATGAGGACTCATCGACGTGGTTGCAATTATGGATAATGACCAAATTAATCAGTTTAATCATGCTCTCAGTGCAGTTACCCTTCACATGATTGGTCCTCAGCATCCCGTCACTGGTTCACGTGAATGAATGAGCAGGGGTTGTGATTGATAGAGCTGCGAATGGTGATGGTCCTAGTCATATGGAAAGGTTAATGAGGGGCAGGGTCCCTGGGGAATCTGTTGGCACTCTTGTACATGGGGGTTTACACAGTTAAAGTGGACAATAAAGGGGCGACAGTGGAGCGGGAGGGCAGTACACTTTATGTTGCTGGTGGTAAAATGATACTCTCAGTGATGGTGTCCAATTAACAAGGCAGTGTGGGGTGGAAGTGGTGGGTACATTGGATTGGAGATATAGCATGTGTACAGCAGTCAGGGGATGGAGGTGTACAGCAGTCAGGGGATGGAGGTGTAAAATGGAGTCAGGAGGTAGAGGTTTACAGCAGTCAGGGGATGGAGGTGTACACCAGTCAGGGGATGGAGGTGTACTGTAAAGTCAGGGGATGGAGGTGTACAGTAAAGTCAGGGGATGGAGGTGAACAGCAGTCAGGGGATGGATGTGTACAGCAGAGTCAGAGGTGGAGGTGTACAGTAAAGTCAGGGGATGGAGGTGTACAGTAGAGTCAGGGGATGGAGGTGAACATCAGTCAGGGGATGGAGGTGTACAGTAGAGTCAGGGGGTAGAGGTTTACAGTAGAGTCAGGGGGTGGATGTGTACAGTAGAGTCAGGGGTGGAGGTTTACAGTAAAGTCAGGGGGAGGTGTGTAGCATTATTACTGTAGTTAAGAATATCATCACTGAATGGATTGTAGGTATATTACACTCATCTAGTAGCCGGTGACAGATTGTGATTCCGGCGAGTGGCTGTTCATGCTAAAGCCTGGGCTCAGTTAAGATCTAGACTCAAACCAGGACAAGTACAACATATCACTGGGGGACGATGCTCATTTGAGACTCAGCGCTTTGATTGATTTTCCTGAAGGGAAGAGGAGCCTGTTGAAGAAACATCACTCTCCAAATTCAATTCAGTGGAGTTGAAATAACTCTGTCTTCCTCACACAAACGATAGCCTGTGTCTTCTAAACCAAGATGTCAGATTCATTAAAGGAATAGTTCACCCAAATTACAAAATGGGTTATTGTGTTCTTACCCTATGAGCAGTCGATGGACAGGAGTCAAAGCTTGGGTTTAGTTTCCCTGGTAATGTTTTTTAAATGCTAGCATTTTAGCAATTCTGCCACAACTCCTAGTCCAGAGACTTAGACATCCTCCTGTACAATAAAGCCTCACAGTCATAACTGGACTCAGTCGGTAGTTCTGAACTCAATCAAACAGTCTTTCAATGATTGGTTTGTAATCGAAGGAGGAAATATGTCAGACCGGCACAGGAAACACAAATAACATTTGTCCCAGGTTATCTACTGGCTCAGATCCAAGAGCAGCTGGTGCATATTTATAGCATATTTCATTATGTTATTACCTCGTGTTGAAATAACGTCCACTAAGAACCAAATGTAATGCTTCCTTCATATGTAAACCATGTTGACTAAAACACTGTGCCAAACTGCACTCTACTCCTATTATTGCAGCACTTCTTCGCAGGGAGGAAGCTGCCCTTACAAATCCACCACACTCACAGCATATTAAGCTGCAGTGTTTCAATGCACTGGAAAACACGTGGTGAAACACACATTTAAATGTGACACTAACGCACATAATTAGTGTGGCATATCAGATCTGGGAAGGTTAACATTCTGGGAAGAAGAAAATAGCTTCTGGTTGCAGGGGAGCGGAAATGCAGCTCGGATGTGGAACAGCCATTAGTAGGATGACTCCAATCAGAAATGAATGCTATTTCTTAATCAATGGTGTGTTTGTGTCTGTGACCTGACTTACCAGGTGCTATGGAGTGACTCACTTTGTAAACCTATGAAACCTCCACAGTTTGATTCATTTTCAGATGGGTTCAGTTGGTGTGTGGTGCTTCTTGACTCATTTTCAGATGGGTTCAGTTGGTGTGTGGTGCTTCTTGACTCATTTTCAGATGGGTTCAGTTGGTGTGTGGTGCTTCTTGACTCATTTTCAGATGGGTTCAGTTGGTGTGTGGTGCTTCTTGACTCATTTTCAGATGGGTTCAGTTGGTGTGTGGTGCTTCTTGACTCATTTTCAGATGGGTTCAGTTGGTGTGTGGTGCTTCTTGACTCATTTTCAGATGGGTTCAGTTGGTGTGTGGTGCTTCTTGACTCATTTTCAGATGGGTTCAGTTGGTGTGTGGTGCTTCTTGACTCATTTTCAGATGGGTTCACTTGGTGTGTGGTGCTTCTTGACTCATTTTCAGATGGGTTCAGTTGGTGTGTGGTGCTTCTTGACTCATTTTCAGATGGGTTCAGTTGGTGTGTGGTGCTTCTTGACTCATTTTCAGATGGGTTCAGTTGGTGTGTGGTGCTTCGTGACGCATTTTCAGGCACATGTGGTTTGACTCCTGGGACCACCTAGGTGTAGAACGTACTGTATGTGTAGTCAGGATTAATAACATGTCAAAGTCAACAGAATACGGAATGTTACCAACCACCTGTTATGTTCCCACGGCATGACGCTTTTCCTTCTGTCTCCACCGGTTCCTGTGTGGACTTCACATTCCATTGCTGTTGCATACAGTGTCACCCGAGATGAACATATCTAGTCTTTGTAACGTGCCAGACCCCCTTCTGTGTGACTACCAGTGGTCAGTGTCTCAGCAGCGGGCAGGGCCAGATCAGCTGGCATGAAGCCCAGGGTGGCAGAGCACTGACCCACCAGCCAGCCAGCCGACATGCCAGTGTGTGATAACGTGTGTGGGTTCTCTTTGAAGGCTAAGAGGTGCAGGGCACGGTGGGCTGGGAGGACTGTGATACAGGCTTCAGGTCAAAAGAGGAACCAATGACAGAGTGACACCCTGTGTCACCCTGTGTGACTATAGGGATAGTGTGTATGTTGATCCCAGCATGCCTTGCACTTCCATGGACCACTAGCATGCCATTGATCTGGCCATACACTACCATATATCACAAGCATGACATCTATCTGGCCATACACTACCATTGACCAGTAGCATGACATTGATCTGGCCATACACTACCATGGACCACTTGCATGACACTTATCTGGCCATACACTACAATGGACCATTAGCATGACATTGATGTAGCTATACACAACCATGGACCACTAGCATGACATCTATCTGGCAATACACTACCATGGACCACTTGCATGACATCAATCTGGCCATACACTACCATGGACCACTTGCATGACATTGATCTGGCCGTACACTACCATGGATCACTTGCATGACATCTATCTGGCCATACACTACCATGGACCAGTAGCATGACATTGATCTGGCCATACACTACCATGGACCACTTGCATGACATTGATGTAGCTATACACTACCATGGACCACTAGCATGACATCGATCTGGCCATACACTACTATGGACCACTAGCATGACATCTATCTGGCCACACACTACCATGGACCACTTGCATGACATCTATCTGGCCATACACTACAATGGACCACTAGCATGACATTGATGTAGCTATACACAACCATGGACCACTAGCATGACATCTATCTGGCCATACACTACCATGGACCACTTGCATGACATTGATCTGGCCGTACACTACCATGGATCACTTGCATGACATCCATCTGGCCATATACTACCATGGACCACTAGCATGACATCTATCTGGCCATACACTACCATGGACCACTAGCATGACATCTATCTGGCCATACACTACCATGGACCGCTAGCATGACATCTATCTGGCCATACACTACCATGGACCACTAGCATGACATTGATCTGGCCACACACTACCATGGACCACTAGCATAACATTGATCTGGCCATATACTACCATGGACCACTAGGATGACATCTATCTGGCCATACACTACCATGGACCACTAGCATGACATTGATCTGGTCATACACTGCCATGGACCACTTGCATGACATTGATGTAGCTATACACTACCATGGACCACTAGCATGACATCGATCTGGCCATACACTACTATGGACCACTAGCATGACATCTATTTGACCATACACTACCATGGACCACTAGCATGACATTGATCTGGCCATACACTACCATGGACCACAATGGTTGTTAAAAGGGGTAACATAAGTGGCCACAGAGCAGGGTGTCAGAAATTGTCTGGATAATAAAGGGGTTTATTTCAGTGTCCTCAGATAACCCTGTCACAGTAATTCATTTTCTTGCACAGATAATGTCCTCAGCAAGTAGCCTGTGAGGCTCTGAAAGGCCTGACGAGGCACTCACAAGACAATGGTAAGAGATCAGTCTGAGCTGCTGTATGATGTCGGAGGTCACAGTCCAACAAAAGCACTCAAGGATGCATGCACAGACACACAACCACTTGCGCAAACAAACAGACACACACACCCGTACACACACATACACACACCCCTACACACAGACACACACACCCCTACACACACATACACACACCCGTACACCCAAGCACACACCAACTTGAAATCTGACAATTTCTCAGCAAAGGAAATGACTAGCCCATCTGAGGTAGATCTATATCTAACAGGGGCTTGTCTTACATCTCAGGTGTGTCTATTACACGTCCCTAAGGGAACAGGATCAATTATTTCACTAGTCCACCCCACGACTTCATTAGCAAGCACTTCTCTATTATTAATCAGCTCTTATCAAATCTGTGCTCCAGATCAGGGTGAATGGGCAGGTGGTGGATGTACGGTAAAAGTCCTGTTTCAATATTCTGTTTCCTCACTGCTCACATGGACAGGCGCTGATCAGGATACAAAACAATAACAAAGCCAGCCGTGGTAAATTACAGACCTGACGGAGCCGTTATAGAACTGCAGACTTCTGGAGTTAAAAAATTCATGAAGAAATGAAAAAAAGTCATAAATGTTGGCGGCCATAAACAGTGTGATGGACGCTGTTCGCTCGAGGGGAGTGGATCTAAATATATCCCCACGTTGCCCATGCATGATTTGTGTAGTCCGGTGAGAGACTGATATTACGGTTTGGCGTTATCGTTTATTAAAATCTTGTGATAGGCCTGGCGCTGTGGCTGCTGGTGAGGGGTCCTTCCTTTCCCTGCTGTTCGAGAGACGTGAAATCAGCCAGCACAGGGAGTCAATGGACGGAAACACAGAGGATAGACACATACACTGGAAGCGAGACTATTCACCTGAAGGGAACATCTGTCTGACGTTGGGCTCACTGCCCCTTTGTTCTGTCCACTAAACAGTTTTATTTTCCATCCACTGTCCTTTTGTTCGCTTTGTTTATGCTCTGTCCCTTTTGTGTGTTTGTGTTGACATCTGATCTGGGCTCAGTAATGTGTAACGCCTAAATTTGATCTGGGCTCAGTAAAGTGAAATTCCCTTATCTCAGTACCTTGCTGTAAATACGTACTGTTTTTTAAATTGTTCTTTTGGCAAGAGAGTGGTTTGGCGAAATGCAAACCTGCTGAGACATTTCTTTTTCTTTTTTTGACGAAGGATTAATATTCAAATAATTCTATTGAGACTGTTTATCTGTGTGACGACATGCAGAGAGATGGGAGGGAGTCAGAGCCGTACAGGGAGGTGGGAGGGAGTCAGAGCCGTACAGGGAGGTGGGAGGGAGTCAGAGCCGTACAGGGAGGTGGGAGGGAGTCAGAGCCGTACCGGGAGGTGGGAGGGAGTCAGAGCCGTACAGGGAGGTGGGAGGGAGTCAGAGCCGTACCGGGAGGTGGGAGGGAGTCAGAGCCGTACAGGGAGGTGGGAGGAAGTGAGAGTCGTACAGAGAGGTGGGGGGGGGGGTGAGAGTCATACAGAGAGGTGGGGGGGAGTGAGAGTCATACAGAGAGGTGGGGGGGGGGGGTGAGAGTCATACAGAGAGGTGGGGGGGGGGGGTGAGAGTCATACAGAGAGGTGGGGGGGTGAGAGTCATACAGAGAGATGGGGGGGGTGAGAGTCATACAGAGAGGTGGGGGGGTGAGAGTCATACAGAGAGATGGGGGGGTGAGAGTCATACAGAGAGATGGGGGGGTGAGAGTCATACAGAGAGATGGGTGGGGGGGTGAGCGTCGTACAGAGAGATGGGGGGTGAGAGTCATACAGAGAGGTGGGGGGGGTGAGAGTCATACAGAGAGGTGGGGGGGTGAGCGTCGTACAGAGAGATGGGGGGTGAGAGTCATACAGAGAGGTGGGGGGGTGAGAGTCATACAGAGAGATGGGTGGGGGGGTGAGCGTCGTACAGAGAGATGGGGGGTGAGAGTCATACAGAGAGGTGGGTGGGGGGGAGTGAGATTCATACATTGAGGTGAGGGGTGTGAGAGTCATACAGAGAGATGAGGGGTGTGAGAGTCATACAGAGAGATGGGTGGGGGGGTGAGAGTCATACATTGAGGTGGGGGGTGTGAGAGTCATACACTAAAACAAATTCATTGACATTCTGGTTGTTGTAATACAGGGGAGTAGTGTAACATATTCTGTATCCTCTTAACTAACACACAGGTCAACCCAATTCTGTACCATTTTAACATAGAGGTCAACCATATTTTGGGATGGATTTTTACTAGCTTCATCTCTATCCAGGATTTGAGTCTCAAAAAAGGTTTTGAATCTCCAGTCAGAGGACAGTTATCACACCGTGAAATGACTCCCCATTTCTGTTAGTAAAGGATGGCTGAGCTCTCTCTCTGTCCTTGCCTCTCCCTGTCTCCCTCTCTCTTTCTCTCTCCGAGCCCCCTCTCTCGTGTTGTTTATTTTCTGATTACTGTATTTGTTCTATTGTTTGTTGTTTTGCAGGGGGATTTGAGATTACGCAAACTCCGTTAATCGGCCAAGAGCTACTCCATGTACACAGACATCCGTTACTTCTCTGCAAGCAGTCCGAATTTTACAGCATGTTGTCTAGTTTGCAAAAAGGCTTGAACCATTCAGATTTTTCCCAGGAAACAATTGCTTCCGATATCATTGATTGGTCCCAGATCTCGATTGGTTGGGCCATAGCTAAACACTGTAGGAAAATACATAACTGTCTTTGATTCTCTTATTGTTTGAAGATGGTCCACTCCCTAATTCATTTGTTTTGTTCAAGACTACACATAATGTAGTGGACAATAGTTCAGCCGAAGATTCCAGCTGCATTTGTCAGGCAGATGCACAAAATGACATATGACAGGACTGACTGAAGTTCCATAATGAATCAAAGACATTTAAACAAACCAGACTATAGAAACACTGGAGAGCCTTTAGAAGACACAGATGTTCACAAACATTTTGAGACACAACCACACAGACATCAACAATCCTGTCTGCTCCAAAAACACCACCTAAACAATGTCAAACTACAATGAAGGGATGATGAAGCAGTCCAAAGACATAAGGCTGATCCTCCTCTCACTGAAGTCAGTGATCTCTCTACTCCTCTCCATCTCCCCCCCATCTCATCTCTTTTCTCCTCCCCTCCTTCATCCCCCCAACTCCTATCTTATTCCTCCCCCATCTCCTCTCTTCACATCTCCTTCTTCCTATTCACATCTTTTTCTCCTCTACTTTGCCCACACTTAGAAGCTCCAGAGTCCATTTCAACTCTATTCACAGTAAGCCCTCCATTTGTTCCCCTGCCCCTGGGCTGTAGTGCCGTGTAGCAGTGTGTTAACGTGTTGACTACCTGTTACTGAGGTTCAGGGTGTGTGTCAGCCAGTGGTCCAGGAGCAGATGGCCAGAACCACCACTTCATCTGTGACCCACTGGCTGCGCTCCACACAACCTGTCCGCTTCAATAGAGATATGGAGTCTCTGTGTTATCAGATCACTACTACTGAGCATCTGTGTGTGGGGGAAGGGGGGGGGGGTGTACAGAGGCAGGACTTGTGTGTGTGTGTGTGTGTGTGAAGGCTGTGTGTCTGAGTTTGTGTGTGGAGGGAGGTGGGACTGTTTGTGTGGAGGGAGGTGGGGCTGTGTCTGTGGAGGGAGGTGGGGCTGTGTCTGTGGAGGGAGGTGGGGCTGTGTGTGTGGAGGGAGGTGGGGCTGTGTGTGTGGAGGGAGGTGGGGCTGTGTCTGTGGAGGGAGGTGGGGCTGTGTGTGTGGAGGGAGGTGGGGCTGTGTGTGTGGAGGGAGGTGGGACTGTGTGTGTGGAGGGAGGTGGGTTAGTGCGTGGAGGGAGGTGGGACTGTGTGCGTGGAGGGAGGTGGGACTGTGTGCGTGGAGGGAGGTGGGACTGTGTGTGTGGAGGGAGGTGGGACTGTGTGTGTGGAGGGAGGTGGGTCTATGTGTTGTTTATGTGCCTTTCCTTGTGTCTCCAAAATCACTCTTTAAGCTGTGTTATGAGTCAGCATGTGCAAAGAAAATTGGCAAGAATATGTTCCACTTGAACATTTCTAGTGTTGATTAAGAACTTCAGGTAACTTGGTAAGTGTGAAATGATCAGCCAGTGTTTAACAAAAACAACATTCATCATTATTATATTTCCCAGCATGCTGTATTGGAGGTAGATTGTTTAACTTCAATATGTATGTTTGTATACAATGAGAAATGTATATTGTGCTAACCAACTGATCCAATCTGTAACTTGGAATGGGGCTGGATGGTGTAAGTTATCTAGTTGAATGTAACATTGATATCATATTGTAATTGTAAAACATGTGCAAGCAATCAAAAATGAAACATATTTTTTGGTTTTATATTTCAACATTACTTTGTGGTATCAGTTCCTTATCAGCCATTGTATTTGTTAGCATCTCTCTGGTCGGTAAATTAATCACACAGAATATGTTACGGTACAACTATCCATCTCTCCTGATATGTGCTAGGTGGCTATTTTAGCTATGTTGGGTTGGTTATTGTTCCACCATTGACTTGTTTAAGCTACTTGCTAGTTTGCATCCAGCTGACTCAGGGTCAGGTGATGCCAACTCAAACAGATAAAGAATAAGCCCCTTGGTTAAATGCAGTAAATTAAATTACATATGTTTTTGCTGTCAGTTGCACACAAGGTCAAACCTTGAAGTTTACTTTTAATCTCCGACATGCGGCCACCCTAGTCAAGGGCACCTCTACAATTCTGTCAGAAGGTGGATCACTATGGAAAATGTACTGCCAAAGGCACATTTTTGTATCCACTCAATTCATTGGGTTAAAATATGGTGCCACACTGGCCCGTGATTGGGTTACTGGTGGTTTTTACACATTTGTTTCAGTGTCTAGTGAAGCACAGGAAACATCTTAGATTACATCGAAGGAACACACCAAAGACGGACCGAATCACAGCGCTAGTATTTGTATCTTTACATAGACACAGCCACCTGACACGCAAACCCAATATAACTTCAACCAGGAGACATCACAGTATGAATCAATGACAGTCTAGACAGATAGAAACACCAAACCTTACGGTTTACATCAAGAGATGGTTGAAACCAAACCCACACAGAGCTGTACTGTATGGGGCTCATTCCATAAATGACCAGCGCTTACTGGAGAAAGATAAAAGGAGAGAGGAAGAAGAGCTGAAAAGAGAGGGGGAGGGATACCTATAGAAAGTGGAAGAGAGAGAGGACAGATATAGGAGGAAAGAGAGAGAGAGGAGAGAGAGACAGGCTTTCATTTTTCCCTGGTGCTGAGCGGGAATGCAGGGCTATCGGTCGCATCTTCCCCTCATTACTGGACCTGTCCCCCATTACACCTCTGGCACACTGATTACAAACAGACCCCACCAAACATTTACCCCCTGCCTAACTGGATCCCAAACTACTAACATATTACTTACTGTTGGAAATCTCTCTCACTCTGTCTCCCGTCACACACACACATTACCCTAACCTTACTCATAACTATTACCTAACCCCAACATTACCCTAACCTTACTCATAACTACTACCTAACCCTAACAATATGCTAAACTTACCCATAACTATTACCTAACCCTAACATTACCCTAACCTTACTCAAAACTATTACCTAACCCTAACAATACCCTAACCTTACTCATAACTACAACCAAACCCTAACAATACGCTAAACTTACCCATAACTACTACCTAACCCTAACATTAACCTAACCTTACTCATAACTATTACCTAACCCTAACATTACCTAACCCTAACATTAACCTAACCTTACTCATAACTATTACCTAAACCTAACATTACCCTAACCTTACTCATAACTATTACCTAACCCTAACATTACCCTAACCTTACTCATAACTATTACCTAACCCTAACATTAACCTTACCTCACTCATAAACATTACCTAACCCTAACTATTACCTAACCCTAGCACAACCATTTTACATTTCAACATGATCCAGGTGACAGAGTTGGGACATAAGTTCTACCTTCATTACTGCATCTCACCTACATCAGCAGGCAGGTCAGAGGCGGACAGCTCATAATAATGGCTGAAACTGAGTGATTGGAATGGGAAGAACAAATGAAAAACAATCACATGTTCAACACAATTCATTCATTCTGGTCTGTTATTGTGATTCCCTCCTGCCCTGCTAAAATGCCACCAGCCACCTCTGATCATTAGCAATCGTATCCAGCCTCCAAACCCTTCGCTGCGCTGGTCCAGATACCTCTGAATGACATGGTATCTCATGGCCACGTAGAATCTATAGTTTCCAGGCAAATCAGGATGGATCTGACCCTAGCTACCCAGTGTATGGATTAGGCAGACATAGCCAGTCATAGCCAGTCATAGCCTGTCATAGCCATTAACACCCCAGAACATCCAACATTGACACAACTGTCATTGCCTCTATTGCCTTCAACAGTCCACAACCAGCCAGCCAGCGAGCCAGCCATCCTTCCTCCTCTGCCTCCTCCTGCCCTTCCTCACCCTCAAACTCCTGCTCCTTCACTTTGACAGCGATCCAGCCGTTGTCTGGCTCTGTGACTTTCAAATGACAGAATCCCACAACGCCATCTGTCATCCACACTGGCTGCAGTCTTACAGTACTTACGCCGCTCTCCTACCCCTCAATGAAGTTTCCAAGCTCAATGAAGAGGGACAACAGCATGTCTTTGTTCCCTCCTGCCCTCAGTCTACTTCATTAGTGGGAGTCTTCCTTCTGCCCAGGAAAATACAAACATGTAAATGTACATACATTGTAACTGAATGACTGTCTGTAGGTGTGTGTGTGCGCGTGTCTGTGTGCATGTGTGTAATTTTCTTTCTCTCTGTATCTTTATCTCTCTCTCGCACACACACACACACACACACACAAACACACTTGCAAAAGGACCGTATCAGATGAGGCACTGAGGGGTTAAAACAGCAGGAGCAGGAGCTGTCTCAACTCCTCCCAGAGTACCGTGGCTTCTCCTTCTGTCATACGGCAGGTGTTTTGTTGTGGACTGTGGCATTATGGGTACTGACAGTGGAAAGCACAGTACATTAATTTACACCAACACAAGGGCATCCACCTGCAAACACACACACACACACACACCAAAACACATGCAGACAAACACTTTTCATATCAACCCATCTTTCATACAATGTCTGAAGACATCTAGCACGCGCTAATCTGGACGTAAATCAAGATTGCTTTTTTACTCCAGAGTGTGTGTGCGTTAGTAACAGCATGGGGTCAAATTTTTTGTCCATTAAAATAACATATAATTTATCAGAAATACAGTATGGACATTGTTAATGTTGTAAATGACTATTGCAGCTAGAAATGTCTGATTTTCAATGGAATATCTACATAGGCATACAGAGGCCCATTATCAGCAACTATCACTCCTGTGTTCCAATGGCACGTTCTTTGCTAATCCAAGTTTATAATTTTAAAAGGCTAAATGATCATTAGAAAACCCTAATCATGTTAGCACAGCTGAAAACGTGTGCTGATTAAAGAAGCCATAAAACCAGCCTTCGGTAGACTAGTTGAGTATCTGGAGGATCAGCAATTGTAGGTTCGATTACAGGCTCAAAATGGCCAAAACCAAATAACTTTCTTTTGATACTCGTCAGTCTATTCTCGCTCTGAGAAATGAAGGCTAGTTCATGCGAGAAATTGCCAAGAAAATGAAGATCTTGTTCAATGATGTGTACTACTCCCTTCACAGAACAGCACAAACTGTCTCTAACCCGAATAGAAAGAGGAGTGGGAGGCCCCGGTGCACAACTGAGCAAGAGAACAAATACATTAGAGTGTCTAGTTGGAGAAACAGACACCTCACAGGTCCTCAACTGGCAGCTTCATTAAATGGTACCCCACAAAACACCAGTCTCAACGTCAACAGTGAAGACGCGACTCCACTATGCTGGCCTTCTTGGCAGAGTTGCAAAGAAAAAGACATATCTCAGACTGGCCAATAAAAAGAAAAGATTAAAATGGGCAAAAGTACATAGGCACTGGACAGAGGAAGGGTGGAAAAAAGTGTTATGGACAAGAAAATCTAAGCATGAGGTGTTTGGATCATGAATTATGATCATTTGTGAAAAGCAGACTAAATAAAAAGATGCTGGAGGAGTGCTTGATGCAATCTGTCAAGCATGGTGGAGGCAATGTGATGGTCTGGGGATGCGTTGGTGGTGGTAAAGGGGAAGATTTGTACAGGGTCTAAGGGGACCTTGAAGAACGGTGTCGCTCCATTTTGCAACGCCATGCCAGACCCCGTGGACGTCACCTTATCGGAGTCCATTTCCTCCTACAACAGGACAATGACCCAAAGCACAGCTCCAAACTACAGAATACAAGAACTACTTAGGGAAGAAGCAGTCAGCTGGTATTCTGTCTATAATGGAGTCACCAGCACAGTTGCCGGATATCAACCCTATTGATCTTTTGTGGGAGCAGCTTGACCGTATTGTACGTAAAAAGTGCCAATCAAGACAATCCAACTTGTGGGAGGAGCTTCAAGAAGAATGGGGTGAAATCTCTTCAGATTACCTCAACAAACTAGAATGCCAAAGGTCTCCAAAGCTGTAATTGCTGAAAATTGAGGATTCTTAGACGAAAGCAAAGTCTGAAGCAACGTTTAACCTTGTCAGTGACTATATTTCCTATTCAAACTTATTTAATGTATGTTGTCATAGAAAACAACAGCATTTCTAAGTGACCCCAAACTTTTGAATGGTAGTGTATGTGTCACAGCCATAAAACTCACACACCTATTCACAAACACACAGTGAGAAAACATATGAATAGGTTCACAAGAGCGCAAGGGATTATGGGTAATTTGTCTTTTAAGTAGAAATGCTAGCATAATAACATTGCACTCCTCTTAATGACAACCTAGCTGCCAGTGTCCATACCGAAAAGGTCTTACTTTGATGTTATATTTCATCCCCAGCTGGGCCAATCAAACCCTCCACAGAAATGGGAGAGATGAAAAGAAAAAGACCGGAAGGGAGAGAAGCAGGGAGGGAGACAGGAAGGGAGAAATTAAGAGATGAAAACAGGAAGGGAAAGATGATGAGAGGGAGACAGGAAGGGAGAGACGAATAGAGGGAAACAGAAAGGGAGAGACGGACAGAAGATGAAAGGAACAGAGAGAGAGGAAGAGACAGAGACAGGGAGAGATTGGAAAAGAGGAAGGACAGGAAGAGAGAGGGAGACAGGGAGACAGGGAGAGAGAGGAAGACAGTAAACAGTAAATGAAGATAGAGACAGGTCTAGGGGCCTTGATCTTCAGAGAGAGAGAGACAGGTTTAGGGGCCTTGATCTTCAGAGAGAGAGAGACAGGTCTAGGGGCCTTGATCTTCGGAGAGAGAGAGACAGGTCTAGGGGCCTTGATCTTCAGAGAGAGAGAGAGACAGGTCTAGGGGCCTTGATCTTCTGAGAGAGACAGGTCTAGGGGCCTTGATCTTCAGAAAGAGAGAGACAGGTCTAGAGGCCTTGATCTTCAGAGAGAGAGAGAGACAGATCTAGAGGCCTTGATCTTCAGAGAGAGAGAGACAGGTTTAGGGGCCTTGATCTTCAGAGAGAGACACATATAGGGGCCTTAATCTTGAGAGAGAGACAGGTCTAGGGGAGGGGCTTTGATCTTCAGAGAGAGAGAGACAGGTCTAGGTGAGGGGCCTTGATCTTCAGAGGACCCCACAGTCAGACATGCCTGTCCAGAGAAGGCAGGCTATGTCCACACTGTCCACCAAATGAGCTGGAATGTCCTAGCCACATGAGCTGGAATGTCCTAACCACATGAGCTGGAATGTCCTAACCACATGAGCTGGAATGTCCTAACCACATGAGCTGGAATGTCCTAACCACATGAGCTGGAATGTCCTAACCACATGAGCTGGAATGTCCTAACCACATGAGCTGGAATGTCCTAACCAAATGAGCTGGAATGTCCTAGCCACATGAGCTGGAATGTCCTAACCACATGAGCTGGGATGTTCTAACCACATGAGCTGGAATTTCCTAAACAAATTTATAATGTTTCTCCATCTGTTTCGGATGCCTCCGGAACGCCTTCCTGGGAAGGTGTTCCGGTCTCGTCCCACCGGGAAGAGACCCCGGGGAAGACCTAGGACACGCTGGAGGGACTATGTCTCCCGGCTGGCCTGGGAACGCCTCGGTGTCCCCCCGGAAGAGCTGGAGGAAGTGTCTGGGGAGAGGGAAGTCTGGGCATCCCTGCTTAGACTGCTGCCCCCGCGACCCGGCCCCGGATAAGCGGAAGATGATGCTATGCTATGCTATGCTAAATTTATAATGATGTTAGAGACACACTGTTCCTTCAGGTCACACAGACCCACACAGAGTTGTAAATCAACTGAAACAGTAAATACTCCTGTATCGGTTGCAGGAAAAACTGCAATGTGCAATCATAGCAGCAATATTTGGGACCCATTGCAATGAGAAAATAGCAACAACATTGTATACAACCAAACAAATCTTCATTTATTTTCCCTTGTCATTAATAATATAAACCTTTTGCATGCTTTCAACACTAAGTGATTAATATTAAAACATTTGTATTGCTTTCATCTGGTTTCAAATTTATTTTTACATTAGCATACAATTCTTTTTTTCTTTTGTCATTAATTATATATTTTTTTACTTTCCACTTGCTATGGACATGTGAACTAATCTTTCCAATTACAATGAAGCCTATCAATTTAAGGGAAAAAGAGAGAGAGATCAGCAAAGAGAGACAGAGAAATACACAGAGAGAAAAAGGAAGAAAAATATGAAAGGGAGACACCTGCATGATCCTTCATCTGTGGTTGTTTCGAATCAGTCATCTATGACATATGATGATGGCAGGCCAACTCAAGTCACAGGTGGGCTTCAGAGCGCAATGGCACAAAGCATGCTGGGAGTCATGAGGGTAAATTACAATTGGCCTATGGTGAAGGGCCAACAATTTGTGTGAGATGTGCATGTGTTTGGGCGCGTGTGTTTTTGTTCACTCACCACTTGCAAGAAAGTTTATCAGGCTAAAACAATGCTTTCCATACCTGTTGGCCCTAGAGCGACATTGAGTTTGTTAGTACAGTGTTCCAACCACCCTGAGTGTGTCAGAGTCTTTTGTTGAAGAGTCTTTTGTTGAAACACTGTTTAACTAGAAAAGAGAAAAAATATGAGTGAAATATGCTAAACATATAGCTGTGAAGAAAAAGAACACAGTACACACAGTTACTAACATATACAAGCATACTGCCACAATCATCTCCCATCTGTCAGATGTTTTGTGTTGAAAAGCCATACCAGACAGGAACAGTAGAATAGGAGAGAAAAGGACTCAGGGCTGCTGTTTATTTAAGCCGCGTTTCCACCACAGGAACCAGGGTCTAGAACCAGGAACCAGGGTCTAGAACCAGGAACCAGGGTCTAGAACCAGGGACTACATGCAGGGGCGCTGTATAGGGGGGAAAAGTTAGGACAATTCCAGGGGCCCATGACTGACAGGGGCCCCAAAAAATAGGTAACAGCTGCACAGAGGGGGCCCAATTAGATTTTTTTTCATGTGGCCCAAAATTCCTGGCGGCACTCCTGACTACATGTTTCCCCCAAAACAGTCCCTGCACAGGAGGTAGGACTCTCCCAGAGTACCAGACATTTTGGGGTGGGGATTGCAGTGCTGAACATTTATGATTGGTCCCGTAGTAGTAGAGTTTACTCATAGAAGTTTTCAACCACCATTTTTAAATGTACTTAAATGTACTTTTTTCGTAAAAATAGAAGAAAAAAAAGAACATTTTATGGAGAGGCAATCAATCAATCAATCAATCAATCAAAATTTATTTATAAAGCGCTTTTTACAACAGCAGTTGTCACAAAGTGCTTTACAGAGACACCCGGCCTTAAACCCCAAGGAGCAAACAACAGTAGTGTTGAATTTCAGTGGCTAGGAAAAACTCCCTAAGAAGGTCGAATTTTAGGAAGAAACCTAGAGAGGACCCAGGCTCAGAGGGGTGACCAGTCCTCTTCTGGCTGTGCCGGGTGAGATATTAAGAGTCCAATTGGAATAATAAATAAATTTCTCTTGGCTAAATCCAGAGTATATTTGATTTTAGACTAGGTCAGAAGTATGACCAGGTGGACAAGGACAGGAACAGCAACGGTCCCCCCAAACCAGGTAATCCGCAGGTGTGGACCAGGACCTCATCTCCTTCTAAAATTTAAAATTGGAGGAAACTGAGAAAAGTTAGTAGTACATCCCTCATGTCCCCCAGCACAATAATATAGCAGCGTAACACCTTGGAAACTGAGACGGGGGGGTCCGGTGACACTGTGGCCCTACCCGGGGGAGGCCCCGGACAGGGCCCAACAGGCAGGAAATCAATCCAACCACATTGCCAGGCATCAACCAAAGGGACACCCACCAACCGCAACCCCCCTGAATGAGGGCCGAGTATTGCTAGTAGCGTACAGCCCAACTGCACAAGTGCGCAATAGAGAATCAACAACAAGCCAGTGACTCTTCCCCCGAAGGGCATTGGAGGGAGGGCATCCCAGTGGCGACGAGAGCCCACCTGGCAAGACAGCAAGGGTGGACAGTATCAAGCCTACTGGTCACCTTCACGCCCCCGGGCCAGGCTACACCTAATTATAAACCGTGCTGTAGAGATGAGTTTTTAGTAGACACTTGAAAGTTTGCACTGAGTTTGCATTTCTAACCTTAATTGGCAGATCATTCCACAGGAGTGGAGCTCTATGAGAAAAGGCCCTGCCGCCAATTGTTTGTTTAGAAATTCTAGGTACAATTAAAAGGCCTGCGTCTTGCGATCTAAGGTTACGTGTAGGTATGTATGGCTGGATCATTTCAGCAAGGTAAGTAGGAGCAAGTCCATGTATTGATTTATAGGTTAAGAGTAAAACCTTAAAATCAGCCCTAACCCTAACAGGCAGCCAGTGTAAGGACGCCAGGACAGGAGTAATGTGTTCAAATTTTTTTGTTCTAGTTAGGATTCTAGCAGCTGTGTGCAGCACTAATTGAAGTTTATTTATTAATTTGTCTGGATAACCAGAGATAAGAGCATTGCAGTAATCTAATCTAGAAGTAACGAAAGCATGGATTAATTTTTCTGCATCAGTTTTTGATAGGAAGTTTCTAATTTTTGCGATGTTTCGAAGATGAAAATAAGCAACTCTTGAGACATATTTTATATGTTCTTCAAAGGAGAGGTCAGGGTCAAGGGTAACGCCAAGGTTTTTTACAGTTTTTTGGGATACGACCATGCAGCCGTCGAGGTTCACAGTGAGATCTGCTAACAACGCTATTTGTTTTTTGGGTCCTAAAAGGAGCATTTCTGTTTTATTTGAGTTTAAGAGCAAGAAATTCTCTGTCATCCACTTCCTAATATCTGAAACGCATGCTTCCAAAATAGCTAATTTAGGGGCTTCTCCATGCTTCATTGAAATATATAACTGTGTGAGCGACAGATATATATATATAACAATCGAGCGACAGATGGACCGACGACAAGGTCCAGGCCTTATTGAGTGTTTATGCTGATGACCAAATCCAGTTAGAATTCGAAACGGCGATTCGTAATGATAAGGTGTACACCAAAATATCCTACAAGTTAGGTGAGCTGAACATTATTCACACCGGGAAACAGTGCCGGGAGAAGCTTAAAAAATGAAAACAAGCTTACAAGGAGATCGACGATCACAATAACAGAAGCGGTTCTGACCGGCGGTGCAAATAGTTTGACCCTCTACATGCGTTGCTGGGTCACAGGTTGGCCTTCTGTGGTGCTGCGGAAACGATTGACTCGGCTGCTGCGTTGTTGGAAGCCATGGTGGAAGAGGCAGAACTGGATAATCAGTCGGTTTAAGGTAAATCACATAATGTTTTACATGATGCATGTTACAACGTTAGGTTTTGGAAAAGTCAGGAAATTTGTATACTACATGTTATTGTTTGTCATGCCATTGTTCCTCTAGACAAAAATCAACGTTAGCTGCCTACAGGAACATCAATGATGTTAGCCTAGCTAACGCAGACATCCCAACCTGCAAAAAGTCACTTTAGGGATATCCCAAAGACCCCCCCCCCCAATAAAAATGAGGACAAGGATATGACTTTTACAATCATTTAACCCACCATGGTCAATGCTGAAGTCGCTGTTGCAAACTGTACAGCGTGCAAGACTGTCATTATTCTTTACTCTTATAAGACACTTTCGTGTAGTCTTGTGTAAAATGTGTCTTGTATTTGTGTTTTTTGGGGCCCTCTCCCTCTGCCATGGCGCTCTGGTTTCTATACTGAACTGACTGAGTATTCAGTTCGGGACTCGAGAGAAGAGATAAAAGCCCGCCCACACTGACAATTGATTGGTTGGCTTACCGAAACAGGCCAATCAGGATGCTCTCTGTATTACATGCGCTTCATGAGGCACACACGCAGACTAGCACACACACACACGCAAGGTCTCTCGCTCCCTCTCCCTCTCTGCCGTGCGCGCGCTACACGGTTCGAAGCACAGTCTCTGTCTCGCATGCGCGCCCTTGATCACTCGTTCTAAATTCCGGGATATTTTAACTCATTTGCGGGCATCAGGGAGCCGCAATCAATATGCGGGAGACTCCCGGAACCTCCGGGAGACTTGGGATGTCTGCTAACGTCCCTTATTATCGGCCACCCCCTATTTGATACAGTAATACATGGAGGTTAAATACTTTGAAAATGTAATGTATGGACATTTTAGTTGCATATCGTGAACTTCGACTAGTGCGACAGACCAGACATCATCAAGTAGGCTGTTATCAGAGATCTGACTTTTTTCCCCTTCTTCACCAGAAGACATGAAAGGTAGCTAAACCTTTCTAGTAAACGGCTAATTGAAACTGTGATCAGGCATTTGTAACACAAATAAAGAGGAAATGAAACGTTATTGGACAAAATAGTAAGGTGGCTGATAATAGTGGACGGCCGATAATAGGGGTCGTATTTTACAGCCACGTTGCTAACCAACTAGCTGAAAATAGTAGAATTTCCACTGGAAATTCTAATAATCACAAAAAATTAACAACTTGATCAAACGATTATTCAGTACAAGATATTTTTCAAAACTGCTGTTGGCTATGCCAACTGTGCTTGTGTATTATTAATTTATTGTGTTTATTTTTCTTCTTAGGAAAGATGAAAAGAGCTGAGAGACATGGCAAGCTGAGAGACAAGGACGACGCTAACCGGACCGTCCTGCAGCGAGGACAGGAACGTGTCCTTAAATTCTTTATCCACTAGGCCTCTGTGAAAGTTGAAACCACGGTTTCCCACCGCTTGTGTACCCAAACAGATGGAGAAACACGATGCATTCTGTAGTACTCGTATATCTGAAACACACACAAAAGGTGCCAATACTACGTCAATGTTGTTTACAATAACATTATTCTTGTGATTTACTTAAACGTATATAGGCCTACTAAAAAAAAACATCTTAACATTCTCTTTGTGCGCGATGACGCGAATCCGTCTCATCAGTCAGCTCACGGTCAGTCTCTGCGATAGCTGGTAAAATCTGTTCATGTTATTCGTATTGCAACTCGACTAGCATTTTGGGGATTTTGAACCTGATTTGCAACTGCCACTCGTCTCTTTCCCTCCGTTGACACAATGACCACATTTATAAACCAATAAATCATGATCAACAGCAACACAACTTCAATCTCCTCTGTAGTTGCTGTGATGTTGCAGTGTTGCATAAATAATAAAGATGCCTGTTGGTCGCTTTGTATGATGCATACGTCATAGTGAGAACATACATCAGAGGACTCGTTTGCCTAATCTTAGCAGGGTTTCATAAAAACACGCACAACAATGGGCTTTAGTTCCTTTAGTTCCTTGAATATCAGTTCCTGGGACTCAAAGTTAAGGGTACTTTTCGGTGGAAACGCGGCTTACTGTACTGTGGAATCATGATGACAGCTCGCACACAGCACCATCTATCTCACAATATAGTACCTGTCAATATAGAAACTGTCTGGGGGTGGGGTCTAAACTTAGGCTAAAGCAGGAAACACTGCCTAGGTTTCAGTCCTTTAGAAAGGAAACACTTTGACACCATGAGCATTTATCAAGATATCTGCTAATAGGAACAATGTCCTATTTTTCAGATTCAACCATAGTTTGGGGATTATTTTCCCCTGATTAGTGCATGTGTATATAAACACACACACACACGCACAACCAACCACCCAGCCATCCAATTAAACACTACAAAAGATGGGGTGAATTTAATAATTTTGGTGTGTGTGTGGTGTTTGTGTTGCATTGAAATGACAGTACTGGCTGTGCGCTGGGAGAAGTGATGATTCCCTACTCTCACTGGAGCCTCCTTTACTCACTTGCGTTCTGTCTTCATTAGCTTCGACAGCCCCTCTCTCCCCGGTACTTCGTCCCCTTCTCAAAGTCTCTCATCCCTCCCTCTAACTTGCCTTCCCCCTCCTCCTTTTGTTCCCCTCAATCTGCCTTTCTCCTTCATCCCTCTCTTTTTCTCTGCCTGTCACTTCATCCCTCACTCTCATTTTTTATTTCATTTATCTGTATGTAAGCCTCTCCAGTCCATCAGTCTTCTGTCTGAATACTTCACTGTTTACATTGTTATTCTGCTAAACCAGATGATTTTATTCTTAGTGACAGACTGTAACCCGTTTCCAGCACACAAACAGAAAGCCTTGTTATTTGGGCCGGTTCAGTTGCAGATCAACCGAATAAGCAGAGAGGTAGATACTGGATCACAGTCCACCCGGTTCCATTTAAAAATGTCTCCATTCCCCGGCACACTCTACTTTCACTATATGCCTGCCAAGGCTCTGCTTGGCAAAAGCCATTATAAGCCATGAGTACTTGGACGCCTGCCACACTTAGAATGTGTGGGCTTGCTTTAGCCGAAAGGAAGTTGATTGGATAAACAATGTTGGTTGCATCACTGAACGAATGGGTTATAGATGGATGAATAAACAAGGAAAGAGAGACCTAAGGACGCTGATTGATGCCATGTTATTTTATGCAAAGGCATTGAAACCACAAGACCCTCAATATTGAAGATACTATCTAAATTGGTAGCAAGAGATCTGAGGTACTTACTGGTCATTTTTAAGGAATTGATTTGTGCGCCTAATGAGGGTGATTTTTAACTTAGCTTAGCTTCGGGTTGATGGCATGGCTTGTAGGCATCTTACAGCAAAGCTAAACACAGCAACTTGTTCAAGAGACTCGCCTGACGTGAATGGAGTTACTGAGTTTGTAGCTCCAATCATTTGATTGTGGAGATCACAAGATATGTGACAAGACAATTGCCACTGTCGACTCTTGACGGATTTGGCTATATCTAAGTTCAATCGTGCTTGTGTGATGATAGGCTCGTATGGGCTAAGGCATAAAAGCTGATTTTCTGCTGTTGATAAGTCATCAAGGTTCTGTAGGAGAGAGAGAGCTACACAGCTTAGAAAATCATTGAGGTACTGTAGGAGAGATGGAGCTACACAGCACAGAAAATCATTGAGGTACTATAGGAGAGAGAGAACTACGCAGCTCAGAAAATCATTGAGGTACTTTAGGAGAGATGGAGCTACACAGCACAGAAAATCATTGAGGTACTAAGGAGAGATGGAGCTACACAGCACAGAAAATCATTGAGGTACTATAGGAGAGAGAGAGCTACGTAGCTCCGAAAATCATTGAGGTACTTTAGGAGAGATGGAGCTACACAGCACAGAAAATCATTGAGGTACAATAGGAGAGATGGAGCTACACAGCACAGAAAATCATTGAGGTACAATAGGAGAGATGGAGCTACACAGCACAGAAAATCATTGAGGTACTATAGGAGAGATGGAACTACACAGCACAGAAAATCATTGAGGTACAATAGGAGAGATGGAGCTACACAGCACAGAAAATCATTGAGGTACAATAGAAGAGATGGAGCTACACAGCACAGAAAATCATTGAGGTACTATAGGAGAGATGGAGCTACACAGCACAGAAAATCATTGAGGTACTATAGGAGAGATGGAGCTACACAGCACAGAAAATCATTGAGGTACTATAGGAGAGATGGAGCTACACAGCACAGAAAATCATTGAGGTACAATAGGAGAGATGGAACTATGCAGTTCAATAAAATCTGAGCAGAAGGGGCACAGAAGGAATTAGTGAGAACCTGAGGGGCCAATTAATTTCCAATATCACTGTTTCATAAGAAGTGTTGCAGTCAGATCAACACATTGATATGACTTGAGGCTGGTTCAATACTCTTTGAACACTCGTTATTGTGTGATTGTATCCAAGGGCACCTTGGAAGACCCAGGTTAGAAGGATGGGGTTTAGGCTGGATCTAGAGGATGATGCTGGGGCTGAGGTTGTCATGCTGAGCATGAGAATGGGACTACGGCTGAGATGGAGCTGAGATTGAGGATGAGGCAGGGCTAAGGCTTAGATGGAGCTGAGATTGAGGATGAGGCTGGGTTAAGGCTTAGGTGGAGCTGAGATTGAGGATGAGGCTGGGTTAAGGCTTAGATGGAGCTGAGATTGAGGATGAGGCTGGGTTAAGGCTTAGATGGAGCTGAGATTGAGGATGAGGCTGGGTTAAGGCTTAGATGGAGCTGAGATTGAGGATGAGGCTGGGTTAAGGCTTAGATGGAGCTGAGATTGAGGATGAGGCTGGGTTAAGGCTTAGATGGAGCTGAGATTGAGGATGAGGCTGGGTTAAGGCTTAGGTGGAGCTGAGGAAATGGAAGGGTGGCTTGGGCTGAGGTCGAGAACGAAAACTGAGATTGGATTGCTTTACAAAGTAGAAACTGCCTGGCTTTTATTCAAGCAGCAGATTCTTAACTTAAACAATTAGATGGGACCTTTCATTGGTTCCTTTAATTGTTCACAGGGAACGGTTTTACAACTCATCATTGCATTTTGCATCAAAAGGTGGGATGGGTGTCTCTGAACGTAAGACGACAGAAGCACTCTCTTTTGTTTATTTGCAAAGCACTCCTGCCGAAGCATTTAGCATATCTCACATCACATCAGATTCAAACGAATAGTAATTATAACACGTCAAGAGTCAAACAAAAGACCCAGATGCAAAAAGTTGAAACCGTCAAAAGGCAATATACAGGCAGGTTAAGTCAGGTCGGGGCAGGCAGAGGTCCGGTAACTAGATTGGTTAGTACGTGATTCGCCAAGGGAGGAGTGCACGTGAACCTACATCTAAAGCCTCATCGCCCGGGACGACAAACATCATTCCACACTACGATGTTAACAATGGCAATTTGTGTTGCATTTTCTTAAGATCGAGTGTTTCTCAATCTTACGAATCTTAAAAAAAATAAAACACTTGACATCCTATGTCTTCCTACCATCGTCACTTAAAAAGACCCAAACCCTGCCTCAAGTCCCCAGGGACCCAAAAAGGCTGTCCGCGGCAGTGGAAACAAAAAACATCTGAAGCTTTTTGGTAAAACGTCAGGCTAAAACCCCTACAGAAACACGTCAGGCTAAAACTACTACAGAAACACAACACAGCTGAGTGGCTTACCTCCCACCCCAGAGGATATACAGGAATGGAGGCACTGATATTTCATGGTTCATGGATCCTGTCCTTGCTATGCTGAAGTATCCTTCTACACCAGACAAGGTGTTGACAGAGGACTCACAGGTACACATGCAGGTTGAGAAGTATGGCTAAATAATGCATATTGCTTTTGTGCATTTCAATGTGTGATAAAAGATTTCTGAAAGTATTGAGAGGACATTTTCCTACACATTTTTCTGCTATGGGTATGGTCTGTGGCACGAAGTGTCAACTTTTAATATATAAACAAAGATCTAGGGGTTAAACAACACTAGAACAGGCATCAAAACAGACCTCCAGTTGTCTTTCCTTCAAACTGGGATCAGCAGCCCCAGGGGATTGTAGAATTACATTCTAGTTCTCTTTTTAAGAATTTGACAAAGACTCCAACTCAACTCTTGTTTTCTATCAGTTATCTCTCAGCCCACACCATATCACCTGACTAAGCATGTGCAGCTATATGTTGACCAGATCTCTCTTTGAATTAGATTCTTTCAAATCTCAACTAACCCTGTAAAATAAATGTTTAACAACTCGAAAAGATGCTTGCCCCTAAATGTATCCACTCTACCAAACATGGACCAATGGCTGTGTTTCAGCTCTTTGTTATGTCAATCAAACGACTGTATCCTGTCTTCCATCTACATGAGGCTGAGAAGAGGGTGAGAAAGAGGGAGAGAGGGAGAGAGAAAGACAGAAAGAGAGAGAAAATGAACATGCAGTGCAACAACAACGACCAGAGCTACAGAGCCCTAGCTGTCATGGCCACCCTAAATGGTGACAAGGATTTCTGGCAGACTGGCAGCCTGGGCCTTGACAGGTTGGACTTCAGATGAGTTTCCTCCTGAAGCAGGAAGCTTGTCATTCCTGTCAGTCTCATTATCTTCACACAACCACTCCACTAGTGTGCTCCAGATTTAATGCATATTGGATGGCTGCAATATACCAACGCGAGACCACATGCTTTTCTTTAGGAACCAGACGCAGTCTTGAGAGGGTTGGTTATGTTCTGGTTATGTTCTGGTTATGTTCTGTGCTCTGTTAAGTAGTGCCTTCCTGTAACTGGTTGTGTTGATGATCTATTTAAATCCTCCATTCTGGGATGGGAACACACTGTATGTGTCACACCACCTGTACCCGCCGACTCACCCTGCTGACAGAACCACGGCCTTTCGGTGATCTCTGCAACATTCCATTAAAACCACAAAAAAACCGAAAGAATCGCAAGTGGGTGCATGTGAATGAGTGTGTGCGTGTGGATGAGTGTGTGCGTGCGGATGAGTGTGTGCGTGTGGATGGGAGTGTGTGCGTGTGGATGAGTGTGTGCGTGTGGATGAGTGTGTGCGTGTGGATGAGTGTGTGCGTGTGGATGAGTGTGTGCGTGTGCGAAACTCTTTCTCTCAAATTAAACATCAATATACTGACATGAAAGGGGTGTTGTTCATGTGCAGTCATCCATGGGCCTGACGGAATGCCACGCTAAATGGAATTTCTAACATGAAAAGGGGTGCATGATTGACCTGAAGAAGTGTGGAGCAAACGGGTTCCATCTCTGAACATTCAGATGCCGTGTTGGGTGGTGCACTTCCCAGGTGTTTAACACTCTAGCTTTGTGTGTGTGTGTGTGTGTGTTAGAACAATAAAGAAAATTGAATTAATGATTGCCACAGATAATGATAAAACTAGTCCTGACAAAGCGATTTTTCTGGCGTTCATCTGTTTCTCCGTTTCTCTCTTTCTCTCAGCCTCCACATATCTCCTTCCTGTTTCTCATCTATGTCATCTGCCCCTGTCTCATCCCACACTCACAGTGGGGAAAGACATGCTTAGCTTTGACCTAGCGGCTCCTGCTGGCACTGGGCCAATAATGCATTAATGTAACTTTAAGGTGAGCTACAGTTACATAAATATCTCCACAGTGGTAACTGTTATATGAGCATCCCTCTAATAGTGAGCTTACATTACATCCTTATCTCTCTATAGCGAGGTTACGCTATATCAACATCTCTCTGCAGGAGGGTAACCCTATATCAACATGTCTCTGGAGGAAGGTAACACTACATCAACATCTCCCTGTAGCCAGCTACCAGCCCCATTCACACAGTCCTGCCCCCCCCCATCCCCCCCCAGGCCCAGCTACCAGCCCCATTCACACAGCTCTTCCACCCCAGGCCCAGCTACCACTCCCATTCACACAGCCCTGCCCTTTCAATGGATGCAAATGCACTTCTCCTCTCTGAGGTCTTCTGACCTTTTTAGAGTAATATTTACCCCAGGGAGAGAAAGGGAAAGAGAAGGAGGGAGGGAGAGAGAGGGAAAGAGAGAGAGAGAGAGAGAGAGACACCGCCAGGCTTCACTTTAACACTGTGTCCCTCTGTATGAGTCACCTCTAGACTGTACTGACAGACCCACAAGCTACAGCCCACCTGAGGGAACACCTGAAACGCAGAACCGAGGCATCCATTAGACAGGTGGGCTTGGACCGGGAGGGAGGTGTTGAAGGAGAGAGCTTAACCGGGGGGAAGGAGAGGTGAGGCGAAGAGATGGAAGACAGGAGAAGACAAAGAAATGACAGGCTGTTTGGCTCTGTTTGTAGCAACTGCATTCACGTGGATCTGTCAACCAATGAATGGCGGCGTGTTGTTTGTATTCATGTGAATGATAAATGACTGTGCGTGTGCGCGTGTGGATATGCGTTTGTGGTTTTTTTGGTATGCTATTTTTAGATCAGGCTGATGATATCCATCTGCCGCCGTTGATGGTTAAGGGGCTCAGCCGGGAGAGTGCTGGGGAGAGGGGGGAGGATCGGGGGGGGGGGGGGGGTTGGTCGGCGGGCGCTTCACTGGGTAATTTCCGCAAATGATGCTTTACTCCCAGCACCCAGTCAATCAGATTTTAAGCAACACAAGCAATGCAGTTAAACGACCTCCCCCCCACCCACCCACCAGTCAATTGTTCTCATAGCAAAGTGACCTTGGTCAAGCGGCCTGTAGACTGACAGGGCCAGACCAGTGGTACTGAGCTGGCTAAAACAGGCCGCACAGCTGAAATAACACTGATCACACACTACACAGCTGAAATAACACTGATCACACACTACACAGCTGAAATAACACTGATCACACACTACACAGCTGAAATAAAATTGATCATATAGCTGAAATAACACTGATCACACAGCTGAAATAAAACTGATCACACAGCACACAACTGAAATAACACTGATCACTCACTACACAGCTGAAATAACACTGATCACTCACTAAACAGCTGAAATAACACTGATCACTCACTACACAGCTGAAATAACACTGATCACTCACTAAACAGCTGAAATAACACTGATCACACAGCTGAAATCACACAGCACACAGCTGAAATAACACTGATCACTCACTAAACAGCTGAAATAACACTGATCACACAGCTGAAATCACACAGCACACAGCTGAAATAACACTGATCACACAGCACACAGCTGAAATAACACTGATCACACAACTGAAATAACACTGATCACTCACTACACCATTTAAACAACATTGATCATACAGCTGAAATAACACTGATCACACACTACACAGCTGAAATAACACTGATCACACAGCTGAAATCACACAGCACACAGCTGAAATAACACTGATCACACAGCTGCAATAAAACTGATCACAAAGCTGCAATAAAACTGATCACACAGCTGAAATAACACTGATCACACAGCTGAAATAACACTGATCACACAGCTGAAATAACACTGATCACACAGCTGAAATAACACTGATCACACAGCTGAAATAACACTGATCACACAGCTGAAATAACACTGATCACACAGCTGAAATAACACTGATCACACAGCACACAGCTTAAATAACACTGATCACACAGCTGAAATAACACTGATCACACAGCACACAGCTGAAATAACACTGATCACACAGCACACAGCTGAAATAACACTGATCACACAGCTGAAATAACACTGATCATGTAGCACACAGCTGAAATAACATTGATCATGTAGCACACAGCTGAAATAACATTGATCAGACAGCTGAAATAACACTGATCACACAGCACACAGCTGAAATAACACTTATCATGTAGCACACAGCTGAAATAACACTGATCATGTAGCACACAGCTGAAATAACATTGATCAGACAGCTGAAATAACACTAATCTGACACTAGACAGCTGAAATAACACTGACCAGATACTATAGTGTATTGTGTATAGTGTGTATAGTGTTTGCAGTGTGTATTGTGAATAGTATGCATAGTATATAGTGTGTATTGTGCATTATGTATTATGTATAGTGTGTAGAGTGTGTATATTATGTACAGTGTGGATTGTCTATAGTCACAAGTGTATAGTGTGTATAGTATATTGTGTATAGTGTGTATAGTGTGCATTGTGTATAGTGTGTATAGTGTGTGCTGTGTATTGTTGGTATTGTGTATTGTGTATAGTGTGTATAGTGTGTATAGTGTATAGTGTGTGCTGTGTATAGTGTGTATAGTGTATAGTGTGTGCTGTGTATAGTGTGTATAGTGTATAGTGTGTGCTGTGTATTGTTGGTATTGTGTATAGTGTGTATAGTGTGTATTTTGTATTGTGTGTGCTGTGTATAGTGTTTGCTGTGTATTGTTGGTATTGTGTATAGTGTGTATAGTGTGTATTTTGTATTGTGTGTGCTGTGTATAGTGTTTGCTGTGTATTGTTGTTATTGTGTGCTGTGTGTGTAGTCATTGACACCTGTGAAGTACATAATATAACATTTCACCCACGTCACAGAAACTGTTCAGTTTGAGAGACCGTGGGGTGCGTCCACTGTGGTACACTATTCCCTATATAGTGCAATTCTTATTAGTGGAGCCCTATAATCCCTGGTCGAACGTACTGCTCTCTGAAGGGTATAGGGCACCACTGGGGACCAACATATCGTATGGCTGAATGAATAGAGACAAAAAGCCCATACTGAGCTGATAATGGTCCACTGTCTTCTTGTATCACCAGGAGATTTGGCCCATTGGAGTGGCTTCATATAGCTAGTTGATCTACACGGATGCGTTAATGGAGTTCATCCCGTCATTATGCAAAGTGATTCTTTCAGACAGGTTCCAGTCTGTATCCTCAACAGCACGGCTAGCGAACTAATGACACATACAGGCTAGACAACGAACATGTTCTTTCTTAATGACATGACACAGAAAAAGAATGTGTGTGTGTGTGTGTGTGTGAATAAGTGAGTGCCTGCATGAGTGCATTTGATCGAGAGTATTTGAATGTCTTTTTGACTGATCATTTCCCATTCATAGAACTAATGACTTTCCAACCTTGGCGTTGCCGATAGCTACGTCATTGAGTAAAGTGTTCTTTCTGCTAGTGGGTGGTGTGGTTGTCCCTCCTCGCTATCTTCAGGCACACTCACTACCTGTAATTCACTCTGGATAAGAGCATATGCTAAATAACTCAAATGTAAATGTATTTGTGAAAGTACAACTTGAACAGTAGAAATAAGAAGATTTAAGGGGAGAATGTACTACAATGAATATGAGTGAGTGTCCAAGAGCATATATTTAATATTTAAATTTGACCTGTTAGGGGTAACCTACAAGAGAGCCATGTAAGGGATTGTTTGACATTTGGAATATATGATAGAAGTGGTAATGCGTGATAGGTGTGGTAATGCCTGATAGAAGTGGTAATGCGTGATAGAAGTGGTAATGCCTGATAGAAGTGGTAATGCGTGATAGAAGTGGTAATGCCTGATAGAAGTGGTCATGCGTGATAGAAGTGGTAATGCCTGATAGAAGTGGTAATGCGTGATAGAAGTGGTAATGCCTGATAGAAGTGGTAATGCCTGATAGAAGTGGTAATGCCTGATAGAAGTGGTAATTGATAGAAATTATGCAACAATTAGGCCTAGGTCATGGAGGTCATAGGTTATTGAATGATTAAAGGATTATGTGGTTCATTACAGATTATAAACGGGGCGGTATGAATCCTGAATGCTGATTGGCTGACGGCAGTATTATATGAGAATGTATAACAGGGCTATGACGTGGTAACATTTCACTTCGCCAGTTGTGTTAATAAGTAGTTGATAATAGCAAAATGGCCTCATGTGGGTTTGTGGTTTACTAACAATAAACCACAGCTAAGTGCTGTGTCCCGGCACTCCACAATGCACAGCGCTTATGAACAGCACTCAGCTGATATATCGACCATGTGCCACAGCCTGATATGCTAGGTTCCTGTACTGTACTGTATGTACTGTTTCTGTAGATGTGATCAAAGTAATTTAAAGGTCAGTGATTGTGGTTATAAGGGAGCTGTGGAGCTGTTGATCAGCCCCCCCCCCCCCCCCCCCCCCCCCCGGCATACCGGTCTGTTTTCTGTAGTCCTGGTTAATGGGCTCCTACCCATGCATTATTTAGATCACAGGACTATTTTCAGGCACGCTAAATGACGTACATACACGGGCTGGAATGAAATCTGCAATGAGAGTGTTTGATAGCATTTTGTGTGTGTGTGTGTGTGTTACATTGTGCATTTGTGTACAGTGGTATCAGTAGTGCATGTCCTCCGCGTGCACTACAGCAAAACCATTTTAAAGTGTGTCAGGGTGTCTCTTCACACTCCCTGTTGTGCTGGAAGCTTTGTTTTGTTTTGATTTCCTATTTTCATGATTTAATTGCTAGCTGGAGTTTCCTAGGGTGGCAGAGACATCCATGTAGTCATGCTTCATTCAAGTACCTTGAACCTCCAAGCCAATTTTCTTGAAAGCTGGCTGTCCAAAGTAAGTGTTAACTGTTTCAACAGACGGCTCGGTAACCTCAGCACGTCAACCCTTCTCAGAAAGCCAAACAGTGACACAGTATAACGCCTCCGGTCTCTCCTGGAGAGACTGACACACATACTGTTGAAGGTCAGCCTCCATATACATTTGAGGGCCATCAATACTGCTCCGTTCTGGATCAACCGCACGTTGCCTGAGGCCTTCTTTGGGGCACTTGAACATATAACTGTCCAGGATAGCCCATGTTAAATAATACTGGAGCCCGTACGACTTGCTCGGTCAATTGCGATGACCCCTCCTCTCTAAGACACCTCTGAATGTTTACAGTACGTCCACACAGGCGTTTCTGCTTGCAATCTAAGGTGACTCCCAACAGCTTGGTCACCTAAATCTGCTCAATCTCCACATTATTCAGCAGTGAATCTAGATGAGGTTAAGCGTTGAAGGAGTCGTTCATCACAAATACACTGATATTTAAGACAATCCTAATGGATAGCTACCTGCCGTGGAACTGACTAGAACTTGCTAAGTTTCAGTCATTTATTTTACGGTTTCATTTCAGCCGATGTGTGTAAGGTTGAGTCATCAACGTACTGTACCTAGAGAGACTTGAGGCAAGGTCAGTGGTAGGTCCTGTGTAAGAGAAGAAAATCAATGAACGGTGCCCTGAGCTACATCATCAAACGTATTTGTGTTAGAGAGTCCTTGAGTAATGAACACCCCCCCCCCCCAACTCAATCCAAGAAATGGCAGTTGGCTTAAAGCCATAGCATTTAAAGGAGCCATTTGTTCAATTTCCTCCATACTTTCCTATTTTGACTTACTAGACTGGTTGTTATTGTCAGTGTGTTCATTGTGCTCAGTGATATTGACGTCTTTCCAATGATCTTCTTTTGTTGTTTGGTTTGGATCGGTTACTGTGTCATTGCCAGTCCAAAGAAACTGGAATAAAGCTTTAGAGAGAGCTCTAATAAATAAACAACCTTTCTTTTGAATGATGGAGCAATACATGGGCTGATATGTAGAAATTATTATAATTATGTTATACCACGTTCAGGATAGGCTATAACAATGCAGTTTTGAACCACACATTGTGTAAGGTTAGCTATATTGCCAAGCTAGCAAATTGTTATCTAGTTAGTTGCCAAGGCCATCTACAGTAGCAAACACAATGTTTCTGCTATTCCCCTTGTAAACACTACTGGACTGAATTGACCAGTTTCCCCTTTACACACGACAGGTTTTCAGTCACTGCAAATAATTCTAAAAGCACAACCTACATAAACATATTGTTTTCAAATTCATTGATCCAATCAGCAGACATTTGTTTTAATACCCAGGAGGCCTCAGGCATGCAGAGTATGTTGTTTATTTACACTGAACAAAATTATAAACGCAACACCTTATAATTTATCATGAGCTGAACATGAGCTGAAGATCTAAGACTTAAGGCCTATACTGACTGGTTTTCGGACACCCCTGGACCCCACAATATTTGAGAGAAATAGGCCTTTTGTGTAAAGTCTTAGATCTCTGAGTTCAGCTCATGATAAAAGGGGGCAAAAACAATAGTGTTGCGTTTGTGATTTTGTTTAGTGTAGTTTAAGAACGGTATCTGTTAAAAGGCTTCATAAGAGACATTTGATTTATCGAGGCCTTCCTGTAACACTTCTACAGATCGATTAATACCAGTATCCATTCCAATAATAATCCAGACAGTCTGTCCCAGTGGGAGAAGAAGCTGGGAACAGTACACCGTTTCAGCCCTTCCTCTATCATCCATCATCGCCCTCATCCCCTCCTGGTCTCTCTATCTCTCCCTCTCTCAGCGTTAAGTGCATCCTCCTTGTGTTCTGTCTTCTGTCCACCCACGTGTCAGTCAGACGAAGGGGAGGCACCACACAGCTGAGGTCAGAGCCTGTTGCCAACCGGGTTTTAAATACTATATGAAATGTATAGGAAGGATGGTGCTTCCTTGTTACTCCTCCACACGTTTCTATGGAAACTGCAAGGCATCTGACCTCAAGATGTTACAGAGGGTAATAACTGACAATACATACACTCACACAAACTGACACAACCACACACACACACACACACAAACTGAGACGACTACATACACTCTCACACAAACTAAGATGACTACACACACTCTCACACAAACTGAGACGACTACACACACTCTCACACAAACTGAGACGACTACGCACACTCTCACACACACTGAGACAACTACACACACTCTCACACACACTGAGACGACTACACACACGCTCACACAAACTGAGACGACAGAAGGGTTAAAATTAAGAGACCACTGCAAAAAAAAAAAGTAAAAGGTGCAGTGGTCTCATAAATTTCCGGAGCTGTAGAAATGTAATATATACAACTTGTTAACATATACAACTTGTTAACATATACAACTTGTTAACATATACATCTTGTTAACATATACAACATGTTAACATATACATCTTGGTAACATATACAGGGCTAATGCTCTGAAGCTAGTATGTCTGAAGAATGATAACTCATGAAAGTCGGTTTTGTAAGACAAACTCGGCAAAAGTTGTGGTTGTCCGTTGTAATAAAACCGTTGTTGAAAATACGAAAGTCACGGGCACAAACAAACGACCCCTCATTATAGGCCAGGTTCCCTGTTTCATATTTTTTCTAGCTCGCACAGTTGGCTCACACAGTCTTTCCAGAACTTTTCACTGATTAACAAAGACAGCTATTTGTAGCCCCCTTCGACACAATGAATGCCAGATAATGGCAGATTCTGAAAAGTCTCTGGTAAATCTGTTAAGCATCCGGTATAGATTACCTGATGACTGATTACCATAGAAACGTAAACTCATTTATGATAGCGGCGTCTTCTCAGGTAGCTAACTCAGCTGCCCTTGCTATGAAAAATCTAAATAGCATAGGGGACAACTGGCATGTGTTTCGGCCCTCACCGTTGAGATCCAGTCTGGTGACTATGGTTCAGCTTTTTACTGTGAACCAATTGGTTTTTCTCTTTTCCTACCAGTGATAATGGGCGGAGATTGCTAGAAGCACCGGTGTGTTTAAATGCTGACCTGTCACCGTGAGATTTGATTCTACCGAGTTGTGGGCCTTGAACTTCACAGACAGTATGTCCATGTTGACCTGTGAAAGGCACAGGGAAGAGGAAGGAATGTCTGTGTGTGTGGCAACCAACTACTCTCAATGTCTAGTTGCTCTTAAAGTGAAAGCAGGGGAGGGAGTATTGATGGAATTGTAGAGAATGAGTGGAACAGATTCAACTCTCGCAGTGCAAGTAGCTAATCTCAAAAGACAAATTGACCGAAAGATATGAAGTGCAGTGTGCTCGTCTGGGATTCGATGTGCATTATGAATAAACCATAAGCCATAACACAGTATCTCTTGCAAAAGTTGCTTTTTCATTGTCTGGGAGAAAATAGAGGAACAAGCACACGCCATGGCCATTTCCCATCCGTACATCCATCCAAGATGCTGACACCACTTAAGAGAACCAGACTCGTTTAGCCAGAGAGAAGGTTAGTGATACCATCCATTCTCATTTATTCTAAGTATTAACTTCAGTGCTTCAATTCTTGTATGTGGCTATTTAAATTTAAGCCCCACTTTTTTAATCTGTTCTTAGTTAAGGAGATTCATTGATTACATGTATTTTGCTCATTATGGCAGCTCAGTGTCAGCTGCTCGCCCCCCCGCCCCCATAATGTGCTGCTTTAACCAGGCTGTCAACAGGGGCCGTCCCAGAGCTCGTTAGGTTGGTTAAGTAGAGCCTTAATTGCTCAATCACCATCCCTCTGCATGCCCACATCCGCTCCCTAAAGCTCTGCTACACAGCCTCCCCTTGCCGGACCCCTGTTCACCTGGTCTCCAAGTCCTACGCCAGACACGCGCACAAACTCTCACGTGCACAAACTACACGTACACAGTACACATTCCAAAACCGTCCTCAACATGAAATCATGAGAGGAGTAATGACAGTGTTATAAGGATAACATGAATTCTGACATTAATTTAACATGAATTCTGACGTTAATTTAACATGAATTCTGACATTAATATAACATGAATTCTGACATTAATTTAACATGAATTCTGACATTAATTTAACATGAATTCTGACGTTAATTTAACTTGAATTCTGACGTTTATTTAATATGAATTCTGACGTTAATTTAACATGAATTCTGACGTTAATTTAACTTGAATTCTGACATAAATTTAACTAGAATTCTGACATTAATTTAACTTCAAATTGAGGCTTTAACTATGAAAAACAAAACAAAAACAAAACAATGCTTTTTACTTAAGTCTCTGAAGGAAATTCGTTTTGAAGACTAAAGTAGCCCAATAATTGGAAAGTGTGCGTGCGTGCGGAGCAGAAAACGAGGGTAGGAGTGTTTAATTAAGACTTCAGAACTGTCACATCCTTCACTAAACACACAGTAGGGAGAATTCAAGGCCGGGAGTGGACTGCACACACACACGCGCACACACACACAAACACGCACACAGATGCTCAAACATACATGGTCACGAATACGCACACGCACACACACACACACACAAACACATACAGAAGCTCAAACATACATGGTCACGAATACACACACGCACACACACACACACACGTGCAGATGCAAACATACATGCTCATGAATACACATACACACACACATATACACACACACACAAACACATACAGAAGCTCAAACATACATGCTCACGAATACACACACACACACACACAGCGATTGGTACAGCGATTTCTCCAAGCCTTTCTCCAATATCAGTCCCTGACCTCACATGCCTTTCTTCGACATCAGTGCCTGACCTCACATGCCTTTCTTCGACATCAGTGCCTGACCTCAGAAGCCTATCTCCAACATCAGTGCCTGACCTCACACGCCTTTCTCCGACATCAGTACCTGACCTCACAAGCCTTTCTGCACCATCAGTACCTGACCTCACAAGACTTTCTGCACCATCAGTACCTGACCTCACAAGACTTTCTGCACCATCAGTACCTGACCTCACAAGCCTTTCTCCGATATCAGTACCGGACCTCATAAGCCTTTCTCTGATATCAGTACCTGACCTCGCAAGCCTTTATCCGATATCAGTGCCTGCCTGACCTCACAAGTATTTCTTCAATGGGCACAATGGGCACAAATTCCCACAGAGACACTCTAAAATCTTGTGGAAATTCTTCCCAGAAGAGTGGCGGCTGTTATAGCTGCAAATGGGGGGCCAACTCCATATTAATGCCCATGGTTTTGGAATGGGATGTCCAACAAGCTCATATAGGTGTGATGGCTGTGATTTTTACAACTCAATTTGAATACACCTCTGGTAAATTAAATTGAATAAAACATTTTTGGGAAGACACACACCTGTCTTTAAAAGATCTCACAGCTGACAGTGTGTGTCACATCAAAAATCAAGCCATGAGGTTGAAGGAATTGTTCATACAGCTCAGAGAGAGGACTGTGCTGAGGCACAGATCTGAGGAAGAAAAAAGGTACCAAACAATGACACCAGCAACATCCTCAATAACACATTAACGTCCATCATGGGAGAACCTTCCATCATGGGAGAACCTTCCATCATGGCAGAACCTTCCAGAAGGACCAACATTCATGCAACACTCCACAAATGAAGCCTCTAGATGGTAGGCCTCTAAAGGTCTATCAGACCATGAGAAACAAGATTCTCTGGTATGAAAATCCATTACTGAACTATTTGACTCAAAGCCAAGCAGAGGTGTAAAAAGTATTAGTACTCAACTGGTTTCGGCGGTGTTCACCACTTTAGGGAAGTATCTAATTAAGATTTAAGTAACCAGGTAAAGGTACTTCAAAAATAACCAGTGATCAATTAAATAAAAAGGAAGATTGTAACTTATTAATAAGGGTCACTGGTTAGTTATGAACTCTGTTTACCTGGTCATTTAGCTCTTCTTTAAGAACTTCTACTTCTATGAGTACTTCTACTTTTTACACCTCTGATGCCACATGTCAAGTCCTGAGAAAACCAGGCGCCAATCATCACCTGTCCAATACCATTCCTACGACACAGCATGGTGGTGGCAGCATAATGCTGTGGGGATGTTTTATAGATGCAGGAACTGGGAGACGAGTCTTGATCAAAGGAAAGACGAATGGAGCAAAGTAGTCAGATCCTTGATGAAAAGCTGAGTGGCCAGAACCTTAGAATGGGCAAAGATTCAACTTCCAAAAGGACACTGACCCTAAGCACACAAGCAAGACCACGCAGAAGTGGCTTCTAGACAGCTCTGTGAATGTCCTTGAGTGCCCAATTAGAGCTTGGACTTTAACCTGCTTGAACATCTCTGGAGAAACCTGAAGATGGCTGTGCAGCGACAAAAGTCAAGGGGTCTGAATACTTTCCCAATGGACTGTATACACACATACCATGAACAAATGCGTGGTTACAGAGTGTCAGTTAAGAAGCAATTGTTTTTTATCTGTCATTTAAGTAAATATTATTTTAACCACATGAAACATGCATCCAAGCCAGTATCCAGTCATTCCGTAAAGGTCTTAACTCAGTGAGAAGCAGAAATGAAACAGAAAATGGTACTGATGTCAACTGGTTACTGTGCATTTAGTCTATAAACTAGGCTGGGCCTAGTTGAATCCATGATTTCATCACCTTAAATATTACCTTCCAGTATACGTGCAGAGGGGAACGTTTCAACATAGTTTTAGGATTATTGAGATTCTTTGTGAATTATATTATATTATGTACTTACCCTGTGCATTTGCTCCATCTCAACAACACTCTTGCAGACCGAACTAATCAAACTCTATTTCTTAAAGCAAGACTTGATTCGCAGACATGCTGGCCTTTGTTTCTGTTTTAGCATGTCTCATTGCATTGTTAAATTGCAGCACACATTTCAGACATGTTAAGGTGCTGTGATAAATTGTTCTAATTTAAATGCTAGGCATTGTTGTGACACACCAAGACCAAAAGCAATATTTTTACTAATTACAGTTAGTAGCAGAACATTTATTATTGACCAGTGATGGTGTGCAGGGTCTTTTGTGATGGTGTGCAGGGTCTTTTGTGATGGTGTGCAGGGTCTTTTGTGATGGTGTGCAGGGTCCTTTGTGAAAGGAGACATCTTTCCAGCCCAGTGTGTCTGTAAATATACAGTCCCATGGGACTTCCTTTCATGTAAAGACCAGGCTCAGTCTGAAAGGGGTTGGGAGCTGTTTTCACTTTCCTTCACAAGGTGGAAAGTCTCAGGTGAGTATACACATGTCTTAAAGATGAGTGACTGTCTGGGATGGATTTCAGCAGACTGGAGAGGAAACATTCCCAACAACAGACAGATTAACACTCCAGGATAACAGACAGAAAGACAGACAGTGGTACACAATGACAGACAGTGGTGTTTTTATGGCACAAACCCAGATGAGGCATTTTGTTGTTCTGAGGAGCTACACTGTTGTTAAGATACTGCTATTGAACTATAATATATAGTTTATTTTTATCCTGCCCCACATAGCTTAAATGGACACGACACCTCTAATGGAGGGATTTATTGCCACCCTCTCAGTTAGAGATGTATTCCTTAGATCTGTGTTCAGAACTCGGTTTAAATACTATTAGAAATAATTTTATTTTGTACACCTGAGAGCTTGCCTGAGGTATTTAAAAAAAAAAGACAATTAGCATTTGAACCCAGGTTTGGTTTCATGAAGCCTAACACAGTGAACCTGATACATTTCTGCTGTGTCAACATCCATTAGAGTGCATCTGCTTCTCCTCCTACTGTAGCTGTGTGACAACAAGAGGAAGCTGATGGGGCTTAAAGGCAGATCTGAGACCAGTGTCAACATGATTGTATAACACACAATAACAGGGGAAGGAGAGTGGAGGAAGGGAGATGACAGAGAAGGAGATAAAGGAGGATGAAAGGAGAGTGAGAAGGCAGAAAATGGAAAACCGTAAAAGAGAGAAAGAAGGAGAGAAAATAACTGTGAAAATGATATTGAAATTGAGAGAAACAATACGAGGAGAGAGAAATAGAATGTGCCAGAAGCAGCAGTAGCTGAGTGGGTCTGAATGTTCACTACAGACAGAAAATTCGACACTACAGTTAATACTGCTGACATTACAGGAACATGACCACTGCTGGACGGGTGGACATTTGGGCAGAATAAAATAATTGATTTATTTTACCTTAACCAGAGGCAACTGTCGAGGCATGAATGAGCAAACTTAGATCAACAAGCAAAAGCACTGGGTTATTTTCTAACATCATTTTAAATCTATTGAAAGTCTCCTCAGCTTCGTCAGTCCATTTGAATGTAACAGACCCTGACCTAAGTAGAACTCTGAATGGCTCACAAGTTGTGTCATGGTCAGGTATATGTTTACTACACCAGGGTGTAAGTCCCAGGACAGAGCAAGTGCATCATCCAGGATGGAGCAAGTGCATCATCCAGGACGGAGCAAGTGCATCATCCAGGATGGAGCCAGTGCATCATCCAGGATGGAGCAAGTGCATCATCCAGGATGGAGCCAGTGCATCATCCAGGATGGAGCCAGTGCATCATCCAGGATGGAGCCAGTGCATCACCCAGGATGGAGCAAGTGGATTTGTGATGTCTGAGAGTCTGGGCTTGACTGCAACCTCTCTTTGGATATCACATGACCTAGATACAGAATTTGTGTATGGTTAAATAAACACGTGAAAATTATTTCGAAGTCTGACGTCAGTCAGATGTTGTAGCGCATCTGATTCATGCATCATGTTTATTTTTATCACAGCCGTAAGCATGTGACCATTATATCAAGGTAGTTTTGAACCCAAGATAAGCCTTGAAAGAATGAAAAGGCACTTCTGCTCAGCCATTAAACAATGAAAAGGCACTGGCCCTGAGCCATTATACAATGAAAAGGCAGTGGCCCTCAGCCATTAAACAATGAAAAGGCACTGGCCCTCAGCGATTAAACAACAAAAAGGCACTGGCCCTCAGCCATTAAACAATGAAAAGGCACTGGCCCTCAGCGATTAAACAACAAAAAGGCACTGGCCCTGAGCCATTATACAATGAAAAGGCAGTGGCCCTTGGCCATTAAACAATGAAAAGGCAGTGGCCCTTGGCCATTAAACAATGAAAAGGTGCTGGCCCTCAGCGATTAAACAACAAAAAGGCACTGGCCCTCAGCCATTAAACAATGAAAAGGCACTGGCCCTCAGCCATTAAACAATGAAAAGGCAGTGGCCTTCAGCCATTAAACAATGAAAAGGCAGTGGCCTTCAGCCATTAAACAATGAAAAAAGGCTTTGGTTCAACCAAGCAATTTGTGTTCATTTCATGGAAATCCGTAATACCGTGCTGGTGTATGGACATGGTCTGCGGTAAAATACACACAAAAATAAACACTACAGAGTGAACCTCTACATCAGTTTCTCTTAGCCTGTGTGGTGAAGAAGTAACAGGTACACTGAAATACACACACACACACACACACATAAAAACCCATGCACAAACACACAGACACACGCAGACACATGCACACACACAGACACGTGCAGGCTATGTGAGGTGCTTCATGCCGAAATAGCCACCACACTGGAGGGTTCCCCTGTGGCACCAAAAGCCCTGCAAGAGCTCAGGTTAATCTGATCACGACGGCCTCATCCATACATTAGCATTAACCACAGATCAATACGCCTTTATCTTCTACTCGGCGGTGATGGGAGAGCGTGATACAGTCCCGTTTCCCTGGATACTGGGCACACCGTGGAAAGAGGCTAAGCGGCTCCTCCTTGTCTGGTTGGGAGAAGATGGGATCTCCATTGATGCTGGGCCTCCATGTGATTACTCATGTCTGTTTGCATGGAGATAGAACTTCATTAGCGGTTCTGAATAGATTCTACCTTTCGAACATGCTTTTGTGATTTTTTTAATTTTTTAGATTTTCTCTTTATCAGAGATTGGGAAAATATCCTTGAGTACAGGCAATGGGTGTGTAGCTTTGTAGCGTGTCTGCTTGTGTGTGTGTGTGTGTGTGTGTGTTTGTGTGTGTGTGTTTCTTTGGATGAGAATGAAATGCAAATGTTCAGAGAAAATAGAACAGGTAGAAGAGGAAATGATTTTCACTTCAGGATGCTTTCACAAGACTAATGTGAGGTCAGTAGAGATCACATCCATTTCTACAAAGAACTATGTAATGAACTGCTGTTATTATAGAAGACAAAATGAATGGAAGAGAGACAAGTGAAGAGAGAAAGAGAGAGAAACTTCGAGAGAGAAAATAGTTTGATAGAGAACATCTGGTGTAAATGCCCACTCTTCCGTAAGAGTTTGATCATGACTATAATACTCCTCTCTATAATTAATATGAATATACTCTATAATTCATGCAGTTTCAGAACCATAAGTGGCACATTAGAGAACCTAATTAATCAATGTGCATGGTGATTCAAATTGGTAACTTTCAGGGTGTTTTTTCAGTCAGCTGTCATTGGAAACACAACAGCCGCTCAATACCTGTAATGTGAGCTGGGGAAAGAGCATCGAATGGAAAATCTAAGAGCTATTGCTCACCTCAGAGAACAATCCACCTGTTTAAAATTCAACTGGCCATGTCCCCATGCTTCACCCTGTGATTAATGGCTGGATTGGCAGGTATGTCTACCCTGCTTTCTGATAACTGTGTTTGTTGTGTACTGCATGCGTGTGCATAATAGCGCGAGTTGGGGAAATAGCACAAGGCTTTGTGTGTGACATCTACCGTGCAGGCTTTGAAGGTATGTCTTCAATGTAAGACAAGGTCTGTATTATTAACACAGACAAGGTGCAGACAGGCATTCTTATCCTTGTGTGCAAAGATCACAAGGGCAACACCTGTCGTAATGGGAATACCAAGGAAATGGTCACCTTGTTGCCCCTCTGCCGCACTCGCTCTCTCTCCCCCTTTTGCTACCTCGCTCTGCCTCTCTCCTCCTTTAATCTCTCTCTCCCCATCCTCTTTACTCGCTCTCACTGTTTTCATCTCCCTTTTCCATCTGCCTTGTCTCTTCAGCTCACCCATGTCTACCTGTCAGTCATATGTGACCTGGTTCCATCCCTCACAGTTGTATGAAGCATCATGGCACCCCATTCAACATTTAGAAGCCTTTTCACAGCAGCTAACTGACTGGCATCCATTGGGGCGCGGTGTTCATTGAGGATCACTCAAGTTAATTGTTACTCTGCTTCCTATCCGTCCCAGTTGATTCAAGCATGCTGGTGAACTTACACATTCATATTTTCATTAATGCAGAAAGCACCAGGCAAACCACACATAAAAGAGATGCACTGGAGTCAATACAACTGGTCTTCAATGTCATATGATAGATTAGACCCATGTCTCTGCTCAGGATTAGGTAGTCTCCTGTAAACTCTTCAGAAGGAGACTGCTTGATGTGTTCCACTGGGAGATGTGACACAGAAAAACGTGTGATGAGGAAAGGAAAAAAGGGACACTATTTTTGTACGTGAAATGACTCATCAATCGTGCCAGGCGTTCGGGCTGCATTTGGCTGGGCGATTAAATTGGCAGGAAAGAGCTAGGGAGCATTGTTTGTGCTTGACAGGAGGCTGCCTCTTTATGGTAAGCTGGGTGTTGTCATGCAAGTCTGATGCCCCCCCCCCCCCCCCCCTCTATGTCTGTGCGGTAGCCTGAGCGAGGAAAAACAGGAATAAAAGCAAACAGCTGGAGTAGGTGGGAGGGAATGGATAGAGACATATCTGCCTGTAGACATGTTAGGACGTGCCAGTGTTGGTCTGTTTTTGGGTGTGCAGGGTTGACTGGGGAGGAGGTTGAGCAGGAGCAAAATAGATGGGGGTGGGGGGGGGGGGTAATGAGTGTGTGAGAGTGTTTTTATATGAGCATTAGTGGGAACAAAAGAACAAGAGAGAAAAAGAGAGAAAGAGCTATAGTCTGACGGAGCTTCTGCATGTTCTGAACAGATGCTGGACATTATTACCATCATGATCTGAACAGATACTGGACATTATTACCATCATGATCTGAACAGATACTGGACATTATTACCATCATGTTCTGAACAGATACTGGACATTATTACCATCATGATCTGAACAGATACTGGACATTATTACAATCATGATCTGAACAGATACTGGACATTATTACCATCATGATCTGAACAGATACTGGACATTATTACCATCATGTTCCGAACAGATACTGGACATTATTACAATCATGATCTGAACAGATACTGGACATTATTACCATCATGTTCCGAACAGATACTGGACATTATTACCATCATGATCTGAACAGATACTGGACATTATTACCACCATGTTCTGAACAGATACTGGACATTATTATCATCATGTTCTGAACAGATACTGGACATTATTACCATCATGTTCTGAACAGATACTGGACATTATTACCATCATGATCTGAACAGATACTGGACATTATTACCATCATGATCTGAACAGATACTGGACATTATTATCATCATGTTCTGAACAGATACTGGACATTATTACCATCATGTTCTGAACAGATACTGGACATTATTCCCATCATTATTCCCATAATGTTCTGAACAGATACTGGACATTTTTACCATCATGTTCTGAACAGATACTGGACATTATTCCCATCATTATTCCCATAATGTTCTGAACAGATACTGGACATTATTACCATCATGTTCTGAACAGATACTGGACATTATTACCATCATGATCTGAACAGATACTGGACATTATTACCATCATGATCTGAACAGATACTGGACATTATTCCCGTCATGTGTTGAACAGATACTAGAAATGATTCCCGTCTTATTCTGAACAGATACTGAACATTATTCCCATCATTATTCCCATAATGTTCTGAACAGATACGGGACATTATTCCCGTCATGTTCTGAACAGTTACTGGACATTATTCCTGTCATGTTCTGAACTGATACTGGACATTATTACTGTCATTATTCCCATCATGTTCTGAACAGATACTGGAAATTATTCCTGTCATGTTCTGAACAGTTACTGGAAATTATTCCTGTCATTATTCCTGTCATGTTCTGAACAGTTACTGGACATTATTCCTGTCATGTTCTGGACAGATACAGGAAATTATTCCTGTCATTATTCCCGTCATGTTCTGAACATTTACTGGACATCATTCCCGTCATGTTCAGAACAAATACTGGACATTATTCCTGTCATGTTCCGAACAGATACTGGACATTATTCCCATCATATATTCCATCTCTGCACGTTCATTCCATCAGTCCAGCTCAGTTCATGTTTTATTTTGTTTTTATCCCTCCCTACTTGTTAGGCCTCACAGTCATGCAGCAGTCGAGTGAGAGAGCAATAGAAACACAGAGTGGGAGAGAGAGCAATAGAAACACAGAATGGGAGAGAGAGCAATAGAAACACAGAGTGGGAGAGAGAGCAATAGAAACACAGAATGGGAGAAAGAGCAATAGAAACACAGAGTGGGAGAGAGAGCAATAGAAACACAGAGTGGGAGAGAGAGCAATAGAAACACAGAGTGGGAGAGAGAGCAATAGAAATAAACAGAGAAAGAAATTGAAACTTAGAGAGGGAAATAAAAACAGAAAGAGATAGAAACATAGTATCCTCAGGTCCAGACAACATATCAACCATTAACCCACAAAACACCACAAAAAAACTGCACAAACACAAATTTTACAATAACAACCTGCCTGTAAATCTACCTTCCCCAGCCCATTTTTGCACACACATTATCACTACAACTTTGGTAACAGTGACTCTGACAGGCCAAGTTTGAAACCCAGCGCCACCAGACCATCCGTGAATATACAGCTCTGGGACCACTGCACTCGAAACCTTCCTATTTTTTCCGACTTTTTGGGAAAGGGAATAAAAGGGTGCAGAGTTCTCTTAATTTTTTCCGGAGCTGTAGATGTAAGTGTCTGGGAACGAGATTAGAAACTTAGTGACATTGCAATAAAGCCAGAGAAAGAGAAATGTAGATAATGTGAGATAGCAGTAGATACAGAGTACATAGAGAGGTACAGAGAGGGAGTGAGAGAGAAGAAAGATGTTCCCAAAGATGTTCCTGGGTTTCCAACTCTACTACTACATTCTTGCTTCGGAAGTTTCATGCTGGGTATCTGTAAAAGCACCATGTGACAACTACGGACATAAAAAGGGGTTCATAAAATAAATGTGATTCACTTGATTGAGGGACAGAGTGGATCAGTCTATGGCAGAAATTATGAGAGGGCCGGTGTTTATCTGTGTAACGGCAAGAAAATGTCAGAATGTTGCGAAAACACTTTAACGTGCCATGTTTTTAGGTTGAGATTGAATACATCCCATCTTAATTAGCTGTATATCTTTTAATACAGCACTAGTACCATTCAACTTGAAGAACAACTCTTCTGTACTGGAAACATTTAGCAGTTTTTCCTATTAGATGCCCATTGTGGGTCGTTTAAGCAGCTAGTCAGATTGGAATAGGATAGCTACCGATAGATTTCCAGGTAACAAACAACGCAAAGTGTATTATGCAGACTGAACAAAACCTTAATGAATGGTTCATGAGACACATGAAAATAGTTCAGAAAAGTCGGCATCAGAGAGTAAGTTGTCCTTGTCACCGTCAGAATTCAGACTATGTCCATATGGTTATAGGTAGAAAACTGCCACGGTGCGGTGAGGATCATGTACACCTCCAGTTCCCGTCACTCCACAAACACATCCCGGACTTGTCTTCGTGTCACATGTCTTCAACTATTCACACCAGGTCCCAAACGTCTCGTCAGTATGTGTTTGAATGTTTCCCCTCTGCGCCCCACATTTGTCCATCATTGTTGTCACTGTCTGTATGCACACGTGACTGGTGAGTGGTTTCCGGTTTGTGCTGTTTAAAGCATTCAGCCCCTTTGTTTTCTTTAGGTTTGTTTTTGTATGCTCGTGTTTCTATACATCGAGCTCATTTCGCCTGAGCCTGGTTCCTCCACTACCGCCACCATCATTACAAAAACACACATACATGAAAATATCATGTAAGCTATTCATTGAAGCATTTGAAATGTCTTGCAATAAGACCTCTTATCTTTATCCTTTGTGGACAGGAACAAAGCAATGTGTGGGAAAGAAGGCGGTGGTAGGAAAAGAGAGGGGGAAAGAGACAAAGAGAGAAGAGAAGAGGGAGAGACACAGGGAGAGAGACAGGGACAGGGAGACAGGGAAAGAGAGAGGGAGAGAGACAGGAACAGGGAGACAGGGAGAGAGGGAGAGAGACAGGGAGAGAGGGAGAGAGGGAGAGAGACAGGGACAGGGAGACAGGGAGAGTGACAGGGACAGGGAGACAGGGAGAGAGACAGGAACAGGGAGAAAGACCGGGAGAGAGACAGGGACAGGGAGACAGGGAGACAGGGACAGGGAGACAGGGAGACAGGGACCGGGAGACAGGGACAGGGAGACAAGGAGAGAGACAGGGACAGGGAGACAGGGACAGGGAGACAGGGAGACAGGGACAGGGAGACAGGGACAGGGAGACAAGGAGAGAGACAGGGACAGGGAGACAGGGACAGGGAGACAGGGAGACAGGGACAGGGAGACAGGGACAGGGAGACAAGCAGAGAGACCGGGAGAGAGGGAGAATGAGAGATGGCAATACCTGAAAGCATTTGTACGTTTTAAACCCATCTTCCTCGATTCCATCACCCAGCTGAAACGGGTAGCCCCAGTTGTCACTATGCTAAATATAAATAAGCCAATTACATAACAAAGGGAACTTGTTAAAATTTTACAGTGCAAGTTTCATTCATTTTCCTTAATGATGAAAGAAAAACAGGATGGGTCGAAAGAAGTTAATTACTTTTCTTTAATCAGCAGGAGAGTTTGCTAGTCTGATCTATAACTAAACTTACTTCCCAGCCCTATCCCTACCCAAACATCTGAAACACTACCAGAAACACTGAAGAAGAGAAGTGAAACACTACCAGAAACACTGAAGAAGAGAAGTGAAACACTACCAGAAACACTGAAGAAGAGAAGTGAAACACTACCAGAAACACTGAAGAAGAGAAGTGAAACACTACCAGAAACACTGAAGAAGAGAAGTGAAACACTGCCAGAAACACTGAAGAAGAGAAGTGAAACACTACCAGATACACTAATGAACATAACCCCTGGAAAACCAAAGGAATGTATTTAATGATATATTATAAATAAAATAATGAATAGCATTAGAATAATGAAACACACTTAGACATCAAAATGATATTGTACACATTCTAATAATCGTGATGAACTAATTGACAGTCACAGAATAGATAATAATGTAATAAGATATGCACTTTAACACGAGAACCAAAATAAAAAGCCCTATGTTGTTGAAAGTACTAGATAGATGAGACAGTAATGAGACCCACAGAGACCGATTGGGAATGGCTAAGACACAGACAAGAGAATCAGAGAGACAGAGACTGTGAAGTATGCACGTAAACATGTAAGCATACACACACGCATTCCGTGATCGTGAATGCAGAGTATGACGCTGATTTTCTTTGACAGGCCTAATTTCCCACGATTCACCACTTCACACTGTCATTTGTCACAACGAGCTGTTCAATTATTGCCAAATGGGGTCTAGACAAAAGCGTGGAGATCAATTAGAATCAGGAAAGTCATTTGGTTTGGAGACCCTTTACTGGAAAAGAGGGAGGTATAAAGTGGGAGAGCGGGTGAGAGAATGGGTGAGAGAGGGAAAATAGTGAGAAAGGGGAGATTGAGAGAGAGAAGGGGAAAGAGGGAGGGAGGGGGTGTGGTGTGAGGGAGAGAAAGAGAGCGGTTTAATGTATAACACATTTAAGATAAGCAAGCATAAATAAGAAAACTGCACATTTAGAAAAAAAAGATTAAACATACTATTTAAGAGGGCTAATATTATTAAAAGATTAATACAGGGCAGTAGAAAACAGTTATTTACAAGAGAGTTATGGCACATCTAGTCACTGATTTGTACAAATCACCAGTGGAGACTATGGAACCACAGTCACTAGGTGATCTGCATAATCACAATAAGCTATTTAGTTTTTTTGCATTATTTGGGCTACTGTAACTGTAGCATAGAAATGTTGAATAAAAGAGGCCCCAGGAACGAGCCTTGAGGAACTCCACATGTCATGCAAGAACCTATGATACATTGTTGCCTATGGAGACAAAGTATTCCCTGTCTTGTAAATAAGACTTGAACCAATATAGGATCATGTCACTGAGACCAGCCCAGTTGTTCAGTCTGTCTAGCAGTATTGTGTGGTCAACTGTGTCAAACACTGCACTAAGGTCTTAATAACAAAATTGACATTTTACTAGAATCAGTGTTTAGACGAATGTAGTTAAAATCTTTCAACAATGGCAGTCTTCGTGCTGTGAACCGAATTCCTGATTGAAAATGTCAAAACCATTTGAGTTTAAGAAATTGTAAATTTGTTTAGAGAAAAATGTATTCAAGGTTTTACATTTGAAGACTACATTTGATATAGGTCAGTAGTCGTTAATTACACAAGGCTTTTCTAACATAGGCTTAATGACTGCCGTATTGAAATTGCCTGATAAGAGAAAGCTATGAACTAAAGTAAGGTCTATAAATAATTGGAAACTGACACAAGTTGTGTTACTTTGTCTGTCTACCAAAATATATTCAAGTTACAGTTAAATAATTAATATGGGCTAAGAGTGCAGTCCCTCAGGTTTAAGGTATTCACATCCAAATTGGAGACCCCCCATTTTCAGGGGGCCAAAAGTAATTGGACATTTGACTCAAAAGCTGTTTCATGGACAGGTGTGGACTATTCCTTGGTTATTTCTTCAAAAGGCCTGGAGGTGATTCCAGGTGTGGCATTCACATTTGGAAGCTGTTGCTGGGAACCTACAACATCAAAGGAGCTCTCAATGCAAGTGAAACAGGCCATCCTTAGGCTACAAAAAATATTTAACCAGAGAGCTAGCAGGAACATAAGGAGTGACCAAATCAACAACACCATTTACATTTACAGGTAGTTACAAAAAATAATGCACGGGTGAGCTCTGCAACACAAAAAGGTCAGGACATCCACGGAAGACAACAGTGGTTGATGATTGTAAGATCCTTTCCATGGTACAGAAAAACCCCTCCACAGCATCCAGCCAAGTGAAGAACACTCCAGGAGGATCATTTGTTCTTCTTGGTCCACTTACACGGTCAGGCAAAACGTATGGAGAAGGCTTGTAACGGCTCATGGTCCGAAGCATACCACATCATCTGTAAAAAAGATTCAGCCAAATTCTGCAAAGTTGATTGATCAGCGCTTCACTTTAAAGATGGACAATGACCCAAAACATACTGCCAAAGCAACCCAGGAGTTTCTTAATAAGGCATAGAAGTGGAATATTCTGCAATGGCCGAGTAATCGCCTGATCCCAACCCGATCAAGTATGCATTTCACTTGCTGAAGACAAAACTTAAGGCAGAAGACCCACGAACAAACAACAACTGAAGACAACTGCAGTAAAGGCCTGGCAAAGCATCACAAAGGACGAAACCCAGCGTTTGGTGAAAAAAAGTATTATAAATGAACATTTTATTTATGATTGTGTTAATTTGTCCAATTACATTTGAGCCCCTGAAATAAGGGGACTGTGTATGAAATGGTTACAATTCCTAAATGTTTCATACGATGTCTTTGTTCAACCCCTTTTTACAACTGCTGTTGTAAAAAGGGCTTTATAAATACATTTGATTGATTGAATGAAAGCTGAAAATCTGCACTTTAATTGCATCTCGGTTGTTTCATTTCAAATGCAGTGTGGTGGCGTACAGAGCCAAAATTAAGAAAATTGTGTCAGTGTCCAAATATTTCCGGACCTAACTATATGTATAGGAGATCTATGGCCAAGCACCTATAAACATCTTTAAAAATGTTTGTAGGCAGATCATCAAGACAACAGCTGGACAGCTTACCTTGTTGTGCATATTCCATAGGTGGTGTATCGTCAATTGCATTAAACTGACATGCTTACCAATTTCCATTTATGTAGAGGTGATACTGTTTTTTATTGTTGGGGAGTTTTCATTTTGCTTGTCTAATGCCCTGAATTCTATCCTTGAAAATGGAAGTGAATGCATTGCATTTATCATGGCAAAGAAGCTTTGGGGTTGTTGCAGCTGGGGGGGGGTCTGTGAGAGAGATGTCTGTCTACATTTTAGAAACGTGGTTCATCAGAAACAGACACTCAGGAGGATGAGAAAAACAATGGGGGTTGTGTGTCAACAAACACACGCTAGCACTTAGCACTTGGGGCTTCAATTGTTCCAAAAAGGCGTGAAAATCAGGTAAAGCATCTTTACCATCTGCTAGTATTTTTTCTCCTTTTCCTTCCCTCTCTTGGCCAGATCTGTGCCGTCTTAATCAGCACCTCTTCATTCTCTTTCAACTTGTTTTCCTCTAACCCCTCTTTTATGTGTCCTCACTGTACAGTAGTTGGCCAGATGAATCACACACTATCAGTCTCTCATCTCCCCCTCAGAGGCAAGAATGGATGTGTGTCTGTGCGTGTGAATGCGCTGTGTGTCTGTGTGTGAATACATTAGGTGTCTGTGCGTGTGAATGCGCTGTGTGTCTGTGTGTGAATACATTAGGTGTCTGTGTGTGTGAATGCATCGTGTGAGTGTTTTGTGTATATACATTAGGTGTGTGTGTGTGTGAATACATTAGGTGTCTGTGTGTGTGTGAATGCATCCTGTGTGTTTGTGTGTGAATACATTAGGTGTGTGTGTGTGTGTGTGTGTGTGTGTGAATGCATCGTGTGAGTGTTTTGTATATATATATTAGGTGTGTGTGTGTGTGTGTGTGTGAATGCGTTGTGTGTGTGTTTTGTGTATTTAAATTAGGTGTGTGTTTGTGTGTAAATTCATTAAGTGTGTGTGTGAATGCATCGTGTGTGTGTTTGTGTGTAAATTCATTAGGTGTCTGTGTGTGTGAATGCGTCGTGTGTGAGTGTTTGTGTGTAAATACATTAGTTGTGTGTGTGTGTGTGTGTGTGTGTGTGTGTGTGTGTGTGTGTGAATGCATCCTGTGTTTTTGGGTGTAAATTCATTAGGTGTGTGTGTGTGTTAATGCATTGTGTGTGTGTGTTTTGTGTATATACATTAGGTATCTGTATGTGTACACATGGGCTTCAAGGGACCCCTAGCATCTCAGCTCTTCTTTTAACCCCTAAACTCAACAGCAGTAGCACGTGATCACACTCCTTCATCCAACCACTCACTCTCCTCAAACTCCAAACCTGAGTCTTCATCACCTCATCTACTACCTCTCCCAGTGAATGTATTTCACCCCCTCTAGTTACTGGGGTGTTGGAGGTGGGTGTCCAGTATTGGCATTATGTTTGGAGAAGGAATGGCAGGGAGGTTGGCACAGGCAGCTAATTGTATATTTTGACATCACTCTTTTCACTGCTTTGGGGCCTCAGAACAGCAACAAACAAGACCATGTGAAATAAGCAAACTTGTCAAGTTTTGGAACTTTCCACTTCAGTCAAGGGGGTTTGTGGTCGAGGCTTGCCATCATTATCTGCTCGTAACCCCAGTCAAACAGCGTTCAACTTTTCTCTCCCCGTCCATTGCTGACTCAAATCAATCTGCCTGCTTTTTTAAATCCCCCCAGTCCCTCTGACACCGTCAGTTAAATTGCTCTCACTCCTGCCAGGCCCATCAGGCCTGGCCACTATAGACAATGACTCTTGGTGATGAGAGTGGAGAGTTTCTTACCAGGCTGTAAGGGGAGGAGGGAATGGGTGGGTGGGGAATGAGAAAGAGAAACATAATCGCCTTTTAACAGGCAGTGAGTCACCACGGAAGGAGCGTTTTTCGGGCTGTTTTCTCCAGATGGTGCTCCTCAGGGGGAATAAAAAGTATTTCTGACCTTTCACTGGAAGTGTCTGTTGTTACCAATCTACTGCACAGTTAAGACATTGTGCCAAGACACACGTAAACACACACTCACACAAACACACACTCACACAAACACAAACTCACACTTATTTTACTCTTTTTATAGACCAAACACATTAAGAAATGAGCGCAGTTGAAAGTATTAAGCTGGACAGAACAGACACTTGCTGTTAGCAGTGGACCAGTCAGTGTGGACCCAGAGTCAGAATACATGGACAGTTACAACAGGACATGTGAAGAAGCACTCTTACCCAGAATTCCTTTATGAACACAGGTCTAGCAGTGTACACATACTTTGACCCCGAACCAGAGATAACAAACAAACACAATGACAGACCCTCTAACAAGAAACAAACCCCCCCGCTTTTGTGCACATATCTGCTTCTGTCTTTCGGACACAGAGACAGTCAGCCTCTGTCGCTTCATTCTCTCTACATCTCTCCTTCCCTCTTTCCTCCCTCTACTTCTTTCTTTCTCTCTTACTCTCCTTTTCTCCCTTCACTCCATATACCTTTGTTTTATATACTCTCCCTCTCTATGCAAGGAAAACTATTTAAATATAACCACGACCGTTAGCCTGCACACCATGAGATCGTTTTGGCAACCCAACACAGGTCTATTTGTCCACTGCATTTTTAGATTAGATTTTTAGAAACCTATTTCACCAAATGACAGAGGATAGTTTTAAAGGTGAGTCTTAAAGCTAGTCCTGACATGATCTTGCTACAAACGGTTTGTTGTGAATATTTGCCTAACACAAGAGCAGCCGAGCTGCGATCCCTATTGTTGTGAGATCCTTGTTACCAGAGACCCACTGGCCGGCGGCCACTCTTAGAGAATCCAGATTCACAAAGAGTTTGAATCCTGATTTACTTAGACTGAGATCACATTAAAAGGGCATTGAATTATTTACATATTCATGACATTTCACATTGCTAACGTTGTTGTGTCACTTCTGGCTTTCAACTGCTAGCGAGCTAGAGAAACATTTTCTCTTCCTTTTTACTCTAACACATCTGCTTCCTTCAACTGCAATTGAGGCTGAGTCGTTGCTGGGGGGCATTTGAGATAAACTATTTGGAGGGGTCTTTTTGGGGAATTAAACTGCCTCATTCTCTCTGCCCACTCTGAGTGATGTGTAGAAACTGCATATTAATGACCAGACACGTGCTTCTGTGTAACGCTAAAAGAGTCACAGGCTGACTGCTACAACTCACTAGAAGTCCTAAGTCTCTCCATCTTTCTCAATCTCCCGCCATCTCTATTTCTCAGTCTGTCAGTATTTCTCTCTCTCTCTGTCTTTCAATATCTAACTATTTCACTATCTCTCTTGGTCTCACTATTACTAAATACACTCACCTAAAGGATTATTAGGAACACCTGTTTCTCATTAATGCAATTATCTAATCAACCAATCACATGGCAGTTGCTTCAGTGCATTTAGGGGTGTGGTCCTGGTCAAGAAAATCTCCTGAACTCCAAAATGAATGTCAGAATGGGAAAGAAAGGTGATTTAAGCAATTTTGAGCGTGGCATGGTTGTTGGTGCCAGGCGGGCCGGTCTGAGTATTTCACAATTTGCTCAGTTACTGGGATTTTCACGCACAACCATTTCAAGGGTTTACAAAGAATGGTGTGAAAAGGTGTGAAAAAAAACATCCAGTATGCGGCTGTGCTGTGGGCGAAAATGCCTTGTTGATGCTAGAGGTCAGAGGAGAATGGGCCAACTGATTCAAGCTGATAGAAGAGCATCAATGACTGAATTACCCACTCATTACAACCGAGGTATGCAGCAAAGCATTTGTGAAGCCACAACACGCACAACCTTGAGGCGGATGGGTTACAACAGCAGAGACCCCACCGGGTCCCACTCATCTCCACTACAAATAGGAAAAAGAGGCAAAAATTTGCACAAGCTCACCAAAATTGGACATTTGAAGACTGGAAGAATGTTGCCTGGTCTGATGAGTCTCGATTTCTGTTGAGACATTCAGATGGTAGAGTCAGAATTTGGCGTAAACAGAATGAGAACATGGATCCATCATGCCTTGTTACCACTGTGCAGGCTGGTGGTGGTGGTGTAATGGTGTGGGGGATGTTTTCTTGTCACACTTTTGGCCCCTTAGTGCCAATTGGGCATCGTTTAAATGCCACGGCCTACCTGAGCATTGTTTCTGACCATGTCCATCCCTTTATGACCACCATGTACCAATCCTCTGATGGCTACTTCCAGCAGGATAATGCACCATGTCACAAAGCTCGAATCATTTCAAATTGGTTTCTTGAACATGACAATGAGTTCACTGTACTGTCATGGCCCCCACAGTCACCAGATCTCAACCCAATAGAGCATCTTTGGGATGTGGTGGAACGGGAGCTTCGTGCCCTGGATGTGCATCCCACAAATCTCCATCAACTGCAAGATGCTATCCTATCAATATGGGCCAACATTTCTAAGGAATGCTTTCAGCACCTTGTTGAATCAATGCCACGTAGAATTAAGGCAGTTCTGAAGGCGAAAGGGGGTCAAACACAGTATTAGTGTGGTGTTCCTAATAATCCTTTAGGTGAGTGTATATTTCGCTCGTCTCTTGACCCTAACAACAACCTCCCAGTAATGTTCTGCTGTCAGATTGCTAACAAGGCTTAATAAGTTAGTTGATGGATCTTTTCCTCAGATCAGTTTCGTGTTGACACTAATGAGTCTGAAGCATCCAATTAATGACCGTGTTCCACAGAACTGTAGGCTTTTGTAAAAATGTATCAGACTCAGAAAATGAAAGGAAATGGCTCTTTAGTGAGCCAATCTCTGTTGGATTGATGTATGCATACATGATAAGCCAACATGCATTTTTGCTCTGCACTCAGGACACCAGATCAGTGGAGGAACTACAGATCCCAGAATGAGTACAGTGGTGGTACTACAGATCCCTGAATGAGTACAGTGGAGGTACTACAGATCCCTGAATGAGTACAGTGGAGGTACTACAGATCCCTGAATGAGTACAGTGGAGGTACTACAGATCCCAGAATGAGTACAGTGGAGGCACTACAGATCCCTGAATGAGTACAGTGGAGGCACTACAGATCCCTGAATGAGTACAGTGGAGGCACTACAGATCCCAGAATTTGTACAGTGGAGATCCTACAGATCCCAGAATTAGTACAGTGGAGGTACTACAGATCCCAGAATGGTGGGTTGATAATTGTTTTCCTGGGGATCCTATACTTATTGAACTATCAATGATTTTAAAACAACTTGTGTGGTGGACACCTATGCCTCTCTCCCAGACCAAATCAAAAAAGATTTAGCTTGATCGACGAAAATCACTCTGGTGCTCATACAAGGGCTTCGGCTGCCACATTGTCCGGACATCACATGGGCCAATGGGAGTTAGACTTTTAAGAGTGTGAATCCATTGTCCTGACATCACATGGGCCAATGGGTGTTAGGGGGTTAAGAGTGTGAATACATTGTCCTGACATCACATGGGCCAATGGGAGTTAGAATTTTAAGAGTGTGAATACATTGTCCTGACATCACATGGGCCAATGGGAGTTAGGGGGTTAAGAGTGTGAATACATTGTCCTGACATCACATGGGCCAATGGGAGTAAGGGGGTTAAGAGTGTAAAAACGTGCAAATCAGCTGGCCTAGATAGAATGAAGGCTGTGTCATCAGTGCCTGCATAGACCACCCGCCTGAAGTGTTTACAGATTCAACCTCTTCAACATTACTCCTCTTCCCAAGTAAATATTGGTAATGTGAGTAAATTATTAGCGCTCTGCTGCACTCGCCACTGTCCTCAGTAAGTGCTTTGAGAGGCTGGTCAATGACCACATAAGCGCCGTCCTGCCTGAAAACCCGGAACCACTATAACTGACCAGTTATGCACTGCACACGGGCCGATCCCACCTGGGCAGGAGAAAAACGTGTGAGAACGCTTGTTCCTTGAAAACCATCCACCTTTCAACAACATATTCTCCTTCATGCTGGTCACTAAGGTCAGGGCCCTGGGTTTCAACTCCTGCCACTGCCTCCTGATCCTGGACTTTGTCCGGCAGACCTTAAGAAGTGAGGGAAAGCAAGAGCATCTCCGTCATGGAAGATCGTAGACCCGGCGGTGGGGTGCCAGTACAAGAAGATTAAGGCAGACTACAGGAAACAGGAGCATGACCCCATCTGCATCAACAGGGCTGTGGTCTAGAGAGTCAAAGGTCACAGCACCAAACATGGTCTCAACACACTTTCTGGTCTCAACACATTTCTCCTAGATTTCTTTACCGGCTTTGTGGTTAAGGCACAACACCACCTTCAGTGCAGAAGCATCGCATTGACATTTAGATACATTACTATCCATGACACCTGCATGACAGAGCAGGTGTCATGGATGGACATAGCAGTAGAACCCTACATGACATATAACACACTTATTATTTTGAAAAGGGAATAACAGCAAATGAATCCCTTCATTGGAGGACAGTCTGTGTAAGTGTGCAGCTCTCTCATTGTGGGGTCAAGCTAGCGTGAGAGCTACACCACAGGATGACACATACTTACTGAGGTGCTAGACAGAACTTTGTGGAATATCAAAAATCTGTATAGTCAAAAATAATGGCCTGGCACAGAGAAAACAGACATATGGGAACGTTTGGGAACGTTTGGCATATACATTTTATAATATACAGTTGCAGGTTCTTGCCTTTTGTGATCGGCCATGACAAGGAAATCAGGGTCACAGGCCTTTTCAGAATGGTGACGTACAACTAATTTCTCAGCTTGGGGGTCCTGCTGTTTTGGATTGGATGGGGATGTGTCATCACGCATGATGCCTTCTCTACTGTGATTGGTCAGTAACAACAGCACCACTTCAGATAGACAACAGATATCTATTTTCTGTCCTAGTAAACACACAAAGATCACTGACCAAGCCACCAAGATTGAATCCCCCACACCAGTCAAATGCTGTCTGTTTATTGCTATGCATACTGCATTCTTCCTTTTTATTTTGTTTTAGAATATTAATCATTATTCATTCACTGCTGTAAACTCAATCAATCAATCAAATGTTTTTATAAAGTCCTTTTCACATCAGCAGATGTCACAGTGCTTTTACAAAACGCCTGGCCTTAAACCCCAAGGAGCAAACAACAGTAGTGTTGAATTGTGTTGAAACTGTGCATTTGATTTGTCTTTGCAGCTAAATTAAACTTGCTGTGAAATTTAAGGGTGACATTATAGATCCATTATAGATCAATGTTCACACCCCAACCTCTCTCCTTTCAAGTCCTGTGAAAGCAATGTGTGAATAGTGTCTATATTGTTCTCTGTCTCTACTAGAGGAAAATGCCTTTTCTCTCTTTTAATAACGAAGGCATGTAATACTTTCTCAAACATATGTACTTTATCATAACATCTTTCAGGACAGCTTTTAATGTTGTAAAATTCTAGCCTTCCTCAACGTACCACTGCCAGTTGTGCAGAAAGAAACAGGGGCATGGGAGGGGCATGTTTCTGACACATAATTTCTATCAATTCCAATGGCGAAATCATGTGAAGCATCTTATATATATGCACATCATAACACACACTGGCTGAGTGGACAGAAGGTACTGTACAGAGATGGGCCCATTCAACAGTCACTGACTGAATGTGATATTTGTTTGTCACAAATGAGCCATAGAGTAGTGAACTACACAGGTGCTTTTACACAACACCCAGCCTGAAACCCCAAGGAGCAAGCAACAACAGTGCTTAAATGCAGTTACACAATATTGTTTAGATTATTAAAATTAAAATATGTATTTTGAATTACATAGTTGATAGCAAATGTAACAAATTTAAATGGTGTAGTTGATTTGACATCATAACACAAACATTATGTTACGCAATATATTATTATAAGAAACATTTATTTTGCTGGTGCTTCTAAAAAAACCTCACATGAACTCACATTGCAATGTTTTCAATCATAAAATAGGGTCTTCAGCAGGGTTTTTTGCTTTGATCTCAAGCAAACGAATATTCCTTTGAAAATCACTTCCACACTAGACTGAATGAAAAGCAGTGGTCAGAACGGGACAGACTCAGGGGCCAATTCAGATGGAATAGGTTACATAGAAACAATATGCCTCTCTGCCAGTTAAATAAGGATCATGCCAGCTTTATTAATAACATTTATATCTGGAGGCTTTTCCTGGGCAACAAATGTTATATTAGGGTCCTGACCTCTCCACGCTTTCTGATTGGATGCGGTCAATTTTGAGGCAACAGCACACACTCCATAGAACAAGATACATAATACAACTCCCTTCCTCGATTTGGAGAGGAGAGGAACACAAGGAGGAAAGAGGAGCAGGAGTAAAGAATTAGATAGAAACATCGTTAATTTGTAAGAAAAAGAGAGAGAAAGAACAGATCAATTTATCACAACAGAGAGAAAAAAACCACTCATCCTTAATCCATGAATCTGTAAAGCCGTAGCGTAATGTTCACATGTGGATCTCTGTGTGTGTTTGGTCCTGTGTCCATCTCTGTGTGTGTTTGTTCCTGTGTCCATCTCTGTGTGTGTTTGTTCCTGTGTCCATCTCTGTGTGTTTGTTCCTGTGTCCACCTCTGTGTGTGTTTGGTCCTGTGTCCATCTCTGTGTGTGTTTGTTCCTGTGTCCATCTCTGTGTGTGTTTGGTCCTGTGTCCATCTCTGTGTGTGTTTGGTCCTGTGTCCATCTCTGTGTGTGTTTGGTCCTGTGTCCATCTCTGTGTGTGTTTGTTCCTGTGTCCATCTCTGTGTGTGTTTGGTCCTGTGTCCATCTCTGTGTGTGTTTGGTCCTGTGTCCACCTCTGTGTGTGTTTGTTCCTGTGTCCATCTCTGTGTGTGTTTGGTCCTGTGTCCATCTCTGTGTGTGTTTGGTCCTGTGTCCATCTCTGTGTGTGTTTGTTCCTGTGTCCATCTCTGTGTGTGTTTGTTCCTGTGTCCATCTCTGTGTGTGTTTGGTCCTGTGTCCATCTCTGTGTGTGTTTGGTCCTGTGTCCATCTCTGTGTGTGTTTGGTCCTGTGTCCACCTCTGTGTGTGTTTGTTCCTGTGTCCATCACTGTGTGTGTTTGTTCCTGTGTCCATCTCTGTGTGTGTTTGGTCCTGTGTCCATCTCTGTGTGTGTTTGGTCCTGTGTCCATCTCTGTGTGTGTTTGTTCCTGTGTCCATCTCTGTGTGTGTTTGTTCCTGTGTCCATCTCTGTGTGTGTTTGGTCCTGTGTCCATCTCTGTGTGTGTTTGGTCCTGTGTCCATCTCTGTGTGTGTTTGTTCCTGTGTCCATCTCTGTGTGTTTGTTCCTGTGTCCACCTCTGTGTGTGTTTGGTCCTGTGTCCACCTCTGTGTGTGTTTGGTCCTGTGTCCATCTCTGTGTGTGTTTGGTCCTGTGTCCATCTCTGTGTGTGTTTGTTCCTGTGTCCATCTCTGTGTGTGTTTGTTCCTGTGTCCATCTCTGTGTGTGTTTGGTCCTGTGTCCATCCCTGAGTGCGTACATTATGCACACACTTGAGTGTGTGTTTGCATGTGCCCGTGTCATATGACGAGCTAATCCCAGCGCTCTGCCGTCAGACCTGCTCGTTTTCTGGCCTCCCATTCCTGTGTCTGAAGACAATGAAGAGATTACACGGAGAGGAATAATCTGGAGCTCGTTGATGAGTACGGGGACCGTGGGGCTGCATGGCCAGCCACGATAAGGGGCCCTCTCACCCTAACCTGACAAAACACCTAAAATTAGGTCCACCACATACTGATGTGGACACGGACAGAGGGGTGGGTTTTCTTCACCATGGCTTTAACCAATCCAATAAATGTTAAGGGAGTGTTAAGATGGAGGGATTTTTGTTAATGTCTAAAAGTGGAAGTAATCACAGGCACAAGCAAACAATATATTGATAGAACTCGCACTTTGCCTAGAAATGATTGCACAGGTTACCGGCCTCAGACAGGCTAATATTAGAGAAAGAGAAGCAAAGATTTGTGTGTGGCTTGCTCAGTGGCAGTTTATTTTCTGATCTTCTACCTTTTTCTCTTTCATAATGACATCTATTCTCATTCAAGTGCTCTTCAAAAGCAAACACACATTCCGAAACAAAAGGTTGCAATTCAGGGCATCTAGTCTGTTTCCTTTTTCCTAGATGTTCCCAAACCACAAACAAATAGTTTAAATCAATAGCATTGCAACCTTTACAGTCACCACTTTGGTCAATAATACATTTTGTTCTGAATGAAGCAATGAAACCAATTGTCTATTGTATGTAAGGAATAGGGTGCAATTTGTGGTGATATTAGGCGGGCCGGTGTACAGGATTAGCTGATCCCAAGTAACTTTGATGGTGGAAGATTCAATTAGAAGAAATGTAAAGAGTGTTGCAGCAGCTTTTAACAGAAACGAGGTAGATCTTTGAAAAAGTCAAATTCTACTTCTCACCTAAAAACAGGATGACCTCCACTGGAATTCTCTGTGTCACTCGCTGCCTTTTTCTTTAATTCTCTAATATTATGTCTCTCCCCTCACCAATACAGCAGTTCTGCTCTTAGCAGTCCTCAGACCTATGAATGACATCCTTTAGGCATAATTAAGGACAGACATCTATTTTCTGGCCTGTCTGCCAAAACACAGTCTGGAAGCAAAGTCATGTTTATTAAAGCAGTGGCTCCCTGTTGACCCCCAGAGAGTGTTAGCTATCTAATGCTTTGTCTGGAGAAAATGCATGACGATCTTTGTGAAGGTGCAGTGGCTTTTCATTTCCATAAAATTAAAAACATTTTAAGTTTACACATAGATTTTCCATTGTGTGGAGACATTTCATTATTGTACTGTAATGGACAAAGATGAGATGAATATTGGCACAGCCAAATGCACATGGGAACTGCATTGTTCTGTGGGTAGGACCTTTATTCAGTCTTTCGGTCTCATTAATAATAGTAGCATTGTGTGTGTGTGTTGGGGGAGGGGTTAATGCTTGTCTTTGTGACCTTTCTGCAGCACCATGCGTAGACAACATCCTGGAGGTCAGGCAGAGTACACCCAATAATGTATCGGGCTGACTTTGAGGGCCTTGTGATAGGCCATAACGTCAGACAGGTGCAGCAGTTCACATGGAGAGAGTGTCCTCAATGGTCCGTTCGAACTTCGTGAAGGTCCCCTGGTGTGACAGCCACCTGAGGCATGCCAAGGAATTTAAAGCTCACTACAGCAAACCCATCTCTCTGCCATCCCTTTTAGTCCATTATCAGCTCAAATTGACACTGTGGGAGATTGTTTACTTGGCATCACCACCAGAGCTCCAGCCTCCTCCATGTAGATCGCTTCATAATTCTTGGAAACACAACCTGCTGTTGTTGTGTTGTCCGCAAAATCATGGCGTTCGATTATGTAGCCCACAGTCATAAACAGGGAGTGCCGGAGTGGTCACAGCAAGTACGCATTGGGGCCTCTGTCAGGAATGTCCAATTGCAATGAGAAAGTACATTTTAAAAAGAATTCCTTCAGAGAAGAAGGCAACATACATGAGGGGCACTGCACACAAAGACAAGCATCAGGTCTGAACCAAAAGTAAACAGTGGGATAACGCACACAAAGACAAGCATCACATCTTTACCAAAAGTAAAGAGAGGAATAATGCACAAAAAGACAAGCATCCCGTTTGAACGAAAAGTAAAGAGAGGGATAATGCACACAAAGACAAGCATCACGTCTGAACCAAAAGTAAAGAGAGGGATAATGCACACAAAGACAAGCATCACGTCTGAACCAAAAGTAAAGAGAGGGATAATGCACACAAAGACAAGCATCACGTCTGAACCAAAAGTAAAGAGAGGGATAATGCACACAAAGACAAGCATCACGTCTGAACCAAAAGTAAAGAGAGGGATAATGCACACAAAGTCAAGCATCACGTCTGAACCAAAAGTAAAGAGAGGGATAATGCACACAAAGACAAGCATCACGTCTGAACCAAAAGTAAAGAGAGGGATAATGCACACAAAGACAAGCATCACGTCTGAACCAAAAGTAAAGAGAGGGATAATGCACACAAAGACTAAACATATGCACCTGACTTGGAATGTTTTCTCTTCAAATCTAAGTGGCGGGACACATTAAAATGAATGAGGAGGTCATTTCTATTCTACTTAGTCTAATAACCATACCTAAATTTGATTTTGATTTTTTTATTCTGGGCACAGTGGGTGACACCTTAATAGGTTTTGCACTCAATGCATATAGATAATTAATAATCGTGTCAGTCAAATGTTAGGTGACACATTGTCCTAACAGAAACTCTGTGCCCCCCAACTGGTGTTGCTAGGCGACAATGCACTAGGGGGTTGTTCAAGTTTAAATTCACTTGAGTCAATCCGGTCTACAGTCGTGCAGACCTGCCAGAACCACACCCTCAGGAGATGGACCGGATTACTATGGAGAGTGAGGTGGGTACTTGGTCGTTACTGAGGAGCTGTTGACAGAAAGAGGAGGGGGTAATGTTGTCTCTGATGCCTTTTTGGGCTCTTGCCAATTCCAAACAAAAACGTGTCATGTTTTGCATGACAATTCCATAAGGAGGGGAAAAAAGACTGACACTCCAAATTTTACCAGATTAGTTGAAACAGGAATGTGTGTGTTAAAAAGAAAATCACCACAGACCAACAACGAAGTACTGTATACTTGTTAGTACAATTGGAGGCTACATGCATACTTCAAAATGTTATACTTTTAAATGTTTTACCAGAAAACAAGCTGAAATTAGTTGAAAATAGTAAAATGTTAACTCCTATATTGTTAGCTCCCTTCGATTAAACCACATCGTTTACAAACACGTGGGCATGATTGAATTGGGTCGTGTCATGACATATCGATTCCTTTAGGTTTGTCGTAACCGCACCATTTTACTGTGTTTGGCAGAATCTTGCGAACCAGGAGATGTATGCTTTTACGGTAAAAGCATTACCAGCATGCCTTATCTGTGGTCTTATTGCAGAGGTGGGCTGCCCTATCGAGTAGTGATGGCCATTCGAGGCTTCATCAGCGTTATTTTAGCAGCCGGATATTATGCTGGCAGCACTCAGATTTTCTTTATCACAATAAAAGTCATTGAAATGTATAAGGCATTGTAGTTAATAATCTAGTCTGTGAAAAAGAACAGACAAGAATAACATTGGAACGGACATTAAACATAAAATGTACAGACAAGATTGTTAACAATAATACCTTATATATTTCAATTATGGCTTTTAATGTGATAAAGACAATCTGAATGCTGCCAGTATATTATCCTGCTAAAATAACACTAATGAAGCCTCAAATAAAGAGTGGAAAGGTGAGTATGACGGAATGATGCTAAGCTAGGGATGTGTGTTGTGTGTGTTGATAAACAATAACTGCAAAGACCAAAAATCCCCAAAAGTTACCTGACATATTCCCAGTCCACATGAGGTAATAAAGGTTACTTATGGCTTAGAGGTTAGGTTTAGGCAAAAGGTTACAATTGGTGTTAGGAGGGACTACCCCATTAAATCACTAAGTCAATTCTATTGGCCGAACATACCCAATACACATACCAGCTCAATGTCAAAACAATGTCAGAAAATGAAAACCACCCATTTCTTTCCCAAGCCAGGATTATTACATAAAACTAGAGAAATCCATTAACAAACAGCCACGATAAACATTTTAAAAGTTATATCATGGATCTGATGGCTCCATAACAACAGGAACTGGTAATATGCCGCTTTTAAAGGACAACCCATTCTCCACAGAAAACTAGGAGAATTATCTTTGTACAATAAACATTTTGAACAACAGAAGTGTGGCAAAAAGACTGTTGTTAATGGACTGTGATAAATAAACCAATACAGAATAAACCAAAATGGACAGACTGTGGTAAAAACACTGTGGTAAATACGCTGTTATAAATATACTGTGGTGTACGAACGGTAGTGAATAGATTGTGGTAAATAGACGGCCATCTTTGGTCGTAGCTAGCTGAGAATACACAATTAACAGCAGCAATGACAGGGGGAGGAGAGGACTCCACAAAACCTCCACTGATTGAATGCCACCTTTCCTTTCTGCTTCTGAAATGTCCTTTACTATAATTTTTTTCATTTCAGAATTTTGAATTACGGAGTCCTAATAATGGTTCCTGGTGTGCAGAGCAACATTACTTCAATCAACAAAGCATTTTCAGTAAAACCTATCAATCTGAAGTGGCTTCCAGAAAAGCAAGTAGTTACCCTTTGATTCAGTGTTTGTGTGTGTGTGTGTGTGTGTGTTAGAGAGAGAGAGACTCACAGAAGAGAGCCTTGTTGGCAACACTGGTGTAAGCACTACATGAGTTTAGCAAAAGCAGCAGCGAGGCAGTAAATTGAACAAGCTGTTCTCTTGGATAGAAATCACAGGACCTTTATTGACAAAGTAAAGTGAACAAGCTGCACCAAACGCCTTTGGAGACTCCAATTAAAAGACTTGCACCTGTATGCACCATTACGTGTCAAGGAGAATGGTAGCTAGTGTTACTGATGAGGAAAGCCTTTTCCCCTCTCTATTCCCTGCTTCGTTTTGCTGTGACTACAGGTTCACCCTGCCGAAAAAAAGCACTGTACACTGATCACCAGCAAAATCATTGGTGGGGCTACACCTCTTCTCACGTGCCTATGACTGAATGCTTAAACTTAACCACTCTGTTAGCCTTACAGCTTTTATAGCTTCCTCGTGGAATCTACTACGGAATCTACCTGTTAAGTTTTTATTTCATTTTTATTATCTTTCTATTTTCTCATTCTATGGGAAGCACATTGAATTGCCAGTTTGATGTTTTTATTCTAGTGTTTGTTTTTATTCTATTGTATTTGTACATTTTTCTGTATTTTATATTTTTCTGTATTTGTATATTTTTCTGTATTTTTATATTTTTCTGTATTTTATATTTTTCTGTATTTTTATATTTTTCTGTATTTTTATATTTTTCTGTACTTTTATATTTTTCTGTATTTTTTTATTTTTCTGTGTAAAGGGTTCTTTTGCGGTTTGGTTTTGGGAAGCTTTTGAAGTGTAGGAACAGTGCTTTGTTTTTTAATGTCTTTATACAAGTGCATGTTGTTTGTTTTCTTATACTGTGTCAAATATGAAACGACCGTTCTGTGTAGATTTGTAATTGTATCTATATTTTACAAAATAAAAATTAAACAGTGAATCTTTAGAATGAGGTACAATTTGTAAAGTGTCAATAAATCATTTAGAATTACGCTATTAATGGTTATTTAAACATTTGTGAATATATTGTACACCATTCATGAACGTCTATTGGTTAAAATAGTGCGAACAGCTGGTCAGTGCTTGACAATAATGAACCAAGTGGTGGCCCGTGGTCACCCTATTTGTAGGCAAGTAATAATTTTAAGAATGTGTGTTAAAAGTTCATTATATATCTCTATACTTGGTCTTATCTTCTTTACTCATCAGTTTTGAATTCACCTGGCCCCTCGATAAAAAAAAACGGTTGCGCCCTCCGTCCAACCCAACCAGAAAAACCAACCAATCCATGTATCTGCAATTTCATTTTATCTCACTCCTCTAGTACCGTAGTCCACTGATGCTCAAGAATATTGTCATAATAATGTTGCATGTAAAAGGCATGTAAAAACAAGAATTGTTCTTTCCAACTTTAAATTCTTCTGTACATTCATTACACTAATCCTTTAGCCCAGTGTTTCCCAATCCAGGTCCTGGGGACCCAAAGGGCTGCAATTATATATATTTTTTGCCCTAGCACTCGCACTCAAGACTTGATGATAGGTTGATTACATCATTCGAGTGTATAAGTGGTAGGGCAACATTTGAAACAGGTGTGTGAGTGCTAGGGCAAAAACAACAACGTGCACCCATTTGAGTCCCAGGGACCAGGATTAGGAATTACTGCTTTAGCCTATTGTGTGAACCCAGAAAAAATGTACAGTTTAAACAGTCACTTTTTCTTTACAGTATTTACAAGTACACTATATCTCCCAGGCCTTGATAATCAGGTATCAAATATGCAGGAAGGCATGAAGGGTGCATGAGGTAAGAAAATCAAAAGACAGAAGGGGGAACAACATGAGGTGGAGGCAAGCAGGAGCCTAAAATTTAGATTTTCTGCATGACACCAAGGTAAAGGATCAACATTTCCCGCACGCAATGCCCTAACAAATTATATCAAGTTGTCAGTGTTAATAGCAGTTTTCAGGTTTAAAATATCATATAATACATTTTAAACCTGCCATTAATACATGACAACATACAGTACGAATGCCCAGCGCAGCGTTTGCATTTCAATTGCTTGCCTATGGAGAGGGCTACACCAATGAGATTCTAGGCACTTCATCATATTACTTATACAGCACAGTGTTAAGGTATTGCCTGGATGGCGCCAAAGAGCAAGCAATATACTCAGTGTGCTAGCTATCGATCTAGTTATATTTCCTGTCAACCAGGCATGTAGTGATTCATCATCACAGCATTAATTCTTCGATTATCCTTTGTCCCATGTTATCATTATGTTATGAGCGAAATCCATGCTTGCCACTGCCAGTAGCATTTATTCTACCTGCATGTTAACAGAGTCAAAAAGTAAAAGCTATACTGTTAAATTATTTCAGCAGGAATTGATTGAAGGGGCCAAAATACACTCACTTTTGTTGCCAGCGGTTTAGACATTAATGGCTGTGTCGTGTTATTTTGAGGGGACAACAAGTTTACACTGTTATACAAGCTGTACACTCACTACTAGTGTTGTCACATGAAAATATATAATCAAATATTTACAAAAATGTGAGGGGTGTACTCACTTTTGTGAGATACTGTATATGTATATACAACTCTGGAAAAAATTAAGAGCCCACTGCACCTTTTTCTTTGGTACGTTTTGAGTGAAGAACAGAAGGGTTAAAATTAAGAGAACACTGTAAATTGAATGCTTTTGTTCCTCACTCAAAACGTTCCTTTTCAACTTTTTGGAAAGGATAGAAAAAGGTGCAGTGGTCTCTTAATTTTTTCCAGAGCTGTATATAATAGGTCCTTTTTTTTTCTTCCTGAAAATATATTTGGACATTTATGGAGTTACTCATTTTGGTTGCACCTTGGGCTCATCAAATCTCCTAATTCACAATTAGGCAAACTTTCCATGCCATTGCCTCTTCTGAAGGGTTTCCTGAAGAAAAATGTCTTTGCAGAGGTCAAACAGCAAATGAGGGAGCCTGGAGTTTACATAACCGACATAGGCAGTTTGATTGAAACACATTGTTATGGTCAAATAAAATGAATGAAGAACATACAAACCAACGGTGGGATTGGAGTTGAAATAAGGATGCATATGCAGAAAAGAACCACACACCCACTGGCTCAGTCACATCACAAACTCTAACTAGTACCAGGACATATCTTGTTAATGTCAGTAACATCACAAACTCTACCTAGTACCAGGACATATCTTGTTAATGTCAGTAACATCACAAACTCTACCAGTACCAGGACATATCTTGTTAATGTCAGTAACATCACAAACTCTACCAGTACCAGGACATATCTTGTTAATGTCAGTAACATCACAAACTCTACCTAGTACCAGGACATATCTTGTTAATGTCAGTAACATCACAAACTCTACCTAGTACCAGGACATATCTTGTTAATGTCAGTAACATCACAAACTCTACCAGTACTAGGACATATCTTGTTAATGTCAGTAACATCACAAACTCTACCAGTACCAGGACATATCTTGTTAATGTCAGTAACATCACAAACTCTACCTAGTACCAGGACATATCTTGTTAATGTCAGTAACATCACAAACTCTACCTAGTACCAGGACATATCTTGTTAATGTCAGTAACATCACAAACTCTACCTAGTACCAGGACATATCTTGTTAATGTCAGTAACATCCCAAACTCTACCAGTACCAGGACATATCTTGTTTCCCCTGTGTAACTGATGTTAATGCATAAGCAACCGCATCAGCAGCTTAGCATTTGAGCAGTGCTACACCTCTTCATTAGACTACACTGCACCGTGGTCACAATCCTAACAGGCTAATGCAACTGCACGGCACCACTCAGTGCTACAGGTATAAATGCATTACAAAACAGACAGCTTGAATGCAGTGTGAGAGTCCGAACACTGTAGAGTCTAGTCTGAAAGGCAATTGTGACCATTTCAACATTGTTTACAAAAACATACACACACGCAAACACGCGAACAACACACAATTTCATGAATATGTTCACAAAACACACAGACGAATCCAACAGCAGCGCTGAGAGAGAGAGAGAGAGAGAGAGAGAGATGGCAGAGCACTCACCAGTAGCACCGGTTCGATCACATCCCCTAAGGTGGGCTAGAGGAGAGATGTACTCTCTGTGGTATCTCTCTCTCTTACACACACATCCCCCCCCCGCCTCTATCAACCTCCCTCTCCTCTAAGTTAAGTAGGCTGAAGAGAGTTTGTGTGAGGAAGAGATTGGTGTATCTCCCCAGGCTGTCCGTGCAGGTCTCACTGTGGCAGTGACTCTGCCTAATCCCCACAGAGTTGCAGAAAAGGAAAGGGTGCTAGGCAGCCAAGAGTCAGTGGAGAATAAAGCATGTTACACTCCACAAACATAAAGACACACACACACACACACACACACACATACACACGCATCCAGGGAAGCATAGTCAGTCTCACACATACAACAAACAAACAGTGGCCCTAAGTCAGTAAACAAGGCCGAAGTCAATGAACTGCTGAACAAAACAAAAAACAACTGTGTGTTTAACACATTTTAACAGCCACATACTCAAAAACAACACGTCGAAATTCCCTTTGATGTGTCAAAATGAATGCGATGTGATTCCACACAATCCTACAATAGCATCTTGAAGTTTCTCAGGTTCACGCACCCGCACGCACGCACACACACACACACACACACACACACACACAGACACATACACACACACACAGACAGACAATTATGTCTAAGTGGATTAGAGGGTTTAGCAGTCTCCCTGTAGGAAGCTCTTAATTGACAGGAATTGTCCTTGACACAGTAGCCATTGGGGGCTGGTAAACACATCCAAACACTGGACACAGGTAGGACCAGCTAATCAGTGTAGACATGGACTGGTAGGCTGAACCCTAACCTATGCCAACACCCATAACTGGTCAGAGCAATGGGCACAGAGAGACCCTGGCATAACAGGAGGACTATTGTCACAAACACACACACACACTCTTGACTTTGATTGGAAAGAGAAGCCACACAGCTCAACACTAACCTGATGTCAGTTAGATAAAGGTTAATTATCCAAATATCCTCCAGAAGGAACAAAAAAAACAACACCCACATCCCGTTATCAAATTCAATTTTTAATGTGCCCACCCTGCCAATATGTTATGTTCTGAGTCAGACATCTGTCTGTGTCTGCCTGGAGGGTTTAAACAAAGAGAGGGAAAGAGTGTGTGGCTAGAGGCCTGAGAACACAAGCCACAGACCCAAATACATGTTTCTGTCTACCTATAGGTTATTGAGGTAGAAGTCCTGGGATGCTGTAGATGGATGGTACCGCCAGTCTTGAAGTGGGAAATGTTTTGGATCATTAAAGCACCACAGTTACTCACACAAACTGTGTACAAATGGACTACATACCTTACTGACTGTTTGTATGTGTCTGCATGTGTGTATGTACTGTACAGTATGCACAAGCAGAAAGTCAATGTTGTAGTTCTGACGGCAACACAGCTGGGGTGGATGGTGCCTCTACGTGTTTCTTTCTGTAAGACAGAGTAGAAAAGGGGCACGTAAAATCCAGCCCACGTCAAATCAATCCACAGGAGGGTTCTTTTTTTGGGTTAAAAAAACTCTCTTAAACATGTATCATGTAGAATTATCTGGTCATAATGGACTTATAGGTTTTTTAGTAACTTCCCCTTTTCTGGCCCTGAACTCGCTTTTGACAAAGAAACCATCTTGATGAAATTCAGTTCTCAACCACAACAATACAAGCCAAGAAGCAACAGACAATCACTTTAACTTAGTGGTAACTTATTATTTTAACATTTTAATGTAAACTACTGTACATTTACTTATTCACTATAGTAGTTCTGTTATGAAATGCAAAAAATTACAATTTGATTAAAGAATAGATTGTCAGCTTTTATTCTGAGTTATTTGTGTACATATTTAGAAACGAACACACCTTTTATTCACACTCTTCCGTTTTCAGTGTGACATGCCAGTTATTAGCTTTCATTGAGCTGGGCTGCCCATTACCTGAAGGTAGGGAGAAATAGTTATCCTAGCTCCTCCACAGGGATGCACTGTGGTTTTGTAGTGAATGTTAGCTTCAGCTGGAAGCCTGTCGTGTGTAGAGAGGCATGGTGACATGCTGCAGAAGTGAGTTGCACAGGTTTGACGGCATCAGTGGCGTTTTTATATGTAAAAAATTGGTGGGGCACAAACCATTTCAAAATATAGGATGCATACCAGTAAAGCAACAAAACTCCCTCTTGCTACTGTGTTTATTTAACACATCAACAAACAGCGTGGCTCTACAGAACACTTTTAACGAGAGAGCGGCTTGAAGTGGAAAGACAACTTTTTAAGGATACAGATCCATTCTATGACAGCAACCTTAATAGATAAGCATGGACACACTGACACTCGTCACCATCTATATCAATCGATCCAGCACAAAATATGACCAATGCACGGACCAGCACCACAAAGGCAGGATGATAAAATATGCTTTCACTCACCAAGGCTGAGGGCTCACTTGAAGAGAAAGGTGGCACAGCGGTTCTTTCTCTGGGCAAACCTTTCGATGACTTTGGGAATGAAGTCATGTAGCTGCTGAATCAGCTGGCTTTTGATGGACAACATGGCCAATGCGTTGAGGCACGGCTGTCCCATGGTATTGCGAGTGAAGGTTTTTACCCTCTTCAAGGTGGAAAAGTTCCTCTCGGACTCGGATGTCGTCATAGGTGTTGTTATGATGATTTTCAGCAGAGTGACGGTCTCAGCAAAAGCCTCCTTGTTCTCAGGGATGGATCTTAACAGAGACAGGGCCGTCTTACCAGTGTGAAGCTCAGTGTGGCGTTTTGGAGCGCCAGAGAAAAAGGTGGCAAAAGCAGTTAAATCAGAAAAAAAACACCATCAGGATACTCATCCTTGCTGAACAAAGTTGCAGCAAGGTCAGGTTCAGCTGGTGAGCATAGCAGTGAACAAACTGGGCATGTGGGTATGTCTCTATCATTAGCATCTGTAGCCACTCATTACAGTCGCACCATCAGAGCGATCAGCTTTTCTCCCAGCTTCAGTGGGTCCAGCACACCCTTGATGCTATTAGAGAGGCCGAGTCCAGTTTTATCTTTGACTTCCACAAACTCCAAAAACCTCTCTGTCACTGTATTGTCAGGCAACATGTATCGCAACACAACCGCCATTTGTGAATTACAGGAGACATCAGTTGTCTCATCTGCCTGTATGGCAACAAATGATGTCTTGTCCACATGCTTGGCTATCTCCTCCCTGTACACTTCATACATACTGTCTAACAGTTCGTTTTGTACAGTGCCAGATGTCCCTTTGAAGATGGGTTGAGCGTCATAGGGCCTCTTTTTCTACACATTTTCTACACAGTTTAATACGTTATGATAAGACTGAGAATGTACCTTTTCTCCTCTACCTGTTTGTTATTCTGTTCAATGGAGTGCCTGTATGCACTGTCAACTTGGGCTGTGACATTTACCCTTCCAAGTAAGCCCAATTTCACAGCATTGTCCAGATGACTCCCGCTGCTCTCATGTTTTGCAATCCTTTTTTTCTTCAAAAACCACTCCACGTTAAACCCGCGGTTACTTTTACCAGCAGTTTGAGTGATTACAATATCCCGTGGCTGTTGGGCACCAAATCACTTTACTTCAAGTTTCTCCTCCAAATTAAGGGTTTCAAACTGGTGCTTGAGTATGAAATCCACTTTATTCATTTTCTCAAGTTATCTGGTGTTTGTGAAGCTAACAAGATAGTTAAGACAACCTACCCTCATTGCTCTTCTTGCCAACTAATGTTGGCACCAGACAGACAGACAGCCAATCAGGTCTGAAATACAAAATGACCCTGTATTGGGGCTACCGGCTGTCAGCCCCTCTTGGCATCAAATTTGTGTGATCTACATTGATCACACTAACATTCTGAGAATGTGTATTAATATTTTCACACGTACAATGTACATTGCATTGTAAGAGAGGGGCAAGCCCCACATTCACGCTTAGCCTATGGCCTACTACAGCGAACTTGAATCGACAGAACGCAGTCTGAAGCAGCAAGGCAGGGACCAATGAACATGAAATAAAATCCTAACACAAATGATATGCAATTTAGGAAGATGCTATATTCATAGATAATAAATTACAGGAGAAATATAAATACTTTTTTTGTTGCAGTTCTTACTGTTGAAAACAGGTGCGGCTGTGCTCCACCTGCCCCTAATGACCAGTCATCCCTGGACGGCATGAGCAGGGAACCCTACCAATAGTGAATTGCAATAGTCTAGACGTACATGATTTATCTTTGTCTCATTCTTTTACATCACAAGAACCTGCCATTTTGACAGGGGTGTGTGTACTTTTTATATCCACTGTAGGATAACAATTGCCTAGTGTTTTCATCTCCCCCCTCTCATCTCTGTACTGGTACAGAGGATTTAAGCCTGGGTGCAAGAGTTGGGTCCATATCTACTCTCCTGACTTTAAAGAGGACGTAATCCTGGGTGTAAGAGCCCATATATCGTTCTCTCTAGTCTAGGCTGTTTGATGTTCCTTCCTAAACCCGTAGATGGGAGTTATTTATACCAGCCTGTCCTGACAGGGATGAACAGGTGATCTTTAACACCATCAGCGATGAGAAAGAAGAAATCAGACGCCTCATTATCCCAGAAACCAGTGCGGCTGGGGTCTGGACCGTGAGGGGTAACTGGGGAAGCGGGAACGCTAATTCCCCTCTCTCAGAGGGGCGTGAGGGTTTGGCTGCGTTGATGGGCTATATTTAGCTGATTATTCTGAAAACATTGGTTTGTAATGCTCAGGCACTGATTAGAGCAGACGTGTGTGTCTTAGCCAAGGGTCGAGATGTCACGGTGAATGGGGAAAAGAGCAGAGGGAGACTGCCTGGAGGTTTAGTCCCTGTAAGCCTGCATGGTCCACTGAGATTAATGGAGGCTCTGGAATGGTATAATCAGAGGTATGGTATGAGCAATTATATATATACAGTATATTAACCACACATTACTATACATTATAATTGTGAAAAGTCATACTGGGCAAGTGTCAGAGGTTATGGTTATAGAGTGTTCAGGTGAATCAGGTTAGTTGAATTTTTGTGAGTTACTAAAGATAAATATATGAAAAAATTTAAATCATTAAAGAAAAATGTAAATGATGTGACAAACTAGAGTTCAAAGCGACTTTGTGTTAAAGCACATGCAATATCCTCTCACAAATGTGAAAATGGATGCAACAGCCCTTATCCTTCTGGATTTAGGATCAGATTATGTTTCAACCATCAGTGTATGGGAACATGGGATCAAATATTTGAAAAACATCCATTTACTTCAAGATATATTTGTAATAAACCAGGGCTTGTCTAAATCACTTCTGATTAGTCTTATGAGGAGAAGTGAACTCCTTGATAGGCCAACCTCAAATTTCAACAGCCTAATAATAATTGAGTGTACATCTCACCTTTACTGTAATGTACCAGGCAGGCGGCAGGACACTGGTGGAGGGAGAACTGGGGACTTTAAATAAAAGATGTACAAAACATCATGTGTAACAAAACAGAAGCTGCAACGCGAAAAACAGAACAGCACATTGGAACAAAACCAAACATTCACAGAAAGGGTACAGGAGAGGTGAAGGAACTGAAATAGGGACAGAGATGAGGATCCCTGCCCCCCCCCCCCCCCATTCACAACCAGAAAGTGAGTACATATGATTATTTAACTTCTCAGACCCTCAGACCACAAACTACTGATATGATCTTCACGCCGAATGTGAGCATAGAAACCCTACCCAAAGACTGCCCATAACGTTAAATGGATTTAAACTGGAATAAAATAAAGCCAAAACCCAGTTACATAACATTCACCAATACCAGTACCCAATACCCAGCATTTCAATACACAGTCATATAATCTTACTCAGTAGTCCTTCCCTATAAGTAGTGTTTTATGCTATTTTCAAGCTATTTCGAATACAGTAGTTATTGTTCCAAGTTAAAAAGTCATTCTTCACCTTTAACAAAACCAAAAAACAAAACCCACTTAGAGTAGGGAGAGAAGTCAAAACTGGAGCATAAACCACCAGGGGGAAAATACGAAGTTCAGGCTCCCTCAAAAGGTGTCGTTAAATAAAGCAGGAGTCAGAAAACGAATGGTTTTGCAGTCTCAAGACAACCGAACCATGTTGCTTACAGCCCTGACATGCCATCTGGGGGAAACAAAATTAATCAATAATAGACTAATTATTAATCTATAATTTTTCCATCAACATGGGTATGTCTGAAAACACAAATGAAATGAGAGAAAGGTTGTTGAATTAATTCATAAATTAGCCAAAAACCGTCTCCACCCCCAAAGAATATCAATTTCCACTATTTTGTAAATTACAATCTGTAATTAACCTTCCTTGACTGCGGGGGGGAAGAAGAAATAGTCTGTGGATCATAGTTGGTTGAATACTGGGGTCACCAAGTCTCCAAAACTACAAACCATGTGTGCGGATGTCTTGCCAGAAAAAAGCCTCTGCTCTCATCAACATATAAACGTCGGTTGACAAAAATTTCATTGGTCCTTTAGATCTCTTTGTGTTCTGCCACCTCATCAAACATTAGTTAGAAAATACTATGATGACGTGCGATTATCTTGAGGATAGGAAGGGGGCACAAAGTACTATTGCAGGGTTGCTAATATATAATAAAACCTCTACTTTGCTTTTTTCTTTGAACAATTTCGCTTTAAAGAAATGTTGGATATTTTTGATATTTTCAATGTGAGATCAAGGTGATAAACAACAATGACATCTCTTATCTTTAGTAGGGGGCAAATCATTTTCGAAAAACTGAAATATTTAATGAAAGGGTCTGAATACTTTCCCAAGGCTCTGTACTACTTCCTGCCTCGACCAAACAACTGGGTATCTTATTTGGTAACGCTGTCAGACCATCTTCAGTTGTTATTTATTTTGAGTGTCAAATTATGCAAAAGAAAGGATCATTACAGGACACATCAGTGTTTTTGTTTTTTGATTAAACAAATAAAATAAAATTTAATTTTAAGAAACAAAATAAGAACAACAATAACAAAGAGAGAAAATTCAGAAAAGGAAAGTGCCTTACTCTACACTTTCCTCACGCCAACCCTCTGTCACATCTGTCCTCAGTAACTTTTACAGAACTCTGCAGGCTCTTTTAGATCATTTTTAGTAAACTGCAACCTGGCCTTCTAGTGTTTCATGGTTTGTATCTTTCAGAGTACTCTCTGTATTTCTGCTTGTGAAGTCTGCTGTGGATTGTACAGACTAGTCTGGGTGACATTATATTTTATTCATTATGGTTAACCATTTCTCATCCACTGTAATGGTCTTCATTCGCCTACATTTGCAATTGCTGAATTCTAAGTAATTTCCCAAATGGAGGTAGGGCTGAATTAGATGTATGGGATGACATGTTTACCGAAGGGCTGAATTAGATGTATGGGATGACGTTTACCGAAGGGCTGAATTAGATGTATGGGATGACGTTTACCGAAGGGCTGAATTAGATGTATGGGATGACATGTTTACCGAAGGGCTGAATTAGATGTATGGGATGACGTTTACCGAAGGGCTGAATTAGATGTATGGGATGACGTTTACCGAAGGGCTGAATTAGATGTATGGGATCACATGTTTACCGAAGGGCTGAATTAGATGTATGGGATGACGTTTACCGAAGGGCTGAATTAGATGTATGGGATGACGTTTACCGAAGGGCTGAATTAGATGTATGGGATGACGTTTACCGAAGGGCTGAATAAGATGTATGGGATGACGTTTACCGAAGGGTTGAATTAGATGTATGGGATGACGTTTACCAAAGGGCTGAATTAGATGTATGGGATGACGTTTACCGAAGGGCTGAATTAGATGTATGGGATGACGTTTACCGAAGGGCTGAATTAGATGTATGGGATGACGTTTACCGAAGGGCTGAATTAGATGTATGGGACGACATGTTTACAGAGGGGCTGAATTAGATGTATGGGATGACGTTTACCGAAGGGCTGAATTAGATGTATGGGATGACGTTTACCGAAGGGCTGAATTAGATGTATGGGATGATGTTTACTGGTCCTTGTATTCCCTGAAGCTATAAAGATAAAAAGCAAAAGAGGAGAAAGACGAAGAACAACAGAAACAGAGCTGCTCAGCAATCCTGGGAACGTTATGATCTGTGGGTTTGACTCCCGGGATATGGATAATTAACTCAGAGTTCACAGGATGAAACGTCAGACAGCTGAGAGAGAATTCTGCTTTAATCAGAGCTAAAGGTCAGAACCAGAGGATGAGTATGATATTTCTCGCTTGCCTAGGAAACCTTGTGTCAAGGTGTGGGTAGGCAGGAACAAGAAATGGAGGTGGTGTTGAAGACAATGTTTTAATTAACACCAAAAGTCCTTCCTATAAAGGGCAGGAAAGTGTACTGAAGGTAAATTACAAAGATGGCCGAACAGGCACAAAAAAATAAAACAAAAAAAGCGTTTGCCCTAGGCAAAACTACTAGACAAACATGTAACTATTTTTCTCAACAACACACACGTAACTAGAGGTTACTCCTGCTCCTCCGTCGGCTCCTGCTCCTCCGTCCTCTCCCGGCTCCTGTCCCTCTCTCGTCTCCTGGCCCTCCGCTGGCTCCGCCTCCCCGGCCTGTCCCGGTGGCTCCACCTCCCTGGCCTGTACCGGCGGCTCCGGGTGCTGAGCCTCCACCTGCCCGGGTGTTGTCGTCCCGGTCTTGCGGTCGGGAGCCCACGCCTTTGGGGGGGGTACTGTCACGTCCTGGCTATGCCCCTAGCCATCTCTGCACTGGGCTCGGGGCATAGTCAGGACATGACAGGAGGTGGCACATCTAGCCACCTCCAATCCTTTTGGTCTCCCCAATTGGAGGCAGGTGTCGGTCGTTGCCTCCAGTTGGGGACCCTATTTAAGTTCCTTGTTTTGCCATGCCAGGGTGGTTCATTTTGGTTTTGTCCCTGTATGGGATATCCCACGTCACTGGTTGCTGCTTTTGTTTTGTTTTGTTTTTGTTTGAGTCTTTTCCTTTTTCATTAAACATGGATTACCTCAGTTTCTTTGATTCTGCGCCTGTGTCCTTCCACAACCCAGCTCGTGACAGCTTTATTTGGGTGGTTTTTAACTCTCCATCTTAACTGTTAACATGTTTCTCAAGGAGCTCAAATCATGGGAATTCATTGAACAAATATTTTAAACCTTTTAAACAAACCTTTTAAACAAATTTTAAACAACTGGTATTGCCACAGGGCTATGCTAACTGGTTTGTGAAACCATCGGCCTAAAACCTCATTACCTCTAAAGGTGAATAGAGATTTTCTGGAGATCGTTTTCCATTTGTTTAATTGTCCAAAATATTATACAATATTATGCATGAGAAAAGGCAGTTTTGTTATAAGTGTCTCAGGCTACCCTCTATATTCTCGTCAAAGTCACTCCCCGAAGCATAGTTTCCCTTCACAATTAAATATGCATTAAAAATGCAAGCTGTGAGACAGGAAGACAATTCCAAGAACAATGACACATAAAAATAAGAACGTAGCCTGTCTGAATAATTTGTCCTACACACTCGACTCATATAGTAAGTGTCACAGCAGCATAGGAATATCATTATGTCATGGACAGTACTGCATGGCCTAAAGGAGGCGTAGGTATGTGAGATGTGAATCAATGTCTGTTTGATTGGGCCTGAAGAACTGTACCGAATGTACTGTATGTGAGTCAGTAGCCTGTATTGTGTGTGTCTATATACAAATTAATCTTATTGAAGGAAGGCAGTGCTGTGAGAGATCTTAGAAGTCTGTTTTAAAAAACCTAAAATAATGGTCTCAGCACCGGCATTAGCACAATTGGTCTGGTGATGTGTCAAAGGGTTTTTTGCTTTTATATATATACATACTGTGTTTGACCCCCTTTCGCCTTCAGAACTGCCTTAATTCTACGTGGCATTGATTCAACAAGGTGCTGAAAGCATTCTTTAGAAATGTTGGCCCATATTGATAGGATAGCATCTTGCAGTTGATGGAGATTTGTGTGATGCACATCCAGGGCACGAAGCTCCCGTTCCACCACATCCCAAAGATGCTCTATTGGGTTGAGATCTGGTGACTGTGGGGGCCATTTCAGTACAGTGAACTCATTGTCATGTTCAAGAAACCAATTTGAAATTATTCGAGCTTTGTGACATGGTGCATTATCCTGCTGGAAGTAGCCATCAGAGGATGGGTACATGGTGGTCATAAAGGGATGGACATGGTCAGAAACAATGCTCAGGTAGGCCGTGGCATTTAAATGATGCCCAATTGGCACTAAGGGGCCAAAAGTGTGACAAGAAAACATCCCCCACACCATTACACCACCACCACCAGCCTGCACAGTGGTAACAAGGCATGATGGATCCATGTTCTCATTCTGTTTACGCCAAATTCTGACTCTACCATCTGAATGTCTCAACAAAAATCGAGACTCATCAGACCAGGCAACATTCTTCCAGTCTTCAAATGTCCAATTTTGGTGAGCTTGTGCAAATTGTAGCCTCTTTTTCCTATTTGTAGTGGAGATGAGTGGTACCCGGTGGGGTCTTTTGCTGTTTTAGCCCATCCACGTGTTGTGGCTTCACAAATGCTTTGCTGCATACCTCGGTTGTAACAAGTGGTTATTTCAGTCAAAGTTGCTCTTCTATCAGTTTGAATCAGTCGGCCCATTCTCCTCTGACCTCTAGCATCAACAAGGCATTTTCGCCCACAGGACAGCCGCATACTGGATGTTTTTCCCTTTTCACACCATTCTTTGTAAACCCTAGAAATGGTTGCGCGTGGAAATCCCAGTAACTGAGCAGATTGTGAAATACTCAGACCGGCCCGTCTGGCACCAACAATCATGCCATGCTCAAAATTGCTTAATTCACTTTTCTTTCACATTCTGACATTCAGTTTGGAGTTCAGGAGATTGTCTTGACCAGGACCACACCCCTAAATGCATTGAAGCAACTGCCATGTGATTGGTTGATTAGATTATTGCATTCATGAGAAATTGAACAGGTGTTCCTAATAATCCTTTAGGTGAGTGTACATGTATATGTGTATATATATAAGGGAGAGAGGGAGAGAGAACATAACAGCGGATAGTGGTAAGAACTGGCTGGGTTTTGAAGAAAAAGATCCCATTACTTTTCCAGACACACACAAAGCATTCTTCTCTGAAAATGCTGGGCTTTAACGTACAGCTCAGGAAAAAAATCAAGAGACCACTGCAACCTGTTTCTTTCCTTTCCAAAAAAGTCGAAAAGGAAGGTTTTGAGTGAGGAACAGAAGGGTTAAAAATAAGAGACCACTGCAAATTGAATGCAGGTGCACTAAAAGGTAATAAAGGGCCCCTTCAAAATGTGCAGGTATGTCATACAAATGTCTTAAGAGAGCATACTGGAATACTGACTTTGGGAATGAACAGCAGAGCTTTCCAGAGAAGGAATGTTTATTTCTCATAAACATTCCTTCATAAGCAGCCTCCAACATAATTTTTGATAATTTGGCATGTTAGATTTTGTCCCATTTTGATCCATGAACTTTCTTTATTAGTATGAGTCCATGTTGTTGATCGTACATAGTTCTTCCATGTTCTCCAAATATTATAAAGTTAACACAGTCTTTTATGCCAGAACACATAAGAGGCGGTCAGTGATCCTAGCCAAACATTACAGACTATTATAAGAAAGGTTTGGACAGAAGTTATGGACAGGATGTGTGGACAGGATGTGTGGACAGGATGTGTGGACAGAAGGTATGGACAGGATGTGTGGACAGGATATATAGACAGGATGTAGGGACAGGATGTGTGGACAGGATGTATGGCCAGAAGGTATGGGCAGGATGTGTGGACAGGATATATGATTAGGATATGTGGACAGGATGTGTTGACAGGATGTGTGGACAGGATGTAGGGACAGGATGTGTGAACAGGATGTAGGGACAGGATGTGTAGACAGGATGTAGGGACAGGATGTATGGACAGGATGTGTGGACAGGATGTATGGACAGGATGTGTGGACAGGATGTGTGGACAGGATATATAGACTGGATGTAGGGAAAGGATGTGTGGACAGGATGTATGGACAGAAGGTATGGGCAGGATGTGTGGACAGGATGTCTGGATGTCCTTCCTATAAAGGGCAGTAAAGTGTACTGAAGGTAAATTACAAAGATGGCCGAACAGGCACAACATAAGACAAAACTACTAGACAAACATGTAACATGTGTGGACAGGATGTGAGTACAGGATGTGTGACATGTGTGGACAGGATGTGAGGACAGGATGTGTGGACAGGATGTATAGACAGGAAGTGAGGACAGGATGTATTGACAGGATGTGTGGGCAGGATGTGTGGACAGGATGTATAGACAGGAAGTGAGGACAGGATGTATGGACAGGATGTGTAGGCAGGATGTGTGGACAGGATGTATGGACAGGATGTATAGACAGGAAGTGAGGACAGGATGTGTGGACAGGATGTGTGGACAGGATGTATAAGACCCATCACCAGATGTCCTATCTAGTGTCCTTCATTCAGTTGTCAGTCAGTACTGTCAGGTGTCGAGTGTCCAGCTTAACTATAATTGCTTTTCATGCCCATAATCCCTCAGTCCCCCCTTCGCACATGTAACAAATAATCATTACATGTTGATAAAACTAGCAAAATGAAAGTACAATCCAATACTTCACGAACTGAAAAGGTCCAAACACTTCTGTTACAAAAACAATAAAGAAAAATTATAAAAAAGGAAGCTTATACCCTATTAAGGCAAGCTTCCATCATAGTGTATGACTGTTCATTTCCATCCAGAACTTGCTTAGTTGATGTTTGATTTCATGAGCCATTTTTATGTCCTGTTAGCATCTGGCAGTGAAGATGAGATTCTGTTGTCTGGTCAGACTTGACTTCATGTCCTGTTAGCACTTGGCAGTTTAGACTTGACCCAGAAACTTCACACAGCCAAGAGTGGGACAACATACCTCTGGCCACAATTGCTAGCCCGAGGAAGCTATAGAGATTGGTAAGATATGGCACTCCAGGAGCTAGTTTTCTTACTTACTGCGATTTTCAGATATACATTTTTAAAGTTTTAAGTTTCTGTTCCTGATGTATGAAGCCATGTTCAAATGTAATGTTTGCCAACTCAGTTCCTGGATTCTGTTAGAGATGGAAAATGCTTAAGACTTGTTACTCATGGGAGTAACAAGAGGTATAGCCATGGATATGAGCTTGTTGTGGGACAATGGACAACTGGTAATCTCCCATCTTTGAGCCAAGAGGATTCTGACTAAGATAGATAGCATAGATCACTCTCCTGAATGCATAGATCACTCTCCTGAATGCCAAGATCACTCTCCTGAATGCATAGATCACTCTCCTGAATGCCAAGATCACTCGTCAAAATCACTCTCAAAGAAATGAAAAAACAATCAAAACAACAAAGACTGGCAAAGCTCTTTGTCTGGCAACCCAAACTTCTTGCTCTCCCCAATCGCCGCACCATGCCACAGACGTTTGTTTTCGACAAAGCAATTAAAACATCGGATTGGCTAAGAATACCAAAGGGTTATATATACTTCTGAGGGGAGCTCTTGGGCTCCCTACAAAACCATAATTGGATGCAATTTAAATGCAGTTATTGAACAAGGGGATTAGGTAAGGTTGGATAAGAGATTAAAATGTTCCATTTAATAAACACAGCCCAGACCCTTGTACTTTGAACCAATAGCTAGCACCTTGTACTAGAGTGCCATGGCTCCATTCCTGCTCCCTATGCTGACAGCAGAAGAACTCACTCCCAACACTGGTGAACCAGTACTTGATCAAAATGACTTGAGTCTGGTCATTCTTCACTCATTCATAGCTTTTTCCTCCTGTTTTTTCCTTGAATTTCTTTCGTCCCACAGTTTTGTCACCTGAGATGTGTGGGTGACAGTGTTGTTTACAGCAATGCTTGGTAAATTGAATTCAGCAGGGGCCTGAACAGGCCATGCCTCCGAAACATCCTCTAATCCAAAGCTATTTCCTCTAGTCTAATCTTGAGTATCTTGATAACCACAGGGGGCCCACACATCCTAAATCTACGGATTAAGGAGTGAGATCCTATCACAGAGAAATCTGAGGCAATTTTTGTTATTTTCCCTCCTCAGACCTACTGACTGGGATTAAGAGCAACTGACAGAGATAGACAGTCTTGGTCTCCACTGCTCAGCTGTATGCCGTGGGTCGAGGGTCTGACTTCACCTCCAGTCCCCAGTGACCTTGGTTTACACTGGCTCATGAGGGTACCTGCCAAAAATCCTCCACAGTTCAAAGACCCAAGTGAAACCTTAACGGATCAAGGGGTTGTGAGTGTCAGTTAACCATAGAGTGATTCTGAGATGACTGACAGGAGCCCAAACCAGACAACCTGATGTTAATAAACCTTTAAACCTTTCTCCGCACTGGACAGTATACCTCCATCTCACCAATATGGCCTAGCCTTCTTTTCATAAAGCTAATATAAAATGGAGTGCTTGCTTTCTTCCTCTTGGGCTAAAGCCAGGTCGTCCTTTGTGGGGAGAGGAGGACACCATCTGGGCTCCCTGAAATAACTCCCAGAAGATCTGAGGAACAAGTATGAATGGAAAAAAAACAGATCAAACAGCCTTTCTTTTTATCACCTCAGCATAGCATGTGCTGGAAGCACTATACTAAGTTTGTTTCATAAAGTCAGGTTATTATTTATTTATTGTCAGAAAGTGCTGGTTGCTTTTTGTTTATTTGCGTCTGTTTGTTGCACTGTCCCTGTCCTTTATCATGTTTTTGTGGTCAGTCCATTCTGGTTCTGGGGTGGACAGAACAACTGGATCAGGGTTTAAAATTCTCCTGCTCCTGGACACAACGGGTCTGCTGGACTGCAACCTTTGACCAGTGGTGTTGCACCTTGGGTTGTCAAGGCTAATTAAGGGTCCCCTGATTTCTGTCGTAGTCGGGTCACTCATCTTATGGCACTCTGCCTCCCTGTTGCTCAATGGGGAATTTTGGGTTGAAGGTGACATGCGCAAACCCCCAGATTGCGGTAGATCCCTGGAAACTGTCTGAGGAACTGTGGCCCATTGTTTGACCAGACCTCGGCCATTACCTCATGCAGTGTTTAACTACCGCGGTGGCTGTTGTGATGTGAGTTGGGCTACTTTAAAAATACCTAATTGATTATCATTAAAAATAAATCACAGCTATTATTATAGTGTAAAGATGTTCATTTACTTCCCCAGCAATCAGTATGGTAAATCCTGATTCCAGTAACCACAATGACTCCATTAATAAGAGTAGATGAGGATCTATTACAGCAAATGGAATCAATGGCGGCACTGGGAAATGACAGTATGTTTTCTAGCCCCATTTTACAATATGTTAATAATGATTGGCTGGAAGGTCTCTCTCATCAGTGTCTCTAGGTAATATTGAGAATTAAATAGAACATTTTCCTTTCCAAGACCTTGACTCTGATGACATCAAGTGGTGTAAAACAGACTTTCACTTTGCCAAAGTACAAATACTGAATAACAATGATATCAGTTGCACCTTATAGTCCACTGCAGCATGTTAGCGCTCCATTAACATCACAAGAAATACAGGTTTATCATTAGGCACAACATTTGTTGACCAGGGCTTTAGGTACAGATTTGAAGGGTGAACAGGATATAGAAGATGGTTGTACATCCCCTCTCTTCCACGGGGAGGAATAGGGGAGTTGGTTTTGCCTTTTGTCCACACATCCTGCCCAATTTGTGGGGTCTTTAAGAATAAAATCACCAGTAACACTGGTTGAGTTTGTTTTGGCAGAGCCAGTTCCATATTGACTATTTGTAGTTAATAATCTGTCTAATACCTTTCCAAACTGCTGAATTTGGAAAGTTATTTGTGAATTGCATTCCCATCCTCTGTTAGGCAGATGCAATTCCAGAATTTGCTTTGACCTCTCTGAAGAGGAATGTATTGTAGTTTGACAGAGCAGAGTGCCTTCTGGGCTTTGTCCTTCACCTTGCAGAAACTCTTCAGCTCACCAGTGAACTATGGTTTGTCAAAATCATATGACAAAACCCTTTGTCTCAGCGTTCCAGTCACAAAGACTTGTTGCTAGTGGGCTCCTACATTATACGTTGTCAAGTTTTGATTGAAAAATATAACTTTTGCATCCCTAAATGCATCCCTAAATGCATCCCTTGTGTCCAGTAGGGCAGTGAAAATAAATCAGAATGTTTGCTAACAAACATTAAACAAAATGAGCAGGATCCCAAACACTGTGGCTGCCCTGCTGGAAGCCAGCACATTGATCATGAAACTTGTTTGGTTGGGTACTGGCTATACACCGATCAGTCTTAACATTATGACCACCTGTCTAATATTGTGTAGGTCCCCCTTTTGCCGCCAAACAGCCCTGACCCGTCAAGGCATGAACTCCATTAGACCTCTGAAGGTGTGCTGTGGTATCTGGCACCAAGAAGTCAGCAGCATATCCTTAAGGACCTGTAAGTTGCGAAGTGGGGCCTCCATGGATCGGACTGGTTTGTCCAGCACGTCCAACAGATGCTCGATGGTCTGCATGGTCTGCTACAATGCTCAGATTGGTGGTACGTGTCAAAGTGACATCCACATGAATGCCAGGACCCAAGGTTTCCCAGCAAAACATTGCCCAAATCATACCACTGCCTCCACCAGCTTGCCTCCTTCCCATAGTGCATCCTGGTGCCATGTGTTTTCCAGGTAAGTGACGCACACGCACCTGGCCATCCATGTGATGTATAAGGAAACTTGATTCATCAGACCAGGCCACATTCTTCCATTGAACCGTGGTCCAGTTCGGATGCTCACGTGCCCATTGTAGGCACTTTCGGCAGTACAGGGGTCAGCATGGGCACCCTGACTGATCATTGGCTACGCAGTCCCATTCGCAACAAACTGGGATGCACTGTGTTTTCTGACACCTTTCTATCAGTACCAGTATTCACTTTTTCAGCAGTTTGAGCTACAGTAGCTCGTCTGTTGGATCGGACCACCCGGGCCAGCCTTTGCTCCACACGTGCATCAGTGAGCCTTAGCAGCCCATGACCCAGTCGCCGGTTCACTGCTTTTTCTTCCTTGGACCTCTTTTGATAGGTACTGACCACTGAAGACCCAGTGGAGACGCTCTGACCCTGTCGACTAGCCCTCACAATCTGGCCCTTGTCAAAGTCGCCATGATAGCTTGATTATCAGTGTTATTCACTTCACCTGTCAGTGATCATAATGTTATGGCTGATCAGTGTCTTCCTAAAAGGAAACCTGTAACATTCCACTGCCCTCAATATTTTGGGATGATTGAAAATGAAAAATATTATAGGCAACAGGCATTATTCCCAGTGACAGGACACTAGAACAGACAGACAATGCTTTCCATTCAATTCCATTCAATGACATACATTGTTCTTAATTGTTTCACTTGTACATTTTCAGCCCTCTTCTATTTGCACTTCTGGTTAGATGCTAAATGCATTTCATTGTACTGTACACTTGCACTTCAATGTCAGTACTGTCCAATGACAATCATTTGTACTGTTTAATCACAGTTGTTCTGTCCAATGACAATCATTTGTACTGTTTAATCACAGTTTTTCTGTCCAATGACAATAATTTGTACTGTTTAATCACAGTTTTTCTGTCCAATGTCAATCATTTGTACTGTTTAATCACAGTTGTTCTGCCCAATGACAATCATTTGTACTGTTTAATCACAGTTGTTCTGTCCAATGAGAATCATTTGTACTGTTTAATCACAGTTGTTCTGTCCAATGACAATCATTTGTCCTGTTTAATCACAGTGGTTCTGTCCAATGACAATCATTTGTACTGTTTAATCACAGTTGTTCTGTCCAATGACAATCATTTGTCCTGTTTAATCACAGTTGTTCTGTCCAATGACAATCATTTGTACTGTTTAATCACAGTTGTTCTGTCCAATGACAATCATTTGTACAGTTTAATCACAGTTGTTCTGTCCAATGACAATCATTTGTACTGTTTAATCACAGTTGTTCTGTCCAATGATAACCATTTGTACTGTTTAATCACAGTTGTTCTGTCCAATGACAATCATTTGTACTGTTTAATCACAGTTGTTCCGTCCAATGATAACCATTTGTACTGTTTAATCACAGTTGTTCTGTCCAATGACAATCATTTGTACTGTTTAATCACAGTTGTTCTGTCCAATGACAATACATTTGAATCTAATCCAATCTGCTGCAGGAATCCAGATCAACCTCCGCCAGGCAGTCAAGGACAGGGATGACTGGGTAGGCTGCAGCGACAACAGGTATCATCAGGCAGAAGCCAATGTGGAGAATGTCTTGGAGAATCCACTCGACGTTAGAAGAGCGGCAAGATCTGGGACGACAACCAGGAACGTCATCAGTTTGCAACAACACTGAGGGTAACCACCGCAGTTCTAGGTTGAATAGTATCGGCATTACTGACTCGAACGAATTGACTCGAAAGGTTAAAACTCTTTACTGAATGACTCAAAAAGATCAGAGTCAGTAAAAAGAGTCGAACTTCACATCATTGACCTGGACTTGTAAAAGGCTTAAACAGATAAAGTTACTGAAATAAATTGTCACCAACACAAACTTCACCTAGAGGCGTAGCAAATCCAGCAGGTCAGTGAATATACAACTTCCCTCCGAGTCTCAGTTGTTACTGTGAAGTTCAAACATTTACGAAGGTTCTCATATCTTGCTCTAGTTTATCAAATGTTTATTTTTGGGCTGGATGTATTACCTTACTTTCTCTTCTCAGGTGCCACTCAGCTACAACAGCCCTGCTCCTCCTGACAACACTTCACAGGTGATGCCAGTGGTTGACTGCAACAGCAGCTCTTTGAGACCTAGAGTCACGTAGAAATTCCAGCCTCTGTATGGGTACACATTGTTCTTGGAATCTGTGCATTGATGACACTTTGTGTCTTCCAGAATGGATTTTAATAAAAGTAATTGGTTTCTATTTTGGACCTAGTCTTGGTGTTAGGAAAAGTAAGAAAACATATCAGTAATAAAACATATTTTATTACTGCTTGTAAAAATAATCATATCATAAGCATGTCTTTGCTTTTACAGGGAACTGAGCTGACCACCAGTTTAAACATGCAAGAATCCTGAGTCTATTTAACAGAGCTAACCCCATCCACCCATCAGTGTTAAACAATGGACTTAGCACTCACTCTCATTTTGCAAATTATTCAAATAATAATGCACTTGATTCTAGTCTGGAATATCCTACGATATATTTTACTGTAAATAAAATATCTACTAGGAGACAGATGACATTAGCTGAGATACATGCTAAAATCACCACAGGGATTTCTGTATCCAATACTCATGGATTAGTATAAAAATGTGACTGTGAACTTGGTATTGAACCATAGGTGTTGAGGCCAAAGTTCTGCCACTCTCCTCAATAAGAGATCAAACGCAGATGAACCCTACCAGGATGATGCCAGTAGCATATGGAGGAAGGAGGCGGAAGAGGGGAGTGCCACACCACAGTGCATTGCATCAAAAGCTAACATCGGTCTACCATTCTACATCACCCGAACCCACAGTGATCTACAGTGATGCTAGAGCGAGAGGCATGCTAACTGATTCAGCTAGCGAAGACGGTTGAGTCACTGGCGGTTGAGTCACGTGAAGTCCACCGCCACAACGGAGGAACTAGTGTCTCATCGTTTATCTCCGCTCGAAAGTCTTGGGGAGTTTCCCAGAGATCCTTGCATCCATGTAAACCCAGAGGTTCCGCCAACCATACATGGGAGCAGACCGATTCCATTAGCAGAACAGATGTCATGTGACAGCGCCAATTGTGAACCTACAAGTTTGCTTAGATCCCTACAAGAGAAGGTGTTGAGAAACCATTGATGAAAATGAACACCGGAAAGTGAAGCAAGCTAGATAAGGACTAATCTCTCGTCGGGGTAATCCAGAATTCTTAGTTTTTTTATTCAGATATTTTTGTTTTTATGTCCAGTTAATCAGGCCGCTAAAGATGTGAGTCCTAAAGCAATTACCATTTTATAGTTAACAAGGTATGTCCCCCACAGCGGCCTGATGGGAATGCGAGATGAGATTGTGGTGGTCTGTTTGCCAGTCAGCGAGATGCACATCATTTAGGCCGACGGCAACTAGGTTTACGCACGTCACTCCGGCCAACAAGCACACACGTCTTCCCTGAATTCAGTATTCACAGCTCCCCCTGCTCGAAACCTCTTCTCACAGCCATGACAGGTAGTATGGAAAACAGAGTTGCCTTGTCTCATTGCAACTCCTCATGGTGTCAGGCAATCATGGTTATTGGCCATTGAATCCACATATTTTCTGGTTGAAAATATTATTAGTAGTCTAATAAGAAGCATAACAGCTTGACAAGATGTGCACTGGAGGACATGTCTCGATCTTCAACTCTCCTGAACCCACTGGGAGCTACTACACCCGAGTTGTGGTCGAAACATTGAATTGTAAAAAGGCAACAACCAATACCTTCTTTGAACACATTGTTTGTCTGTTAGGTTTCTCATTAGGGAATTGGATCTGGGAAATGTTACCACTCTAAATCCTATCAGCATACATCTTAAGGGAATGTGTCCTGTCTATACCCATAACGAGCCCTGGCTATAATCTCCATCATGAATATCTCCTAATGCACTGCTGACTAATTTATTGAGTTACTGGTGGGGACAAGGCATGGAAAGACGTTGTCATGGCCGGCAGTTGCAGACATCTCCCAAATCAATTTAAGATTAACCGAACTTCTGACATAACCCAGAGCCACACGTGAGGCAGACGCTGAATTGCCCCTCACGTCTCAGCAATTAGTATACAAACAAATATTATAAAGGCATTAATAACGTGAGTATGATGTGAAAACAGGATGTAACATATGACCCCCTTGATTGGACTGTAGCTCTTTAACTGCCGCCCCCACCACCACCTCCTCCCTCCCAAAATCCAATTATTCCTGCTATGTACTCTCTTCATGCCCAGCCCACAACAGCTCTTAGAGTACACTGACATATATTGTTTGTGCAGTACTGTGTATTGCATTGCTGAAGCTATAACCTCATCAACATCAAAGACTGCCCTGAAACACAGTCAACGGTAAGACAAAATAAATACTCCCATTTTAATTATTGCATGAAAGATAAACCTGTTGAATCAGGACCTATGGTTTTCAGACATACTGTACAGTTAGTAAATACAACTCATTGATATTTTATTCCTATGAATGGTAAAATCCTCCATTGTGCAGATATTAAATGCTTCTCGGCTGAGTTCTTTTTTTGAAAACATAGTTTACTGTTGATAGTGCTTCACTGCCTGTCTGCTACCATCAACATTTAATATTAGGAAATTCTTTAACATGTAAATAGTATCTTTAAAGATGTTTCTACACGTCAAAGGGACTGAATTATTAGTCACAATTCAGTGTTTGGAGTTGAAAAATAACATGTGCATTTCAACCAAAAGCTCATATTCAGAAATGAGTGTCAAACTCGGAGGGAGCAGTGGTGTTAACCAAACCTCATGGTTATGTTGTGGTCATGGGAGTACTCGTCTGTTGGGAGGATCACAGGGATTACAAACAGACAGTTAGCTGATAACCAGCAACAGTCAGTCTACAGGGAGGACGTTAACAAACTGGCATTGTGGTGCCAGGATAACAACCACTCCCTTAATGTAGATGAGAACAAAGGAGATCCTTGTAAATTTTGGGAAGCAGATGAGGGAACATGCCTCAATCCACAACCACGGATTTACAGTCAGTTTTAAGTTTCTCTGCGTTTACGTAAACCAGAATATGGCCCATGAACCTTTGACGCCACCAAGGTGCAGCTCAATAATCTATAGACTTCTATATACTCTTATGTTTATTGTTGTTTTAAGCATTTTGTTGAAAGGTCCATTGCTTCTGTAACTAGAACTAGCTCCTAAAAGGATATTTTGTTGGGGTGTCCCCCACCTTCTGTCAAAATAATTTTCACCCCACCCGTCCTGATGACAAATACAGTCCTTGTGAATTCCATGCTATTCTACACATTGTGATCGGGGCAGAGTGAAAATGTTTGAATTGTATAACACATTTCATGCAGGTATATTATTTTTGCTGTAAAGTAGTAGTGAAAATGTACACATTTTACTATTGGGTGGAGACAAATGTGTAATTGCATTGCAACACTTTCCCTGCCAATTTACTCATTCTGTGATAGAAATAGGATTTTTGTACGTAATTATACAGCTAATTTTCTGTAACTCTCTATACATTTCAGAATGGGGCAAATGTTTCAATGTCACAACCATTGTATGCATTCAAGTACAGTCACCAGAGGTGGATATATGTTAAGCATTGTTATCATCCTGTGTTTTCTATTCTAAAAGGCGGGACTGGAGCTTCTGGAACATGTTCCTCTTCTACACCCTACTTCTACACTTTTCTCTGGGTGAGTAAGATGGGAAGCTCTAGACCAGTGATATATCCACAGCAAGCTCATGTTAGAGCAAGGGTTTCACACTAAAGGTGTATGCTGGTTTTGGATTCTGTTTCATGCTTTCCTTTTATCAACTTGTTAATATAATAACCAGTAACCATGATTGGATAAAAGATCAACCATTTTTGTCAGGATGTTGGACAACAAGGTTGATGCAGTGCTTAGATATGGTGTAAAACGATGCATTGCAGGAATTAATCCACAATGTATTTTAGCTTGTTAATTAACAATATGCCAACATTATATTTAAATATTCCATTCCATGCAGGCAGTCCATTACCATACATGTCATTGCTAAATTGTTTTCATAATAAAGAAGTTGTAAATGCAACAACTACATATATTGTACCATATATTGGTGATATTTACATCCAGAGAATCCAGAATAATTGTCACACTTGTTGAAGATGACAAAAAAAAGCAATTACATTTATTTTGTGTTCATCAACTTGATCTTTAACAACAGAATAAACTAATTCTAAATCAATAGATATTACTCTCCAAAACTTAGGAACTCATGGGATTGGGATTGCCATTACAAAAGCTTCAACGCATCAATGCACATTTTCTTCGTGAATCCGGAGGTATGCTTTGCTTTCTGATATTCTGGAAAATGATGCTATTTATCCTAACAAGTTTTCCCAGGGCTTTTGGAAACATTACAAATACACCATAATATTTCAGAGGGAATTAGGTTACTTTCTGCATGACAATGCCTCTTTTTCAACCATAAATCCTCCAAATCTGATCCATGGAGATTATTTTACTTCTCAAAACATCCACATTACTGTGCAGGTGGGCAAAATCTCTTTCAGGCAAGTTCATCACATATGTAGTTAATTCAAACATTCTAAATTATTGCTCCATGATTTCAGACTGTAGCTGTTTTTGGATTGATACTGACTAACTTATGAACTCCAACAACCTTCTGCCTTCTTTGTGTAACCTCAATATGTATACCCCCGTGGAACAGGATATAACTGATGACCACTTAAGAGAACCAAATGACCCACCCCGCATGACAAAGGTGCCCTGAAATGAGCCTGGGGAGCCCTTTTGCGTCACAGGCTGATGTTTAAGCAACTCCGACCTGTTATGCAGGGTGTCTGGGAGGGTCTGGGGGGGTCTGGGAGGGTCTGGGAGGGTCTGGGAGGGTGTCAAGAAAGAATCTGTTACTCAAAATGTAACATCTGAAAGCACGTCTGGAATGACCGACTTGCAATGTGGAAAAGATAGTGTTTAGATGAGACCAAAATAAAGCTCTTTGGTCATAATGTAACACACTGTGTGCCTAACATTGCCCATGCCTCGAGGAAAAAACATCCCTATAGTCCTATAGTGAAGTGCAGGTGCAGCTTCATGCTATGGGGATGCTTCTCAAGTTGTAAAAATTGAAGGGAAAATTGTCATCAAAATACACACAATATCCCATAATGACCAGGTTTTTAGAAATGTGTTCAGGTTTTTTGATAATGAAAACTGAAATATGTACAGAAGTCCTTTTGCCCTGACACTAAATTGGGCTCAGATTTTAAAAGAATTTTGGAATCCTCTTTTACACAATGGAAATTTGAAACACACTTGTTGGGGAAATATGATTTGGAGTAAATATTTGGAATCTCCTCATTGCCCAATGCTAAATCACAGTAGGTTACATTTAGTTATGTACTATTTGTTTCATGTTATGAGCCATTCCATGCTTATATAGAAGTCAACCTGATTATATGTTCATGCTATTGTCTCCTTTCTTTTCTAATCTGAAAATGACAATTCCTTCATTCAAGCAGTGAACAGCCAAAAATAACAAATCGGACTTCAGCGACTACATTGTGGACCTATTACAATAAATCAATCATGATAAATAAATCACAGTTTGATGAAAGTGGGACTGTGCCATTAACAACTTCGATCTATACCCCATTCCAATCCATCTTTACAGGATCAACCATTTATGGGAATTATGCTCTAGGCTATGTATTGCTTGCCAAGAAGAGTATACTGTAAGATATAAGGTTTTAAGTTTTAATTGTGTAATAGTGGGACTGTGCAAATTGTGGATTATTCCCATAAATAACCATGATGCTGAAGTATCAAATGAGAAATGCAAAACATGACATACGAGTATGTTATGAACATTTCACACCTGATGATCATGAATCACCTTACACCCAGGTCAACTCATGAAGATGAAAGTTTGTGCAGTAAAGTATTAGCTGTCTTTTTTTGTTATAATAAAAAAATTACTTCATACGTTATTGATTTATTAGATGACTAGCTGCAATTTGTGTGAAAAGGGATGCTTTTGTATTAAAATTACATAATTATTTAATGCATGTTAGAATGTAAGATAGTAAACATTATATTCCCCTTGGGGCTAGGTATGTGTCATGTTGGGCAGGGCAAGACTGCTGGTGCCAGAGAGAACCAACTACTTCTCTCCCTGACTTGGAGCATGGACACCTGTACAATTTTGCTATCATTCTCACTTGTGTTCCTACTCACTGCGCCTATTTAAATTCCTTCTTCTCTCGTGTGTGTTGTTGGTCTTCATTTTGGATTTTTTTCCCACTGTAATTCCCGGTTTTGTCACCTTTTAGTTATTTAAGTAAAGTCTTACGTTCTCCCTGCACCTGTGTTCTGCCTCCTTCTTTCCAACCTTGCAATACTGCCTCACTGGATTGCAAATTTCAAGCTGCAAACTGCAATTTATGTGGAACATGATGCTTTTGTATTGTTGGAATAGCAGTGATTCTAACCATCTGAAAATGGAAGATGGTGAATGGTATTTTGCCCTTGGGGCTAGATATTGTCTCATTAGATTGCAAATTAGATAACTAGCTAGCGAACTTCAATGTTTGTGTACTGAAACATGATGCCTTTGTATTGGGTGGAATTGCAGTTATTGTAACACTATTTCCCTTGGGGGAGGAAACAGACACAGATTGATACCATCTGTGAATGAAAAAGAACAGTAAACATAGCAAGTAAAAGGGTATAAGAGTATTGTAAAAATTTAAAAAATTCTCGGGAAAGACAACACTGACAGATTATTTGGGGTAACAATGTCACAAGCCTTAGTTTGAAGTGCTTTTAAGTACTGTATGATACCACTTCCAATGTAGATTTTGTAAAAACGGTTTCAGTTATTGAATTTGGACAATGCTAATGATGCTAAATCCAGGCTAGAGTAAAGTAAAGAATGGCTTCTCAAAATGTGACACCATGGGGCTTCAGACAGAAACCCAGGTAAGGGGAATTTTACTCAACAATTACAAACCTGATTCCAAAAAAGTTGGGACACTGTACAAATTGTGAGTAAATAAGGAATGGAATAATTTACAAATCTCATAAACTTATATTTTTATTCACAATAGAATACAGATAACATATCGAATGTTGAAAGTGAGACATTTTGTAATGTCTTGCCAAATATTGGCTCATTTTGGATTTCATGAGAGCTACACATTCCAAAAAAGTTGGGACAGGTAGCAATAAAAGGCCGGAAAAGTTAAATGTACAGATAAGGAACAGCTGGAGGACCAATTTGCAACTTATTATGTCAATTGGCAACATGATTGGGTATAAAAAGAGCCTCTCAGAGTGGCAGTGTCTCTCAGAAGTCAAGATGGGCAGAGGATCACCAATAATAGTGGAGCAATATCAGAAAGGAGTTTCTCAGAGAAAAATGGCAAAGAGTTTGTAGTTATCATCATCTACAGTGCATAATATCATCCAAAGATTCAGAGAATCTGGAACAATCTCTGTGCGTAAGTGTCAAGGCCGGAAAACCATACTGGATGCCTGTGACCTTCAGGCCCTCAGACGGCACTGCATCACATACAGGAATGATACTGTAATGGAAATCACAATCAGGAATACTTCCAGAAAACATTGTCGGTGAACACAATCCACCGTGCCATTTGCCGTTGCCGGCAAAAATTCTATAGGTCAAAGAATAAGCCGTATCTAGTTTTCTCTGGGCCAAGTATCATTTAAAATGGACTGTGGCAAAGTGGAAAAGTGTTCTGTGGTCAGACTAATCAAAATTTGAAGTTCATTTTGGAAAACTGGGACGCCACGTCATCCGGACTAAAGAGGACAAGGACAACCCAAGTTGTTATCAGAGCTCAGTTCAGAAGCCTGCATTTCTGATGGTATGGGGTTGCATGAGTGCATGTGGCATAGGCAGCCTACACATCTGGAAAGGCACCATCAATGCTGACAGTTATATCCAAGTTCTAGAACAACATATGCTCACATCCAGATGTCGTCTCTTTCAGAGAAGACCTTGCATTTTCCAACATGACAATGCCAGACCACATACTGCATCAATTACAATGACATGGCTGCATAGAAGAAGGATCCGGGTACTGAAATGGCCAGCCTGCAGTCCAGATCTTTCACCCATAGAAAACATTTGACGCATCATAAAGAGGAAGGTGCGACAAAGAAGACCTAAGACAGTTGAGCAACTAGATGCCTGTATTAGACAAGAATGGGACAACATCCCTATTCATAAACTTGAGCAACATGTCTCCTCAGTCCCCAGACGTTTGCAGTCTGTTATTACACACAGTGGCAAACTTGGCCTTGTCCCAACTTTTTTGAGATGTGTTGATGCCATGAAATAAAAAATCACCTTATATTTCCCTTAAAGTGATACATTTTCTCAGTTTGAACAGTTGATATGTCATCTACACTCACCTAAAGGATTATTAGGAACACCTGTTAAATTTCTCATTAATCCAGTTAAGAATAGTGGAAAGAGTTGAAAATTGCACATCTAAGCAATTTTTAAAGAAGAATGGGGAAAATAGTTTTGTATCTAGATCTGCAAAGCTGTTGAGGTTCATCCAAATAGACTCAAGGCTGAAATTTCTGTCAAAGGTGTCTCTACCAAAAAGGTACTAAAGTGGGTTAATACTCACATGCCCAATTGTTTTGCTTTGTATTTGAACATTATTTTATAACAATTTCTAGTTATTCATATTTGAGTTTGACATTATGTCTGGATCGCTGTATTCTGGATATGGAACTGTTCTTGCCAGTATTGTTTTATTCTTACTGGTGCATGTTGTGGCGTACGGTAATTGTTGGGATAGAAAGCTTTGCTTCGTCTGGATTATTAACTTGCTTTGAGCAATAGTGCATTCAGGGAGATGATGCATGATACACTTAGAGCTGGTTTATATAAGTGATAAGTTGCAGTAATGCAACCAAATAATAGTAATAGTAGTAAAAATTTTATAGCATGGCATTGAAAAGCAATATTAATATAATAACGTTGTGTTGTTCAGCAGGTCAGCTACAGTATATTGTCTTCAAATGTTACAAATCCGCAACTTGACCTTTTGCTCACAGAACTAAATTATTTCACGCTTGTATTTGTCAGGGTCAGGGTCAGGGTCTGAGAGTGAGGTTTAAAGCATTACAACTGCCTAGGAGATTTTGTGGTTTAGCTTTACCCAATATTAAACTTTATTACAGAGCAGCGCAACATAAACCACCAACAGCCTGGATGGTGGATGATAGAAATACGATGCAACTCAACGCAGTGAAGTCTTTCTGTGCCCAATCTGAACTCTAGAGAACCTGAGCAGTGTCTGGAATCCATTCACAATTAAGACCTGGAGAGGGATTCAGGAAACCTTCAACATGCCTGTATCGACTCTGTCTTCAATTGCCCATGTACAGGAGTTTCTACCATCCACACTAAATGCTATTTGTAAGAGATGGTCTTTCCATCATTTGTCAGCTTTTCCAAGATGGACAATTGAGATAATTCTAACAGATACAGCAAATTCAATCCACGGTTCAAGAACCTATCACTGACAGCATCTCCTCTCCATCTCACTGGGTGGACACGATTCACTTTACTTGAAAACCAAGCAGGAAATACAAATGGAAGAAAGAGTTTTCAGTGGAGAATGGGGGTTTGTATGCATTAGACACATAAAGTGACAAATTCTGACTCACAGAGGGAATTTAAATGGAAAACAATCAGCAGATTCTTCAGAAACCCTAAACCTGCTGACAGATCAGGTATCACAGACACTAGTGAATGCTGGAGACTATGAGGGACCAGGAAGGTAATCGTTAGAATATATTTTAGGCATACCTGAAAATATTGAAGTGATGTTTGGAAACTTTGTCAGTCTTTGATGTTAACATCCCACAGGATTTCAAGAATGGCAATCCTTGGGTCGCTGAAGAGCAGACAAGCAAATTATATTTTGTAAATATTACTTACTGTGGCCAACAAAATAATTGCTCTGAAATAGCTACAGCCTTACACTCTGACATATGAACAATGGCTTTTTAAATTAAAGGACATACATGATTCAGACACATTTGGTACAACTACAGTTTTATTGGGTAATCCTTAAAAGGGCCCCAACTGCCAGTCACAAAATTAAAGTATTCAGACCCCTTCCATTTTTCCACATTTTGTTACATTTCAACCTTATTCAAAAATGTATTGTTACCTCATCAACCTACATAAAACACTCCATAATGGACAAGAAAAAAAATAAAAACAGCAAGAGAAATGTCATATTTACAAGCATGTGTATGATGTTTGTCTTTCAGTCACCCATTCAGAGAAACAAGGGGATTTTGGAACCCTTACTGCCTGCATCACTGTAGAGAAGATCCTCAGGTTGGAATGCCGGTATCCACCATGTCCTGGGTCACCTTCCTTTCAGTGTGAATTCCGTACCACAGAGGCCCTGTTGGGGAGCTCTGAAAATCCCTATGAGAAGAGAAATGACTCAGTCTTTAGTAAAACAGAAAAGGGTGACTGTCACCTTCTACTTACAAGCCATGTTCATGTCAATGAAACAAAGGAATATACCTGTACTCTGAAACGGAAAGGGAATAAGCATTCAAAGACAATCGTCATAAACTACAAGATCCCCCTCACGAAACGTGAGTTTCAATCAAAATAATGGTCAAGAATACATGCATGAACAAATAACAAAATGTTGATGCTTATTTCATTAATTTATGCAACACCCAGTGCTCTCATGTGAAAAAGTTATTGCCCCCTTAGAATCAGAAACTGCTTATTGCCCACTTAGAATGACAACGATTGTTGCTAAGGATACCCAAACAGAGACACTGTCGTTGTTAATGTCGAATGTAGTTTTTCATTTTCGATACATTTTAAAACCAACATAACCTTCCTTCCCGCAGAAAAACTCAAAGTTTGCTCTACAGTGGGGTTGATGTTGCACCAGGCTCCCACTCTGCTGTGGCCTGTCCTCCTAGCCACGTTACTATGGAAGATCCTGTCCTGAACAATATGTGCTCACAAGCTGAAGAAAAGGTCTGTCTATAAAACTGTACACTAAATGGTATGACAATTTGAAATATTAATGTTTTCATAACCTGAATAAAAAATTATTTTTGATTTGAAAAATGTCAGACATTTTTGAAATCCAATAAGATTTCATAAAACATCGAATGTAAACAACTGCGTTTCTATTTGATTGCATAATTTCTTTCTTTATTAAAATAGGATTTTGTTTTTTTATATACCATAATCCTATAGATCCATACAAACCATAATATTTAGTTTTGTCTCTATCAGATAACTGTTAGGGTTCGTAAACATTTTTTTTTATTGGAGTTGCACATGTATTAAAAAGATATATCTTGTTAGATTTGCACATGCAAATCGACTACCTAATGTGTTTTCAGATAGAAATGTGGCCTAGTCCAATGTGATCTGCTGTTGTATGAGAATACTTCCTCTCGCCTCTGTCTTGCACTATCTCTCAATAAAGCCTAAAACTCTGAAGTATATATCTTTATATGTATACACGTATTTGTTTATTCCAATATTGTACTGTAATATTTATTATGTATCTACCAGGGTTGGCAACATCCAATTTTAATAATACGCTTTAGGTATTTGTGTCAAAGTGAAATAAAAAGGGATTGCACTTGAATTTGATCATTGGGTCGTGTTCTGGACTAAAGGATGAAAAACAGGATTGATAATGTGAGGAAACCTTATGTATCATAATGTACCATTGTCAGTGTGCACTCTGAACCAGGAACCAAATAGACAGGTTATCATGATCTGTGTTTGCCCACATTCAAAACCCTATTGTCATAATAATATTTATACAGCTTCTTTAATAGATTGCCAAATAATTAAAGAAGAGTTAATAAGATTTGTATAACTGCTTTATAAACCCATCACAGATTGTTATAAAGTGTTATAAAAATGGTCTGTTTCAATTAATGAATCAATTTTATTTTATAATGTCCTTTTTACATCAGTTGTCATTAACTGCTTTTACAGACAACCAGCCTGAAACCCCAAAGAGCAAGCAACAACAAGGTTGATGTGTCAGAACAAATCTAGAGAGGAACCAGACAAGGAGGGGTGGCCAGTCTTCTTCTGACCGTGCCAGGCACAGAATTTGGAGTACAAATTATAATAATTAAGAAATGCATTAATGCATGTGAGCTGTGTCCAAAGTCTATAAACATAATCCAAGTCAGCTGCCTGAACAGATGAACAAGGACAGCGACAATCAGGTGGAGGAGTTGCAACCGGAATCATCAGGAAGCTACTCGATCTGCAACACAACCAGCAGGACTTTGGACAGGGACATGTCCTCCTACGTTAAAAGAGAAAAGGATACAAATGAAAGCTAGAGACCCTTCTCCCCTACTCCTTTGGCACAGTAAAGGAGGTACCTGATCCCGGACAGGGCCCAGCAGACAGGAAGTAACTCACCCCGGACAGGGCCCAACAGGCAGGAAGTAACTGACCCCGGACAGGGCCTAACAGGCAGGAAGTAACTCACCCCGGACAGGGCCCAACAGGCAGGAAGTAACTCACCCCGGACAGGGCCCAACAGGCAGGAAGTAACTCACCCCGGACAGGGCCCAACAGGCAGGAAGTAACTCACCCCGGACAGGGCCCAACAGGCAGGAAGTAACTCACCCCGGACAGGGCCCAACAGGCAGGAAGTAACTCACCCCGGACAGGGCCCAACAGGCAGGAAGTAACTCACCCCGGACAGGGCCCAACAGGCAGGAAGTAACTCACCCCGGACAGGGCCCAACAGGCAGGAAGTAACTCACCCCGGACAGGGCCCAACAGGCAGGAAGTAACTCACCCCGGACAGGGCCCAACAGGCAGGAAGTAACTCACCCCGGACAGGGCCCAACAGGCAGGAAGTAACTCACCCCGGACAGGGCCCAACAGGCAGGAAGTAACTCACCCCGGACAGGGCCCAACAGGTAGGTAACCAGACCCACTTGGCCAAGTCTGTTCCCTTTATTTGATTAGGCCAGCCAATTGAGAACAAGTTATTCCATACAACAGCCTAAAATTATAACTCAAAAATGTAAAACTTAATGTTGATGAAATTAGAAGCATAACAATAATAAACGGAAAGACAACAGACGTTATTTGACTATTTTTTTGACTAAGGATCACTTAGCATATACGCATTCTTTTTTGAAAGGCAATGCCCATATTTTTCAATTTTATTTTAAAATGCAAATAGAATATGAACGTCAATTGAAATGCAATTAGTGAGTCCTCTTAAAAATACATTATTCTTAAAAGTGTCAAACGATAGGCTTATTTCAGGGTAAGAATCAGACACATCTAGTAATTGTAGCCATATCCGTCCCTGACACAGGTCCGGAAAATCCTGGATCGCACTCACAGACGGAAGCAGAATACAGTTCTCAATAATCTTTATTTATAAATACCTAAATGATCCTAAAAACGGCATATGGGCCCAATAGCATGTTTGACAACGTTTCCAATAAATAAAATAGTCCTCAGTCAAAATTCCAAGAGTCAGTCCAATAAAAGATACTCAAATGCAATAACGTAGAAGGGTGGCTGTCGCCACAGGTCCAAGAGTCGCGTTACCGTCATTTTATTGTGTCCCCGTTCCGGGATTTCGCTGTGTCCGTTCTTTTACCGCTACACCATCAATTTGTAATGTGGGGATAACCCACGAAAGAATTCAGGCAAACGTATTCTAACGGAAGAGACTCAGTCACCATACGACACCCGACTGAATGTTTTTAGTTCCCCTTATTCAGCGGGAAGACAGGCACACCAATGGTGTCGTCCAGGTCTGGTCGTCGGTGTTGTGTTCCTCAGAAATAGTATTACAGCACACCCAAATTACAAACAAATAGCAGTTAGCATTACAGCGCACTCAAGAATACACGCCAATTAAACTCGACTCACGCATTTATATTATAAAAGGATTTAGCCAAAATTTACCATTTTCAGCCGCTTGTCACTTACTTTCCTTGTTTTGATGTACATTTTGAGGGATGTTTAAATATATATGTATACACTCACCTAAAGGATTATTAGGAACACCTGTTCAATTTCTCATTAATGCAATTATCTAATCAACCAATCACATGGCAGTTGCTTCAATGCATTTAGGGGTGTGGTCCTGGTCAAGACAATCTCCTGAACTCCAAACTGAATGTCAGAATGGGAAAGAAAGGTGATTTAAGCAATTTTGAGCGTGGCATGGTTGTTGGTGCCAGACGGGCCGGTCTGAGTATTTCACAATCTGCTCAGTTACTGGGATTTTCACGCACAACCATTTCTAGGGTTTACAAAGAATAGTGTGAAAAGGGAAAAACATCCAGTGTGCGGCTGTCCTGTGGGCGACAATGCCTTGTTAATGCTAAAGGTCAGAGGAGAATGGGCCAACTGATTCAAGCTGATAGAAGAGCAACTTTGACTGAAATAACCACTCGTTACAACCGAGGTATGCAGCAAAGCATTTGTGAAGCCACAACACGCACAACCTTGAGGCGGATGGGCTACAACAGCAGAAGACCCCACCGGGTACCACTCATCTCCACTACAAATAGGAAAAAGAGGCTACAATTTGCACGAGCTCACCAAAATTGGACAGTTGAAGACTGGAAGAATGTGGCCTGGTCTGATGAGTCTCGATTTCTGTTGAGACATTCAGATGGTAGAGTCAGAATTTGGCGTGAACAGAATGAGAACATGGATCCATCATGCCTTGTTACCACTGTGCAGGCTGGTGGTGGTGGTGGTGTAATGGTGTGGGGGATGTTTTCTTGGCACACTTTAGGCCCCTTAGTGCCAATTGGGCATTGTTTAAATGCCACGGCCTACCTGAGCATTGTTTCTGACCATGTCCATCCCTTTATGACCACCATGTACCCATCCTCTAATGGCTACTTCCAGCAGGATAATGCACCATGTCACAAAGCTCTAATCATTTCAAATTGGTTTCTTGAACATGACAATGAGTTCACTGTACTGAAATGGCCCCCACAGTCACCAGATCTCAACCCAATAGAGCATCTTTGGGATATTGGCGAACGGGAGCTTCGTGCCCTGGATGTGCATCCCACAAATCTCCATCAACTGCAAGATGCTATCCTATCAATATGGGCCAACATTTCTAAGGAATGCTTTCAGCACCTTGTTGAATCAATGCCATGTAGAATTAAGGCAGTTCTGAAGGCGAAAGGGGGTCAAACACAGTATTAGTATGGTGTTCCTAATAATCCTTTAGGTGAGTGTATATATATATATATATATATATATATATATATATATATATATATTACAACAATAACTTCACTTGCTAATACCTGCAAATCCCGCCCAACAGATGTAATTTGGAAACATTGCACAGCAGTATTCTGTAACTGAAGTTGTTCCTAAACCATTTTGCCTAATCAGTCAAAGACTAAACAAAAAACAATGTCAAATAGCTAAACTGAAATCGTTGCAAGAACTGTTAATTCTGTTTATTTTTGACATACAGATTAGCAGAATAGACTGGAATGTAAAAATGGCACTGCCTGAACCAAGTTGTGTCTCTAACTTGTAGAACATCATGACCCACATACAGACTTGCACTACTCAAAATATTGATATAGACCAGCTTCCAAAAAACAGTGTTTTTTGTTGGCTAAAGTTAAACAGTTATTTTGATACTAGAATCAACTATACTGACACATCCAGCCTAAAGCAAAGGACTCAATACTAATAACGTAGTTGCAATTTCCAGAGTCTTATTAAGTGTAATTTTGTGAAGAAACACTGGGAGTACAATCAACATTAAGACATTTTCGCTTACTTCTGATAAAAGGCATTTTCACTGACCAGGTGTGTTTTGTGCGCTGGCTTGTGTTTCCTATAAATATTTGTTTTACATGTTTGTCCGCTGTTTTCATTCAGGACAGTGCTTGTGGCGCAGTTAATTAGCAGGATGTGTGTATGTTGTGTGCTGCTCTGTTGCCCAACTCTTCCATCAACATCTGTAAGCAAGATGCCTGCGTGGGCCTTGGGTGCTTCCCTCTGGTTCTCAGCTCCCCCAGTGACTGAACACTGAGCCTGCTGGCAAAACTGGTGCCTTCTTTTCCGTAGGAATCTTTGTGAAACAAACAGGACATTTAAACATTGAATAAGTCTAACAGCCATGTATTGCTCTTCTGGGTTTAACGCATACACAGATGGACACGGACACAGACACTCCTGGTATTGATAATCTTCGTTGCACGTTGGGCTCTGAGTTCATTTCCAACATCCCTGTTTTGGATGAGATTCGCAGGCATTTCCTGTGGGGCTTAACTTCCAGGAAGGAGAGATGGGTCTTAAGTCTGCGGATGCCTCCTCTACTCAGTGCTCCTATGTCTCCTTATGGCTGACACCTAAATCATATTGGTGCTGTCTCTATTTTTTTCAGTCAGACGCCAGGGATGAGCTTGCATAAAGACTTAGAGGATATGACCGTAGGAAACATAAGAGGATTTGACCGTAGGAAACATAAGAGGATTTGACCGTAGGAAACATAAGAGGATATGACCGTAGGAAACATAAGAGGATTTGACCGTAGGAAACATAAGAGGATATGACCGTAGGAAACATAAGAGGATTTGACCGTAGGAAACACAAGAGGATATGACCGTAGGAAACATAAGAGGATTTGACCGTAGGAAACATAAGAGGATATGACCGTAGGAAACATAAGAGGATATGACCGTAGGAAACATAAGAGGATTTGACCGTAGGAAACATAAGAGGATTTGACCGTAGGAAACATAAGAGGATATGACCGTAGGAAACATAAGAGGATTTGACCGTAGGAAACATAAGAGGATTTGACCGTAGGAAACATAAGAGGATATGACCGTAGGAAACATAAGAGGATATGACCGTAGGAAACATAAGAGGATATGACCGTAGGAAACATAAGAGGATATGACCGTAGGAAACATAAGAGGATATGACCGTAGGAAACATAAGAGGATATGACCGTAGGAAACACAAGAGGATATGACCGTAGGAAACATAAGAGGATATGACCGTAGGAAACATAAGAGGATATGACCGTAGGAAACATAAGAGGATATGACCGTAGGAAACACAAGAGGATATGACCGTAGGAAACATAAGAGGATTTGACCGTAGGAAACATAAGAGGATATGACCGTAGGAAACATAAGAGGATATGACCGTAGGAAACATAAGAGGATATGACCGTAGGAAACACAAGAGGATATGACCGTAGGAAACATAAGAGGATATGACCGTAGGAAACACAAGAGGATATGACCGTAGGAAACATAAGAGGATATGACCGTAGGAAACACAAGAGGATATGACCGTAGGAAACATAAGAGGATATGACCGTAGGAAACATAAGAGGATATGACCGTAGGAAACACAAGAGGATATGACCGTAGGAAACATAAGAGGATATGACCGTAGGAAACATAAGAGGATATGACCGTAGGAAACATAAGAGGATATGACCGTAGGAAACATAAGAGGATATGACCGTAGGAAACACAAGAGGATATGACCGTAGGAAACATAAGAGGATATGACCGTAGGAAACATAAGAGGATTTGACCGTAGGAAACATAAGAGGATATGACCGTAGGAAACACAAGAGGATATGACCGTAGGAAACATAAGAGGATATGACCGTAGGAAACATAAGAGGATATGACCGTAGGAAACATAAGAGGATATGACTGTAGGAAACATAAGAGGATATGACCGTAGGAAACATAAGAGGATATGACCGTAGGAAACATAAGAGGATATGACTGTAGGAAACATAAGAGGATATGACCATAGGAAACATAAGAGGATATGACCATAGGAAACATAAGAGGATATGACCGTAGGAAACGTAAGTCTGACAGTGCCTTTAATATTAGTCTGACAGTGACCTGGTAATCCCCTGTTCTGAGAAACACACATGGCTCATTAAGCATATCTTTTCACTCCTCTTGTTGCTTTCTCTCCCTCTCTTTTGCTCTCTGTTACACACGATAAATAGCATCTACAGTGCCTTTAATCCCCTTTTCACACTTTATCTGCAATGCTTCAGGTGATTACAGCATTATGGACACTAAATATGCATGTGAACTCAGGGCTTTGATGTCTCACAGAATGGACCAGAAATATATTATGAAATATTGGATGTCTGGGTCTACAGTAACCCCTGGGGAACCGCAGTCTTTTATGTATTGGCAGTTTGAGGTATTAATGTGTTTTTTTTAAAGATCCAAATTCCAAGTAGAACATCTCAGCAGAGCCAATGGATGACGTGTCCTCGGGAACAGACTGGACCACACAAACAGCATGGACACGTTGAGACCATCAGACACATGCAAAATCACTGATTTACACAATTGTTATTTTCTTTGAGTAATATTGGATTTATAGAATTGAACCAAGGGAATCCAGAGTTTTACAATATTACCCATAGCTTGGCAGGCACATGCAGGCTCCTTAAGATGATCTGAGACAAGGCCTCTGTGTTTATTATGAAGCAAATTTAATTTGTCTGATTTAATGAAATGGCCCCAAATTTAATTTATGTACCGAAAACATACTTTTATCACTCAGATGATCACATCCAGAAAGTGTTATTCTGAAACGAAATGTGAATTCCTTTGGGGAAATACAGAAAGATTTCTTATTCGGTGATCATAAGGAAGGACAGCATCCAAATGTAATTATTCGGTTTATCAAATTATAAACTGGGTGGGTGAAATGTCAAAAGTAGCAGCAGGATATTATGCTAGCAGCGCTAATTCAGATTTTCTTTATGAAAATAAAAGCCATCATTGAAATATATAAGGCAATATAGTTAATAATCGAGTCGGTACATTTTATCTTTAATGTCCGTTCCAGTGTTGTTCTTGTCTGTTCTTTTTTACAGACTAGATTGTTAACTATATTGCCTTGTAAATTTCAATGATGGCTTTTATTTTGAAAAAGAAAATCTGAGTGCCGTCAGCATAATATCCTGCTGCTAAAATAATGCTAATGAAGCCTCGTTTGGCCATCACTACTAGTGTATTTAAGTAATCAGGCACGAACTGGTGTGATATATGGCCAATATACAATGGCTAAGAGATGTTCTTTGGGGCTGTTTATAAACTGGTTACAAATGCAATTAGAGTGGTAACATTTGCTGTGATGTCAAACCTGTGGCTTACGCTCTCTTATAAACAGGTTGGTTTGATTCAAAGCATCCAGTTTATTTGTAAGCAATAAAGCACAAGGGCGTATGGTCTTTGGCCAATATACCACGGATAAGAGATGTTTTTATTCACAACAAATCGCAGAGCGTCTGGACACAGCTCTTTGCCGTGGTATACTGGCAATATATCACAAAACTCTGAGAGGCCTAATTGCTTATATAAATCACTTACCAACACAGGAGAGCAGCAGAAAATAATTTGATATCAAACCAGTTGTCTGTTTCCTTGTCAACCAAATGATTGGCTGATGATTTTACTGCGCTAAGAATGATTCTTTTGCCTAGGCATATTGACCACAGACATCTTAATTTCATGTCATTTAGCAAGTAAAGAGCTAAGTGAAACAACCACACAGTTTATATACCACATCACATCCACATTCCATTTTACTGTTCTAATGCATTGGTAAACCAGTTTGTAATAACAATAAGGCATTTCAGGGGTTTTAAGTGCTGTATCAGGCATTCAGAGATGCCATATACTGAACCCAAACCCTTGTGCTCATTTGCTTAAATAAACCTTTACCACTTAAAAGTAGAAAATATGCTAGAATAATATGCTATAATGCTATATATACTGAAATATGGTCCCAAAAAAATACAATGAAAGCGCCTACACTACACATCCAATTCTAAACTTTCTAAAAATAGTGCAACCAAATACAAACCCGATTCCAAAAAAGTTGGGACACAAATTTTGAGTAAAAAAGGAATGGAATAATTTACAAATCTCATAAACTTATATTTAATTCACAATAGAATATAGATAACATATTGAATGTTGAAAGTGAGACATTTTGTAATGTTATGCCAAATATTGGCTCATTTTGGATTTCATAAGAGCTACACATTCCAAAAAAGTTGGGACAGGTAGCAATAAGAGGCCGGAAAAGTTAAATGTACAGATAAGGAACAGCTGGAGGACCAATTTGCAACTTATTATGTCAATTGGCAACATGATTGGGTATAAAAAGAGCCTCTCAGAGTGGCAGTGTCTCTCAGAAGTCAAGATGGGCAGAGGATCACCAATTCCCCCAATGCAGCGGCGAAAAATAGTGGAGCAATATCAGAAAGGAGTTTCTCAGAGAAAAATTGCAAAGAGTTTGAAGTTATCATCATCTTCAGTGCATAATATCATCCAAAGATCCAGAGAATCTGGAACAATCTCTGTGCGTAAGGGTCAAGGCCGGAAAACCATACTGGATGCCTGTGATCTTCAGGCCCTCAGACGGCACTGCATCACATACAGAAATTATACTGTAATGGAAATCACAATCAGGAATACTTCCAGAAAACATTGTCGGTGAACACAATCCACTGTGCCATTAGCCGTTGCCGGCTAAAACTCTATAGGTCAAAAAAGAAGCCGTATCTAAACATGATCCAGAAACGCAGGCGTTTTCTCTGGGGCAAGGATCATTTAAGATAATTTAAGTTCATTTAAGTTCATTTTGTAAAACTGGGACGCCATGTCATCCGGACTAAAGAGGACAAGGGCAACCCAAGTTATTATCAGAGCTCAGTTGAGAAGCCTGCATCTCTGATGGTATGGGGTTGCATGAGTGCGTGTGGCATAGGCAGCCTACACATCTGGAAAGGCACCATCAATGCTGACAGTTATATCCAAGTTCTAGAACAACATATGCTCCCATCCAGATGTCGTCTCTTTCAGGGAAGACCTTGCATTTTCCAACAGGACAATGCCAGACCACATACTGCATCAATTACAATGTCATGGCTGCATAGAAGAAGGATCCGGGTACTGAAATGGCCAGCCTGCAGTCCAGATCTTTCACCCATAGAAAACATTTGGCGCATCATAAAGAGGAAGGTGCGACAAAGAAGACCTAAGACAGTTGAGCAACTAGAAGCCTGTATTGGACAAGAATGGGACAACATTCCTATTCATAAACTTGAGCAACTTGTCTCCTCAGTCCCCAGACGTTTGCAGTCTGTTATAAAAAGAAGAAGGGATGACACACAGTGGTAAACATGGCCTTGTCCCAACTTTTTTGAGATGTGTTGATTCCATGAAGTTTAAAATCAACTTATTTTTACCTAAAAGTGATACATTTTCTCAGTTTAAACATTTGATGTGTCATCTATGTTGTATTCTGAATAAAATATTGAAATTTGAAACTTCCACATCATTGCATTCTGTTTTTATTCACAATTATAAAGTGTCCCAACTTTTTTGGAATCGGGTTTGTACAATAAATACATTTCAGCCACACAATTTTGGTGTTTGAATAAAATCTTAACCATCACAGTTTTCAAGATGTCAATAATAGCTTTAGCAAGTTGCTAAAGAATACCTCCTGAACAAGCACAAACAATATGTCATATTCACAGTGTATATGGAGGGTGTGTGATTAAGTGTGTACACAGTGAGTGTGTATAGGTGAGCAAAATGGTAGTATCATGAACAGCCCACAGATCTGCTCTGCAGGGCTGGCACGGTGCCCCTCATGGTGTATTGGGCTGGCCTAACCAGCCTTTAAGACGGGCACGGTGCCCCTCATGGTGTATTGGGCTGGCCTAACCAGCCTTTAAGACGGGCACAGTGCCTCTCATGGAGTATTGGGCTGGCCTAACCAGCCTTTAAGACGGGCACGGTGCCCCTCATGGTGTATTGGGCTGGCCTAACCAGCCTTTAAGACGGGCACTGTGCCCCTCATGGTGTATTGGGCTGGCCTAACCAGCCTTTAAGACGGGCACCGTGCCTCTCATGGTGTATTGGGCTGGCCTAACCAGCCTTTAAGACGGGCACAGTGCCTCTCATGGTGTATTGGGCTGGCCTTTAAGGGACAGATGCTGTACCTGTTTCAACCAGGCATCAACATACACCGGCAGAACTTTGTGAGGGTAGTCTGGGACATGCTGAACATCTTCAGCCTTCTGAGGCGGATGAGCCACTGTTGCACATTAACTACTGTGTTGGTGTGGCTGGACCATTTCAGGCCTGTTGGACATTAACTACTGTGTTGGTGTGGCTGGACCATTTCAGGCCTGTTGGACCTTAACTACTGTGTTGGTGTGGCTGGACCATTACAGGCCTGTTGGACCTTAACTACTGTGTTGGTGTGGCTGGACCATTACAGGCCTGTTGGACATTATCTACTGTGTTGGTGTGGCTGGACCATTACAGGCCTGTTGCACATTATCTACTGTGTTGGTGTGGCTGGACCATTTCAGGTCTGTTGGACCTTAACTACTGTGTTGGTGTGGCTGGACCATTTCAGGTCTGTTGGACCTTAACTACTGTGTTGGTGTGGCTGGACCATTTCAGGTCTGTTGGACCTTAACTACTGTGTTGGTGTGGCTGGACCATTTCAGGTCTGTTGGACCTTAACTACTGTGTTGGTGTGGCTGGACCATTTCAGGCCTGTTGCACCTTAACTACTGTGTTGGTGTGGCTGGACCATTTCAGGCCTGTTGGAACTTTACTGTGTTGGTGTGGCTGGACCATTTCAGGCCCATTGGACCTTAACTACTGTGTTGGTGTGGCTGGACCATTTCAGGTCTGTTGGACCTTAACTACTGTGTTGGTGTGGCTGGACCATTTCAGGCCTGTTGGACCTTAACTACTGTGTTGGTGTGGCTGGAACATTTCAGGTCCATTGGACCTTAACTACTGTGTTGGTGTGGCTGGACCATTTCAGGCCTGTTGGACATTAACTACTGTGTTGGTGTGGCTGGACCATTTCAGGCCTGTTGGACCTTAATTAACTACTGTGTTGGTGTGGCTGGACCATTTCAGGCCTGTTGGACATTAACTACTGTGTTGGTGTGGCTGGACCATTTCAGGCCTGTTGGACCTTAATTAACTACTGTGTTGGTGTGGCTGGACCATTTCAGGCCTGTTGGACATTAACTACTGTGTTGGTGTGGCTGGACCATTTCAGGCCTGTTGGACATTAACTACTGTGTTGGTGTGGCTGGACCATTTCAGGCCTGTTGGACATTAACTACTGTGTTGGTGTGGCTGGACCATTACAGGTCTGTTGGACCTTAACTACTGTGTTGGTGTGGCTGGACCATTTCAGGTCTGTTGGACCTTAACTACTGTGTTGGTGTGGCTGGACCATTTCAGGCCTGTTGGACCTTAACTACTGTGTTGGTGTGGCTGGACCATTTCAGGCCTGTTGGACCTTAACTACTGTGTTGGTGTGGCTGGACCATTACAGGTCTGTTGGACCTTATCTACTGTGTTGGTATGGCTGGACCATTACAGGCCTGTTGGACATTAACTACTGTGTTGGTGTGGCTGGACCATTACAGGCCTGTTGGACCTTAACTACTGTGTTGGTGTGGCTGGACCATTTCAGGTCTGTTGGACATTAACTACTGTGTTGGTGTGGCTGGACCATTTCAGGCCTGTTGGACCTTAACTACTGTGTTGGTGTGGCTGGACCATTACAGGCCTGTTGGACCTTAACTACTGTGTTGGTGTGGCTGGACCATTTCAGGCCTATTGGACCTTAACTACTGTGTTGGTGTGGCTGGACCATTTCAGGCCTGTTGGACCTTAACTACTGTGTTGGTGTGGCTGGACCATTTCAGGTCTGTTGGACATTAACTACTGTGTTGGTGTGGCTGGACCATTTCAGGCCTGTTGGACCTTAACTACTGTGTTGGTGTGGCTGGACCATTTCAGGTCTGTTGGACATTAACTACTGTGTTGGTGTGGCTGGACCATTACAGGCCTGTTGGACCTTAACTACTGTGTTGGTGTGGCTGGACCATTACAGGCCTGTTGGACCTTAACTACTGTGTTGGTGTGGCTGGAACATTTCAGGTCTTTGTTGCTTGTGCGCAGAGAAAAGTAAGGTTTTTAACCCTCTATAATAACCCTGTCAATGATTAAGGCATGTCAGGCCTTGATATGACAATAAATAAATCATGATAACAAAAATACACAGGTATTTTGAAAAAGAAATTATTCAAATAGCACATATATACAATGCCTTGTATAAGTATTTAAACCCCTGAACAATTATCTCACATTACTGAATTACAAACTTGATCTGAAACTCAGTGTTGTGTTGTTGTTGGCATGGATTTTATGTTGATACATATTTGTATATTTTGCAACTTTCGTGGCCCGGGATGCACAGTTTCAATCCATGAATCTGGATGATGCTAACAATGCTAATTCCAGCCTGAGACTGAGGTGAATAATGGCTTGTTGTGAAAAATTACTCTATGGGCCTTCAAGAACAAGTCAAGGTGTACTCTCTACACCTGTGTTTCACAACCCTGCTCCTGGAGGCACCGTGCCCTGCATATTTTAGATCTCTCCCTGCTCTGTCACACCTGATTCAAATGACCAGCTCATTATCAAGTCCTCGATGAGCTACATCAGGTATGTTTGGGCAGAGAGACCTAAAACATGCAGGGCGGGGTGCCTCCAGGAGCAGGGTTGAGAAACACTGCTCTATACTACTCTCTCTTGTTTTTCTACTGTTCTAATGTCATACCCTCTCCTTTACCACCAGCCCAGACCACTGCCTGGGGAAAATGCACCCTGCTTTGCAGAGTCCCTAGAAAACAGATAGATCAGATTACCAGGGACCCGGTTGTCCTCAACCAATTGTCCAATTCTCTCTCTGTGGCAGGGCGAGCCAGCGCACTCTAGTCACCTGGAGGAGTCACCTGGAGGAGTGGTATTGCATGGTTGACAGATGGCTCGCTGCAGGAAGCAGGCTGGCCCCCGGCAGTTTATGGGGTGGCCTCATTCAGGGACCCGTGGGCCCCAGCATTGACGCAATGCACTCCCAGAACTGGGCCAAACAGAAACCAATATTGGAGCGCAGAAGGACACAACATAGCTCTGAGACAAAATGCAACAAAGGTTGAAAATGAAGCAGAGGAGTATCTTCATTATTGAACTCCTGTCTTGGTATTTATGTACGTGCGGAGATAGAGAAGGACAGTCTTCAGGAATTAGACCATTAGCAGTTTGTCGTACAGGGCCAGAGATGGCTATTATGTAACATCAAATATAGTCTATGTCGGACCTCCACTTTTATCTGAAAGGGAAAGTGAGAGAGGTGTTCCTCTAACTCCCAGTAGGAGGCAGTGCTCCCATTCAGCAGTAATTCAGTTTTCAGCATCCATTTTGCTCTTGATGCTTTGCAGTTTCTAAGCAGCAAAATGATAGCCAACTGTATAAGCACCCCAAGTTATGAAAATGCCTTTGGATTGATGTGGACACCAAAATGGTAAGACAGCCGCCACACATTACAGCCGAATGAGAAGTATTTGCACCATAGTAAAAAAAAGCCTTGTGGTCTACAAATCAGATGGAAATAAATCCTCATTAGGATTGTAGAAAATACTGTATCTGGCTGGGATATTGGAGGTACATGAACCAAAAGGTTAGACCTTGAAATTCACACACATGTACTAATGTGAGAAAAGCCATTCAACTGTGAAAACACTGTACACAGAGAAAACGAAAACAAACAAAAAAAACAGTCAACCCTCTCCAGCCAGTCTTGGTAAATAGTTTATATGTGATTTATCTTTGCAAATACTGTATAGAAAACACTTACGGTAACATTTTGTGACATTTAAAGCGGGTCTGAGCCTTCAGATAAAACATGACACAGTAATCTATAGCTCCATAAACATTCTCCGCTCCTTTCATCCTGGCATTTCAGGCCCTTTGTCCTGGGCACACACCCTCTTCTGTGGGAATACATATTCACAGTTCACTTTAAAACACTGCTGCCGTCTTTAAGATGTCGTTGTTGTTTATTTAAAATAGCTATCAACATTTACTGCTGTAATATTTGGTAACTGATACATCTACTTTGTATTTACATAAGCTTATTGAATGAGTCTCAAATACAATGTATATATTTACTGATCAGAATCCTCTTAATAGAATCTGATTCAGTCACACACAGACGAAATTCATGACCCACCCCACTGTGAGTGAACAGCATCCAGTCTATTCAAACGAGTCCTGTTAGAAAAGGGGGTGGGGCTCCGTTGTGGTGTTGGGGGGGATTCCAGTGGGGACTAAACATGGCTGCTCGTACCTTTGGAGAGCACAGGGAAACTGAGCTGTGTGTGTGTGTATGTGTGTGTGTGTGTGTCTGTTCACGGACTCAAAACACTCCCAACCCAATGGACTGTATCTTTTTCTTAGTGTCTGTCTTTACAGAACACCGCTCTCACTAACCACAGTCCACATTTCCTATCTGCCATTTAACAAAATAGAAGAAATTAAAATTGTGAATAAGAGGTGAAAGGAGCTTGTAGCACAAAAGACATCCCACACTGTATGTTCAACACATGCCAAGAGACTACAGGCATTCTGTGGGATCGCTGGGTCCGAGAACATTGTTTTCTGTGAATGATATTAACGTACTCCTTTCATAAAAAAGAGAAGCGAAATAACTGGCAAATGGTCACAGTATTCTTTCAATCGAAAAAGCCCGGCAGAACTTCCCAAAATGTGTTGCTGGAAAGGCTGTGAGATGTTTTACACTGCTAGCTGAATTATTAGGTCTTACTGGTCAGGTTCTCTCTCCTAACAATCCTCTTTCTTACATCACACATTCCAAACACACGTGCACAATTACACACACACACACACACACACAATTATGTGCACACGCATGCATGCCATTAGAGGCACACGTTCAATTCTGTGTGTGTGTGTGTGTGTGTGTGTGTGAGACCAGCGCTGGTGTGTGATAGGTGAGGCACAGAGTTGCCACACAAGACCGAGCTGAAAGTCTCACTTTGGGTATGCTTACAAACAGGAATCAAAATGTGGCCTGATAAATGTCAGTCTCCCTCCCACTGATAGCCTTCTGCACGTATATTTGAGTCAAAGGTTTCTTTTTTAAACCACATATTTAGCAGTGCTAAAGGCCTATCTCGTTAGTGTACGGTTCTCGTCTACGTTTAGTATGTATAGAACGCAGTAGAATGTTCAAGTTCAATTTACGGAAACGGTGCAGTTCTGAACGACCAGCTAGGAATGGGGAGGGGTTGTGTTTTGGGTACAAAATGACCGTTACACCTTAAATGTGTTACTCATGGCTTCAAGCCACAACCCGCCAGAACTCTACAAACCAAGAAAATGTACCTCAAAGTCTGTTCAACGACAGGACAAACCGTTCCGCCACGTAGCAAGCATTTCATCAAACTGAACGCATACCTTTTGTTTTGAAGTCAGAACAATAGGAATGTATCTGGACTTTTGAGTGGCCAATAAGGGGTGGTGCAGGGCAGAGAGGTGGTGTAGAGAGGTGGAGTCTCCCTACACATTACAGATGGACAGACGAACACACAGCAGCATTGAATGGGAATGACTCTGTCTAACCATATTCAACTCCTGTGGGCGGATCAGGAGCTTCAGGGCCTATGCGGAGGTTTGAGGACTGGTTTATCCAAAGAGGCAGCGCAAGTTTAGTGTCCCTGTATGTTAGGTCTCTTGTTGTTCATTTCTCCTTCTATATATTTTTTTCTTCTTAAAACTACATCCTCGTAATCATTTAAGTCGGCGTTTGGCGTTGCGTGTCGATCAGTTTTTTCTTTCCGTGTTTTTTCATAAACCCAAATAGAGAGAGAGAGAGAGAGAGAAAGAGAGACTGAGAGTAGAGAGAGAACGCTCCAGTACTGCCCGCGGCCCCCGGTCGGGCCTCGGCGCGCCAGACGCTCAGCCGTCCTCCTCGGGGGTGGAGTCGTCTGGGGCGGAGTCATCGGTGGCAAACTCATCCGAGGAGCCACTCTTGTGGATGCGTCCGTCACTCCGCATGCTGTGGAAGGTCTTCCGGAAGGCCTCCATCATGGAGTGAGCCAGCTTCTTGGCCTCCAGCTTGCTCTCGCACTCCACAGCGTGGCAGTCCATCTGGAAGGTCAGGTCGTCGTTGATCTCCCGGTAGATCCAGGCGAACACGTTTGGACTGGCGCAGTGGTCCGCCGTGCAGTAGGCGATGCGCGCCACCTGGTACGTGTCCACGGTGACGGAGGCCTCTCCGCGCCCATCCAGGTGATGCAGGCGCACCTGGAACGGACGGATCTCCAGGACGGACCTGGCAGGGAGGCGGTCCTCTCGGGCCAGTGCCCGGCGGTCCCACAGGCCCATCACGGCGGACTCGGTGCAACCCGACCGGAACTGGGTGCCTGAGATGGTTACCTTGCCTAGGTAGGTCACCTGTGGGATGGAGAGAACATCGGGACACGCCGTTAATCACCCGAGAGCATAATCATTCCTAATCTTAGAAACATGTGACTTTCTATGCGGCTCAGGTTCTCAGCTCACGTGAGTCGGCGCTATCGGTGCTAAGGTCATGAGTTGACGCAGGGGTCATCTACACAGAGTCAATGCCTTCACTTTATGTTGCGTTAACTAAAGTCTGTTAAGTGGCATATGCTGTAAATTACTTACTATCAGCAAGAAACCCTGTACAAGTTGAGTACTAGTTGCAAATCAATGGCTTGTATTGGGGGCAGCATCCGTAAATCTGTTACCAGACATGCAAACAGTGAGGCAGCGTGTTTAGAAATGCAGACGTGATGAGAGGTTTGTCTGTTGGTTTGTGGTGGTGCTGACAGGAACCGGAGAACTTGTGGCTGATTTTCCCAGAGGGGAAACACTGAGGAGCCCAGAGACAAATCTAGTCTCTTTACTGAAGCAGCACACAGCCAACATTCTTCAACGGATTGGTTAAAATAAGCTTTTTGATTAGTTAAAATGTGCACTAAGCTGTGCTAAAATAAAACACATACCACGGATAGGCCTGTGATACAAAACAGGACGTTGGACGTTTAATATACTATGTCACAGTTTTCAGCTTAGCTACTTAGCCATCAGTTATGTACTTGACCGCCAAAGTAAATCACATCAAGACTTTATTTTCCCTAATTTCTAGCCTAGCAACTGGTTTGCAACAACCCTCTTTCAGGGACCCACTTATACAAATGTGTTTGGACAAGACAATATGGACTAAGGTCTGTTCAATCCTAAATCTGTCTTCCATAATTGGCAAAATCATGCATCAGCATAACTGTTTATGGAAAAACAAAGAACAAATAAAACTAAATGAAATGTAGCCAAAACTTTAAATTGATTGTTATCGCTAGCTAAGTTGGCTAAAGTTAGTTTGAAAATCAAGAAGAGCCTGAAACTGAAATTAATAATAGTTGTCACTATAAAAAATTATATTTACAGTGAGTCAAATGATCCAGAAGTGTAGCCTATTGTGTGAAACAGTTTGTTTGATGAGCCAAATGATCCACCATGGACAGCAGTATCAATGACAGCAGGGCCTGGATATCGGCCCAATGCTCATATCAACTCGAATTAATCGAATGGACAACCAGTCGGTTTGTACAACAACAGTGCCAGTTGAATAAGCAATAAGTTGACTTATGGGTAACACCGCTAAATTTGTCTCGGGACTATTTCCTTGTGAAAAGACAAAATAATATGAATGCTTTTTTTCCCCCAAACAACCATGTTTTGCGAAAATATGGCACACAAATTCATATTAACAGAATGTTGGCTATTGCCCCATACCTATGGCCACAGAGTTGCCGTGCTAAAATCATTTGTTTACAGCTTCATGAACAACTGATTCACTAATATAAACGTAGACAGTACACATTGTCCTAAGGCATTGAAATCTTAGACAGGAGAGAGGGATAGAAGGACAGTGCATCCAGGGTGATGGAAGAGAGGGGCTGCAGGAGACAGAAGAAAGGGGGAGGGAGGGAGAGTCTAAAAGAGAAGGGGAGATAAAGGTAAACTGAATACACCTGTCCATTGCTCATTCCGTGGGATCAGGGCCAGCCCTGGGTCCAGCAGGTATGATAACTCCCTCTACATATGGTGCCCTTTACGACTTTATAAAAAAGACACAGACGGGAGTCTGTGTTTGTAGGGTTGGGGAATGTTCTTTCAAAGTTAGTGTGGCCTCCGTCCTCCATTCATTCAGTTCCTCAGCTATGTGTGTAATGTAAAAATATCAGAGTGACTAGGTCAAGAGGAAAATGTAAACGTTAATAGATGAAGCAGGCAATATAAGATCTTAAAACTATTTAAAACATACGTAAAATGAGTTTTTGTCCTTGCTTTCGCCCTATGGTTTTGAAGAAGGCCAAAAGCTGAAACCTTTTGGTTGTACATAAAAACTGCATTTCGACACTTTTTCAGAAGCGTGAATTGGGATGTACTCAATTAAAACCAAGGGAAGGCACGCTTCTTCAAAATTGTCAATAAAAAATTACAAATAATAAATGTTGTCTCTCTGTGTACAAAATGTTCATTCCATTTGCAAGGGGCTCAGTCTCTACCATAAAAGAGATGGAGCAAATTTGTAAGCCATGTTTCTGATACTGTCTGGCCAAAAAGAGTATGGCATTTTTTTACCATTTGAATGATTGATGCTACTTAGCATTTGGCTTCCATAGGTAAAAAATTATGATAAAATAATTAGCCCATGAGCGTTGCACTGTGTACTTGTGCAAGAAAACACAGATTCAAGGCAGTTTAGATTTGGCATCATACCAATCACATCAAAATCAAAACCTTTATTTGGTTCTTCAATGGCGAGCTAGCCAGCTTGCTACAATCAGCCTTTACCTAAATAGACTTGGAAGGCAATAATGATATGGTCTTATAGTTTACTTAATTCTCTATAATGGCCAGGGATTACATTTTATCCTACATTTTACACTGGCTTGAGAGGATGGAAGTTCAAGTTAAACTATTTGCCAACTTTAAAGTTTTCCTTGTTAAGTAGGACAACACAAAAATGTAAAGGTATGTAGCAAGATGGCAACACGAAGAGTAATATGGTATTGATATTGCAATATTAGGGTGAAAGCCCTTACTTTTAAGAGGTTAAAATAATGTATGAAAAGCACCCATCCTAACACCCAAAGTACCAGACTGAGAAGTTTATTTGGCAAAGAATGCATGAGTGCTTCAAGTTGTTTATGATGAGAACAAATAAATACATGTGCCTTTAATCATGCTTACTCATCCAGTATTTCTTATATAAAGAAAGGTGGACAGTCCCTCTCATTACTATTTAGTTTGTTGCAAAGCTTTTATCAACCATGGGAATCAGGTGAAGTGGAGACACAAAGAAGAAGGGTGGAGACACAGAGGTCAAGGGCGGAGACACAGAGGTCAAGGGCGGAGACAGTGGCAAAGGGTGGAGACACAGAGGTCAAGGGTGGAGACACAGAGGTGAAGGGCTGAGACACAGTGGCGAAGGGTGGAGACAGTGGCAAAGGGTGGAGACACAGAGGTCAAGGGTGGAGACACAGAAGTGAAGGGTGGAGACACAGAGGTTAAGGGCTGAGACACAGAGGTGAAGGGCTGAGACACAGTGGCGAAGGGTGGAGACAGTGGCAAAGGGTGGAGACACAGAGGTCAAGGGTGGAGACACAGAAGTGAAGGGTGGAGACACAGTGGTTAAGGGCTGAGACACAGAGGTCAAGGGTGGAGACACAGAAGTGAAGGGTGGAGACACAGAAGTGAAGGGTGGAGACACAGAGGTTAAGGGCTGAGACACAGTGGCGAAGGGCGGAGACAGTGGAGAAGGGCGGAGACACAGTGGTGCAGGGTGGAGACAGTGGCGAAGGGCGGTGACACAGAGCTTAAATGCAGAGACACAATGGCGAAGGGCAGAGACACAGAGGCAAAGTGTGGACAATGACAGACCAGTTCAAACAATATCCCTCTACCGTTTTCTGGTTCCTAAAATTCTACACAGTTCACTAAGACGCTGTTCAAGTAAGAAAACAATCATTGAATAGTGTAGGGAATCTGTGTGCCATGTAAATACATGTTTTACAGTTAAACAACTAACCCCAGTGCACTAGAAGGCGAGAGTTGTCTGAATGTGAACCACTGCTGTAATTCAACCTCCACAAAGTGGATACGTCTTATTAATAAGAACAAGATCTGCAATGTCAGCGAATACATCAAAACATTGTTTCACATGGATACAAAACAATCAGACTTAAGGTCTTGAACGACACCTTCACTTGAGCAATAGTATTAACGAAACAGGAACTATGAAGGACACACAGAAAACACAACTTCTCTGACTTGTTTTCTTCCCCCTGGTGTTTTTTTTTGGCCTGTCACCAAAAGGAACATATCTGTTCCTTCTCTCCCTCTCTAGCCCTCCCTCTGTTCATCATTCCTTCCTTCCCATCTACTTCTTTTCACTCCAGTCTTTCCACTGACCATCACAACCCTGTTGAGGTGAAGCCTTTAAGGCTGGATGGCTGGTGTGGGAAACCCATCTCCCGCAATCACCACAAACTGAACCGTTCCACAGAGACGGTGAGGGCAAAGGGGAGGGGGGTGTCTGGGAGGGGGAGACGGGGGGGAGACAGAGGGGTAAAACAGGGGGAAGAGAGAGGGGAGGGAAGTAAGGGCACAGAGAGCAGCGAGACGGAGAAGAAGATCGAGCATCAACAGTTCCGCGAGACGAAGGCAGAAAGAAAGCGAAATAGAAGACAAAGCGCGAGAGAGAGATAAAAAGATGAAAGACAAAAGAAAACGAGATTAAGCCGAGAGAAGCCCGGTCACGACATCCAGCTGCCGCAGCATCAGACTCAGGCGGCGATGGCACCGTGTCTCCAGCAGACCCATCTTGGTGGAAACCTCTGGAAGCAGCCCAGAGGCCAGGCGGTTAGCCACCCCACCACACTTGACACCCAGCTTGCAGCCAACTGACATCCACCCACCAGGGATATTTACAGTGGCGAATATAAAACAAGCAATAACGAGTCGTTACGGTCGTTTGAGTGATATTTTTATTCGACCAGCTCCATATTGCGTTGAGGTTTCAGAGATCTGCTCGGTGGCTGCGTGCGGGCTGATAATGAAGGCCTGGTGTAGTTCTCATACGCATGTCTAACCACTGTAATAGGACAGCGTTTGGATGAATGTCAATTAGCGACTTGAGCTCTGCTGTGTCAGGTTGCTATAGGAGTGGCTAGGGGTCAGCGAGGACAACTGGCCCTACTCGTTGTACTGGGTGACCGGTGAACCCACCTTACACTAAACACACACACACACACACACGTGGGAGTATGGAGGTGTTTGGGGTGGGTACAGTTTGAACAGAGGCCATCTCTCTTTTACTAAGGCTGGCTGGCGCTGCACAAAGACTGCCTCACTTCTCAGTTGCACTCACTGGGCCCTGCAGTATTTCTGTCCTCAAAGCCCCTCATTGACAGCAGTTCTCCTTGGACTTTGTAAACTCACACGGACTGAACTTGTTTCGCTCTAGTCCAACCATAGATGGGGGACATGGAGGGGTAAGGACAGACACAGAGAGTAGGAAGGCAGGTTGGGTTGAGATGACACAGTAATTAATGAATGATTCCAACTTGACCTTTAAAAAGTGTCGCATTAAGAACTTCATATTTGAACACCGACTAGGTTTTTCGAGGTCCAGTCAGGCACAGACATTCAGACATACATTGAAGTTCTTCTCCTTTCCTACCTGCTGGTTCATTTTTGTTGCAGCAGATGGTGTGTGGGGTCACACATAACTGGCCACAGATAAGCCCAAAAAGATAAGCCCCACACTGCAGGGGTCAAGCCTTCAGGCCAGTACTGTTTCCTTTGGGTACACCTCACCAACTTGATGAGGTTGAAGTGAAGGATGACTCAATCTGCCCATATCACTTTTTTCCACGTCCTTGTAGACCAGTGCCTTTGGTTTTTGCACCAGCGAACTCTGAAATGTGCACTAACCTTTGTAATAAGGGGTTAATGTACTGCACTCTAATATAATATCCCTCTTTGTGTAGTCCTAGACAGATTGTTCTCACAGACACAGTCTGATCACGTCCTGCACTGACACGCTCAGCCACCTGGGAAAGAGATGCTCTACTGCTTTGCCTTACATATCGCAATAATCTCGGTCACTGAATGTGCGCTTTCATCCACAATTTCCAACTATTTACTGCTAACCTTTGTCAAGATTCCTTTTGAAACACCAGCCAGTTGGGCAGTCTTTCTGACTGAAGCTCCTGCCATCACCGATAATGAGCCCTCTTTCAAAGTCACCAAGATCCTTTCCTCTGGTCATCTGGATCCAGAATCGAGATAAACGGAACCGGCTCAGACCACAAAGCATGACGGGTGTTAATAGCTTAACTGTCTCATTCAGTATCGCTGTATGGAAGCATCTGCATTCGTAATGTTGTCCACTCCTTTATTCAGATTTTTCCTTAAATTTGTCGCTGTTTGTATTTTAACATGTTTATAATCATGAAAATACAACATAATATATTTCTGAAATGTACCTACTTTATAACTGAATTCCTGATTAATTTAATTATTTTTCATTGAACACTAACTCAAACGAAACTGAGACAGGGCTATTACAGGGCTGAGATACAATTCATGTAAAAACAAAAGATATATATATTAAGTAATTAGGCCAAAATCCATGGTTTTCACAGTACTGATAATGCAGATATACTGATACATTCCTGGACACACATGAATGCAGAATAACAAGACATACACACACAACGTTCACATATGCTGTGCAAATACAGCACACACATCAGTGTTGAATGGAATCTCACAGACAAACACCAGAAAGCAGGGGTTTCTTTTTTAGGTTTCAGGTTAGAGGACAGAGGAAAAAGGATGCAAGCACATCTAAAACAAATAAAAGGATTTTAATTTTAACACTTCTTAGTAAATTATGTACTTTTTATTTATTTTATTTTCAGTTCCCATCTTTAGAATTCAAGTTGACAAGATACCAGCCATTTTGTCACAAGCCTCCACAGTCCCCTTTCCCCAGCCAGTCAAACCCCCCACCCTTTCCACAGTCAACCCCGCCCACTTTCCCCAGTCAACCCCCCCCCTTTCCCCAGTCAAATCCACCCCATTTTCCCCAGTCACCCCCCCACACACACACTTTCCCCAGTCAACCCCCCCCCTTTCCCCAGTCAGACCCCCTCCCATTTTCCCCAGTCAACCCCGCCCACTTCCTCCAGGCAACCCCACCCTTTCCACAGTCAAATCCACCCCATTTTCCCCAGTCACCCCCCCACACACACACTTTCCCCAGTCAGACCCCCCCCACTTTCCCCAGTCAGACCCCCCCCCACATTCCCCAGTCAACCCCGCCCACTTTCCCCAGTCAACCCCCCTCCTTCCCTTAGTCAACCCCCCCTCCTTTCCCCAGTCAAGCCCCCCTCTTCCCCAGTCAAACCAACCCCTTTCCCCAGTCAAGCCCCCCTTTTCCCCAGTCAACCCCCCCCCACTTTCCCCAGTCAGACCCCCCCCCACTTTCCCCAGTCAACCCCGCCCACTTTCCCCAGTCAGACCCCGCCCACTTTCCCCAGTCAACCCCCCTCCTTTCCCCAGTCAAGCCCCTCTCTTCCCCAGTCCAACCAACCCCTTTCCCCAGTCAAACCCCCCCACTTTCCCCAGCCAGTCAAACCCCCCCCCTTTCCCCAGTCAGACCCCCCCCCCCATTTTCTCCAGTCAACCCCGCCCACTTCCTCCATTCAACCCCACCCTTTCCACAGTCAAATCCACCCCATTTTCCCCAGTCACCCCCCCACACACACACACTTTCCCCAGTCAAACCCCCCTTTACCCAGTCACTCCCCCCCACTTTCCCCAGTCAAACCCCCCACCCTTTCCACAGTCAAATCCACCCTATTTTCCCCAGTCACCCCCCCCCCACACACACACTTTCCCCAGTCACCACCCCCCCTTTCCCCAGTCAAATCCACCCCATTTTCCCCAGTCAACCCCCCCCCCCACACACACACTTTCCCCAGTCAACCCCCCCCCCCCCCCCCCACTTTCCCCAGTCAAACCCCCCCCACCCTTTCCATAGTCAAATCCACCCCATTTTCCCCTGTCACCCCCCCCACACACACACACACACTTTCCCCAGTCAACACCCCCCTTTTCCCACCCCAAGCTTTCCCCCACTGGCTAACTGTTAACAGTGCCAAGTGTTGATACTGATAAAAGAGGCATATTGTTTCCATCTGAACACAGGAACAGAAACACAGATCAGGGAAAGCCAAGACCTTGAAGGCCTGAGGAAGATGAATGCCAGACAGGCAGACAGACAGACAGACAGGCAGACAGACAGACAGGCAGGCAGGCAGGCAGACAGACAGGCAGGCAGGCAGACGGGTTAGTGGCCATCATGGGGTTATAAGATTTGAGAGGAGGAGTGTGAAGACGGCCCGGAGATCTGGAGCGTGTCAGCTGGAATGTGGCAGGCAGATGAGAGGTACAGGAAAATAGATTAGGAGAGTCAGAGGCTGTGTGGTACAGTGTGGAGGCTGGCAGGACAAGCAATTAAAAAATGATCTAGGAACAGATTATCCTACCACCAATCCTAACTGTAACCTTTAGGGGGGTGAATACCTGACACTATATCACTGGTAAGGTAATGGGGTGGATGACAAGTTACATTGTTAAGGCCTACAGAGATTTGCGCTGTGAGACATACACTCATAGAAAGGGAGAGAGAGAGGAAGAAAGAGAGGGAGAGAGAGAGAGAGGGAGGTAGAGAGAGAGAGAGAGGGAGGTAGAGAGAGAGGGGGGGGGGTAGAGAGTGAGATCGCATGGTTAAACACTTGCATATGTGGATAAACATGTGGCCACTATTATCAGCTCTGGGATTATGGAAGATTCTCTCCCCGTCTTTTTCTCTGTCTCACTATATTTCTACAGTCTCCCCTTTCTGTCTCTCTATATTTCTACAGTCTCCCCTTTCTGTCTCCATTTCTTTCTTGTGTTTACGTTCCCTGCTTGTCTCTTGTACCCACACACCCACAATCATGCACACTTATACACACACAAAAACACACATACGTACAAACTCGACAAAAGTCCAAACCATCACTGCCAAGAGAGAGTACCGAGTGTTTGTGCCGATGATTTGTGAAATAATGTTAGTCATTTCATCCTGCTTAATCATCAGAGACAGGGAAGCTGTGTGTGTGTGTGTGTGTGTTTGAGAGAAGTAGTAAGACATCTCTAGCAGTTATGCTCCCCTACGATCTCTCTCTGTCTCTCTCTGTCTGTCTCTCAGACTGTTTGCTGAATGAAGAACCACAGCTGGCTTTTACATCAGAGCATGAAATAGATTAGAAAGACTGAAAGGGGTCAGCTGGTGTTTTGGGAACAAACTGTGATGTTCAGGTACGCGTGTTATCTATAGTGGCCACTGTAAAGCTGCACTTTTCCACAAATCCCCTTTTTTCCAAACCTAGGCTAACTTATCTACCGACGGACAGAGAGGCCATCGAGTCAGTAAAATCAGAACATGCCATGACACCCCAGTTTTAGCCGCTCTGCCAGAAAACCTTCACCGTGTTGGCATGGTAAGCTTTGGAAACATGCTGTTGAAATCCTACTGCCCCTATCTGCCTCCCTGTTCCTTGCACAATCAGAAAGCCATTGCCAAAAGTAGTGATATAAAATAAAGGGGCCTTTTGAGATTTGCCCCTTGTTTCGTCTGTCGGGCCCCGTGCCTCCCCTAAAATACGTTACTACCAAATATCTACCAGAGAATTCCACATTCCTGAGGCAGTTAACATTCTTCTGTGCTTATTGAATCGGCTCGGTACAGCTGGATAGCGATGGGGCTGCACATTGAAAGGGCAGGGGTTTGTTTAAGTATGTGCCTGTCTGCTTGTGTTAAAGAACATTGCGTGTGTGTGTGTGTGTGTGTGTGGAGGGTGATGCTCGTCTGTGTGGGCAGACAAAACAGAGTCTGCAGACCACATCCCAGTGAGTACACAGAGCCCACCAAAACCCCCACAATGCCCTCCACACACCAGTACCCCATAGCATTCTTAACCCCACCCTGCTTGTCTGTCTATCTAGCTTTCTTTGTAAGCTAGAGACTAAACTCTCTATTTATGTTACTTTCTATCTCACACATTCCTAGACTGAGGAAATAGGCCTTTAAACTGCCTCAGACAATTTACTCATGAGAAAACAAGGTCTCTGAGCTAAGAAGAATTGTTTCTTGGAAAAGACTATGCTTAGCTAATATCACAGCCACTTCTGAGACAGAGCCCACAGCTCACTGACAAAACATGTCACTCAAAAGGATGAGCTGAAGAATGGTACGACCTGCAAAGCTTTTGTCAAAATAGCTAACTAAAGGAATTCGCGCTACTTGCTTAGCAAGTAGCACATTCTCCAAATTCAGCACACGCCATGACATTACATCCTGGACCACTGCTTCACAAACACTTGATGATCCTGCCGCCAGCACCCTAACCACCCAAAAGCCAGCTCCTGAGAGGCACAATTCTAGACAAAGCCAAGTAACTTCCACATCTGTATGTCCTACACTAGCAATGGCTAATTCCACAGGCTAATGAGGTAAGAGAAGAAATTTAGAATGACTCATTTAAAGATAGCTAAACCAGGTATTCTTCTTAGTGTGACTCGAGGTAGCGATTTGTACACCGATCCCAATATTCATCTAGCTCCATTTTCTGCCATTTCCCACTGCTCCTGGTTGAGACATCCTGTGAAGTTTCTGCCATTTTTATCACTGTCGAAGGTAAGTAGCGACAATGACCAACGTTTATTGACGATTTCGGGTTCTGGGTTTTTCTGTGAGATACTTTTCACCAACTTGTTCCACTTTTTGCATTGCACTCTCCCCTCAAGAGCTCACCTCCTTAATAAATGCATTTTTAAATCCCCCTCGACCATTCAACATCTTCATTGTTCCGGTCATGAACCAAAATAAAGAAGTGCTTTGTTCTAACATTAAACGCATGTTGTGAAATCCAAGTAGAGAGAGGAAGAGAGACGTTGAGGGAAAATAGGGTAGAAATGCAAAAAGTGGGACTTGTGGTCAGACCAACAAATATTTTTAAAATCTTTTTAAATACTTGAGCCTTTGCATGAGTCTGCTGGTTGGGCCAAATGGGTGGGGTATTGCAGTTTCAGAACTTCTACTGGTTTATTAAGCCAGACCAGCCAAACCCGGCACTGATCAGGTATTTTCAATTATTTTCAAAGTATTTCAAACCCAGGACTGCGTGTTGTACCCAAAGCAAACCAGAGTGAACTTGACATCTAAAGGGGAAGTTCTGGCTGACATGTTTGTCAAAATAAATTACTTAAAGGAGACATCAGCCTCTCTCAGTTCCTTTTGCACTCACACTCGCGCATACACTCTCGCACGCACAGTCACGCGCACTCTCACGCCTACTGAATAACTGTCATTCCAACTATGTGTACACACAAAAGACTAGTAACAGACACATGAACTCAAAAACACTAAAGACTGAAATAAATACATTTCTGTTACAATCCCAAATCGAACAAATGTGATACACAAGAAAATACTTGGACCACAGAAAAGGTTTCCCAGATCTCAGTGGATTGTGTTGCACCTTGTCCACAACTCCTGTCTGACCTAGAATATTATAAAACCACTGTTATCCAAAACAACTGAAAAATTACAATAATACCCTGACTTAAAATCATATAAAAATATAGAAGAACTTCATTCTCTCCAGAGGCAAACTGTTATTTGAAATAAAAAAGATGCCCAAATTCCACCGTAATCCAAGAACAACCCTAGCATGTAGAAAGATATATGTGAAAACAATGCTTGTCTGTTTTGTATAGAAGCTTTGTGGCTGTGACTTGGACGACAAAAGTAGAGGTTGAGGGCCTGATAAAAGGATCTGGTGGGGTAAGAGACACAGTGTGACTTTAAAAAAGTCTTCAACCAAAGTCTTCAACTAACCAACTAGACCAATCATTAAGACAGGGCTGCCCGCCTAAACAATACTTGTGGAAACCGTAAATATTTTTGCTGACGAGCGCCAGAATGCTCAGATCCTCAGAGCATGTGCACACACCTGGCTATCTCTCTGTCTCCATGGAAACGCTGCCAGGTTGTTATATAATCAAGGATGTAGATCAAACCCAGCCTATTAGTGCTTACAGGAAGACATGCAAACATATCCAAGCCAATGGACTCTCTTACACAAGCACTTGCACACACTCTCCAGTACACAGGAAGTGCTTGTAGCATTCTGTGTTTGGTTAGCCTGTGTTCTGTCGGAAAGCTGGGACCACAGAATGGAAAACTACTACGGTCCTCCACACAAGCAGCGGCACACTAAAACAAGCTTTCCTTTTCTTCTCTCCCTGTGTCTATAACCGGATGAGCTGTGGAAGTCAAAGACACACACACACACACACACACTCACTCACACACACAATGTAAAACTGGTACCTGTTTAATCAGTAGGAATGAATAAGAATGGCCGGAAAACGGGGTTTGGTTTTCGTCACTAGTTATATCAACAAATAAAACTTTGCTCGTAACTTGGCCCGACATTTAGCTTGTGTTTTGCTGAGACCGAAGGGGTTCGGCATGTGTGTCACCGCATATTTGCACCTCACTGAAACAGTAAGTCATGAATGTCAACTCAGAAGGTCTTTTCCACTTGAAACTTTTTAGCTAAACGATTGTGTAAAACTTTTGCTATTAACAATGTTAATATCAAGTTAAGGATTGGCTAGAAAGTGTGACATTCTCTTTTAATTAATATTTGACATTGCATTGTGAGGTTTGTGAGGTTTGTAAAGAACAGGGCCCATTTCCCAAAAGAATCATAAGTCTAAGTTACTTCATTGTTAAAATCCTTATAGGAGCTTTGTTAAACCTAAGCGGTTTCCCATTGCCATCATTACTAAAGGTTAGCCTAGTGTTTACAGCCTCAGACTGAATCCGTGAGCAAGGTGACAAATCTGTTGTTCTGTTCTCATGACCAAGATGGTTAGCCAAGAACCTAAAAAAAACCATGCCCTTTAATAACTGCTCCAGACAACTGGTATAACAGAGAGCCTTTGCTTTGAGAGTGAGTGAAGCAGTCAGAGCTAGCCTTTCATCCCAACAGCCAATGTTTGGCAGGGGGACAGCAGTGGACCAGGTGGAGTGGGGGGGGGAGGGTGCTGGTATAGTTGTGAAATTCAGCTATTCACTGTTTCTCCATCCATGCCATGTCAAAATAAACAGAGCACAGATATAGAAGAGGGTAGAGAAGGAGAGGACCAGTAACCCGCTGGTAGACCAACAGTCACACACACAGACTGGATGGCTGGCTGGCTGGCTGGATGGCTGGCTGGCTGGATGGCTGGCTGGCTGGATGACTGGATGGCTGGCTGGCTGGCTGGCTGGATGGCTGGCTGGCTGGCTGGCTGCGGACAGCAGGGGCCTCTTTACTTAACGCTTGGATTCATTTCACACTGAATAGCTGTGTGCCCTGGATTGTAGTTTTATATTTTATTCCTTGTTATTGGCCCAGAGAGTAAATAAGCCTTGTTATCTTGCTCCTAGACCACAGCAGTACTGTAGCCTGCTTAAACATACTGTCAAATATTCACTGACATAAGCTTCTGGCCTGTTGGCAGATGTGCTTTGCAGTCATTCCTGTTGTGTATGGCAGAATTGTGTCAGTTTACTGCAGGCAATAAGAAAGTGGCAGAGGTTCGACCATAGACCTATGTTTGTTGTATTATTTTGATTTTAAATGTAAGCATTTCATCATATCTCCCATTGGCACAAAATGCTTACTTGCAAAACAATATTTCAAAGACTAGCAGACATGCAAAACAATAAAGTCTGGAAAATGGTGGGAAAAAAACATTATTGGGCTCTTATTGAGTGGTCTATTATGTGTTGTTTCAGCATTCAACGCACAGATAATGGCTAAGGGAGGAGAGAGTGGTCAGGGAGGAGAGACAGTGGTTAGGGAGGAGAGACAGTGGTTAGGGAGGAGAGACAGTGGTCAGGGAGGAGAGACAGTGGTCAGGGAGGAGAGACAGTTGTCAGGGAGGAGAGACAGGTGATGGCTGATGGGGAGACAGTGGTTAGGGAGGAGAGACAGTGGTCAGGGAGGAGAGACAGTGGTTAGGGAGGAGAGACAGTGGTCAGGGAGGAGAGACAGTGGTTAGGGAGGAGAGACAGTGGTTAGGGAGGAGAGACAGTGGTTAGGGAGGAGAGACAGTGATTAGGGAGGAGAGACAGTGGTCAGGGAGGAGAGACAGTGGTCAGGGAGGAGAGACAGTGGTCAGGGAGGAGAGACAGTGGTTAGGGAGGACAGGCAGTGATTAGGGAGGAGAGACAGTGGTCAGGGAGGAGAGACAGTGGTTAGGGAGGAGAGACAGTGGTTAGGGAGGAGAGACAGTGGTTAGGGAGGAGAGACAGTGGTCAGGGAGGAGAGACAGTGGTCAGGGAGGAGAGACAGTGGTTAGGGAGGAGAGACAGTGGTTAGGGAGGAGAGACAGTGGTTAGGGAGGAGAGACAGTGGTTAGGGAGGAGAGACAGGTGATGGCTGATGGGGAGACAGTGGTTAGGGATGAGAGACAGTGGTCAGGGAGGAGAGACAGTGGTTAGGGAGGAGAGACAGTGGTCAGGGAGGAGAGACAGTGGTTAGGGAGGAGAGACAGTGGTCAGGGAGGAGAGACAGTGGTCAGGGAGGAGAGACAGTGGTCAGGGAGGAGAGACAGTGGTCAGGGAGGACAGGCAGTGATTAGGGAGGAGAGACAGTGGTTAGGGAGGAGAGACAGTGGTTAGGGAGGAGAGACAGTGATTAGGGAGGAGAGACAGTGGTTAGGGAGGAGAGACAGTGATTAGGGAGGAGAGACAGTGGTTAGGGAGGAGAGACAGTGGTTAGGGAGGAGAGACAGTGGTCAGGGAGGAGAGACAGTGGTCAGGGAGGAGAGACAGTGGTTAGGGAGGAGAGACAGTGGTCAGGGAGGAGAGACAGTGGTTAGGGAGGACAGGCAGTGATTAGGGAGGAGAGACAGTGGTTAGGGAGGAGAGACAGTGGTTAGGGAGGAGAGACAGTGGTTAGGGAGGAGAGACAGTGGTTAGGGAGGAGAGACAGTGGTTAGGGAGGAGAGACAGTGATTAGGGAGGACAGGAGGAGACACTAAGAAGAAAGGGCCCTATGAGTATAATATGGGATTAAACAACCTTTAAAAAATGATTTGACATCAGCACATAATGCATTTAATGTTGAAGAAAACTGTATTTGATGTTGGTAACTGAACAGAACATTGCTCAGGACTGAAGTGCCCAGATCATCATGCACAATAGCACACAAAGTTATAAAATGTCAGCATGGAATTTATATAAATACATTTAGGAGTGCAATGAAATTGTTGATGTTGGGTTTTAATTTTCTCTAATGCTGACAATTAACCACAACAATTATGGACAACAACAGAGAGATGAAAACTTAGGGGTTTTCAACCTTTTTGGGAGTCAGAGCTACTTAAAAAAATAATGTAATGTCGCTATAGTCTTTTATTTGGCTTTCACTTAGGCACATTCTTAACTCCTCTGAGGAATTTTTGCCCACTCTACAGGGTTGCTCCGTCTGTGTTCATGGGCTTTCTTGCATGCATGGCCCACTTTAGATACTCCAATAACATTTCAATAGGACTAAGATCTTCAACTTCAACATTCAGTAACCCTCCTTTCTTTTCTTTTTCAGCCATTCAGTTGCAGCTTGGCTTGTGTGTTTTGGATCAATGTCCTGCTGCAGAATTCATGTTCTTTCAGTTTTAGCGTACTTTTTATGCACTTTGAAAATGTATCTTGATTTTAATTGCATAAATGGTTTCTTTTTTGTTTGCCTTGCTAAATTGGGTTACCTTTACCAATGAATGTGGTTGGAATCGAACTACGATATTCATGTGTTGAAATGTGTAAACAAAATATTAAAAAGAATGTCCAGGGTGTACTCTTTTCTGTGTAGTAGGTACCATACAATAGCTGCATGGAGGTAATGTTTATGGAGGTAATGTTTATGGAGGTAATGTTTATGGAGGTAATATTTATGGAGGTAATGTTTATGGATTGCGCACAGGAAAGCCCAAAAGCCCCAATCAGTTGACGTTTACAGAGAGACCGCTTACAGAGAGGAGGTATTGAACCTGGCTACATGGTGCAAGGACAACAACCTCTCTGTCAACGTCTGCAAGACTAAAGAGATGATCGTGGACTTCAGGAAGCAACAGTGGTCATGCCCAAGGCACACCCCCATACACATCGAATTCAAGTGTTTTGGTGTGTTCATCAAAGATGACCTCAATTGGTGCAGACAAGCAAACTCAGCAGGGAAAACTGCCCAAAAACGACTATACTTCCTGATTAGACTCAAGAAAACGACTATACTTCCTGATTAGACTCAAGAAAACGACTATACTTCCTGATTAGACTCAAGAAAACGACTATACTTCCTGATTAGACTCAAGAAAACGACTATACTTCCTGATTAGACTCAAGAAAACGACTATACTTCCTGAGGAGACTCAAGAAATTTGGCATGTCGGTAAAAACTCTCAACGACTTCTACAGCTGCACCATTGAAAGCATCCTCTCAGACATCAGCACAGAACATCGTCAAAGACCACAGCCACAGAGGCTATGGCCTGTTCACACTGCTGCCGTCTGGTAGACGCTACCGGAGCATCGGAGCAAACACGTCCAGACTCAGGCCATAAGGCTCCTCAACCATTAACACTGATCCAGGATCATACTGATCACACACAGACTTTCCAGATGCACTGATGTCCTTTCCGGTACTTTCAGGTACATTAGAATATTCCTTTGCACGTACCATTCATAAGCATATTACACTCATATAAATCTATAATACTCAATGCTTCTACCATACTGTTCATACTCCCCATCCTACTCTTTCACAATTGATGCTAGTTTACATTTTAGGTATATTACTGCCATATCTATAATATTCAATACTACTACCAATATTGCTGCTAGTTTACAGTACTCTTTTATTAAATCGCTGCTAGTGTACACAGCTATATATATTGTTGCATTATTTTGTAATAATTTTCTGTCTGGCATTTCTTTTGCTTGTATACTCTTCTTCTTCACTGCCATTACGTAGAGGTTGGGTGCCATGTCACAAGAATTTCATTGTGCAGGATGATGCTGTGTTGTTCGATGCATTTGACAAATTAACCTTTAAACTTTTAAAACATAGCCAGGAAGCATGAACAACTTGCTGAAAATAAAATGTATTGTGTTAGGATTTGCAATAAAACCAATAGTGGCGAAACAGTGCTGGGATCATTTCAATGATGCATTGACTAGATATTAGCTAGAAGCCTGCAGTGTCTGATACTTCAAAGAATTAAGAGATTTTGTTTCAGAACATGCAAATACTACAGACCTTGTCATTCAACGAGAGCTTAGTTTCTATGGTGTGTGTTTCATTTCAGTTGCGCAGCGTACAATTTAACAGCGGCACAGCTTTGGGAGTGAAATTGTCATACTGAACAGCCGTGCACGCACAAGATTATACACACAAACAAACACCCACATACAGTACACCTCTTAAAGGTCTGCTAGGATATACGAAAACACCCCTCTAAAAAGCTGTTGAAATCATCTATTCTCTCCTAAACTTTCTGCAAAACTGAACGGCCTGAAAAAGCATACTGCCAGGGTAAGAAACCTTCCCTCTCGGCTGGCATTCGCAGATAAATAGATGTAGTGGTATCCATGGCAACGAGGCTGAGGTCACTCACAGCTACCTTGAAAGGAGCAACGTTGGAGGCGAAAGGAAAAAGGAGGGGGGACTGTGTGTGTGTGTGTGTGTGTACCAGAGACTGAGGGCAGATTGAGACACTGCTGGTTTACACTGCACAGAGAGTGCACTAAGAAGCTCCAACAAACCAGCTTCAACCTGACAGATCAGCAAAGCACAAAAGTATGAGAAAAACACAGCCATGCACAAACCCCTAGCACTATGCTAACCTGGCACAGAGCACAAGCTGGAGACCGCAACGTCTATGCACCCTACATGGCACCCTATTCACTAGCGTAGCAGTTCGACAAGCCAATATGGCTCTGGTCAAAAGTAATGCTTGATGAAAGGAAAAGGGCGCCGTTTGGGGTGGAGCCTCAGCCGAATGGCTGTGCTCAGCCTCACTGTTCCCTCTGTTTTCCTGCTAGCGGCTTGTAAAAGTTGGATTTCAGGAGGACAATTTTGGCAGATGTTTTGGAACAAGTCGTGTCCATAACAGAAATCAGCATCTATGCGCTAAAATATTGTCTACTCTGTCGGTCATGACCTTTGTGTGCACGTCTCTTAGAACGTGCTACCCATGTGACCTGTTATTTGCAGAAATTATAACTGGCATCTCCAATGCTGTAGAACGAGGCCTTATTGTACCATGTGAAAAATGTAGTTTTATTTTGCCCTCTGTGTTTTGTGTGTTGTGATTGTATGTTACAATTGGAGTTAGGTTATAATTAAGGGTTAGGTTTAGGATTTATGCTCGTTTTTGGGGGTTATGGTTAAGACTAGAGAAAATAGGGTTTTAAATATGAATAATGTTCCCACATTTACACATTTAAAGATTAACTTTAACAAGTTTAACTTTACTAGTGATATATACTAGTTATATACTATACTAGTGGTATACCAAAACAAAAAGCCCTGCAATGAAAACAAGAAAAATTCAACCTGGCATTCAGAAGTCCCCATAAGGGAAAGTGATCATTTCAATGAAGGGTTTAGATTTAGAGAAAAAGTTACAATTGTGTTTAGGGTTAGAATTAGGATAGATTTAACGTTATGGGTTTAGGCAAAAGGCAAGGTTGGGTTTAAGAGGGACTCTGAGGGATGACTCTGCCAGAAAAAAAAATAATCGAAGTAATGTCAAAGCTGGCAATGGATAAATAACACAATAAAAGATGTATTGAATTTAAAGTATGTTCCCACCACAGGGATACAGGGATTGTGTGCTACACAGAGAAGTCCTAGGATAAAGGTACAAATTCGGTTAAGGGTTAGGGACAAAGGGATATCGAATAGGAACAGAGCTTAAAAGTTGTGTGCAAGTGTGTGCACCTTGTAGCCATTGTGAGAGCTTTTCTTCATGAGTGGCGTGGTGGAGCACAGCTCGATGGCCTCCGGCTCATGGAAGAACACTGTGGGCAGCGGCTCCTTCCTCAGTGTCAGCACATTCAGCTTGGTCTTCAGCATCGTCTGAAAGTGCTGAGGGAGATAACGACACGGTCAGTCAATCCACTAATCAAGAAATCAATCAAGACGTCCGTCAATGCAGTCACCTGTTTATCCGTCTAATCATCCAGGTGATCGTATATCTCGTTGATCAACGTTCTTGATTACAAACCAAAAGCACACACTAACATGCCCCTGACAGACCCTAGGGCCTGTAACAGGTTAACAGAACAGAACTAGCCTATAGGGAATACAATTTGTTGTAACTATTTGAAAGAGAACAGTTTTTTTCAACTTTGTATTACATTAGTACGTGTAAGTACTCCTTAAACATGTTTTCCAAGCAAGTCAACCTTGAAGGAAGAAATGTATGTGATTGATTGACTCTGTGGTGAGGGCAAAGCTTACATGTCAAACAGGCTTAATCCTCTGAGAGGATGTGGGGCTTGTCCCTACCCCAAACTCTAAGCGTAATCCTTAACTAACCTTAACCTTACCATAACGATTTTAAATATACATTAAAATTAAATTACTTCAGAGTTGGGGACACAAGCTCCGCCCTCTTAACTGAGTCAACCAATCACATTGATTCTCTCTTTAGAATAATCCATATTTATTTTGGGTTATTCAAAAATGTACATACTGTGAATCCCAAAACAGCCCCCTCCCAAATGCTGGGAGTGACCTCCATTCTCACATATTGCTGACAAAACACAGATGGTGATTTCCTCAGAGAAGTGAGTGGATCAATAAACCCATCAACTTTTGGAGAAACTTGTGAGGTAAATAATGCAATACATGTTCAGATGTTTCTTAATAAAATAAGCATGATATTTACAAAGAAATAAACTTCAGCCAAATTAAGCATTTATTTTAGGGGTACTTATAATTTGGAATGCTGATTCATTATTTTGTGACACATTTTTTGTTATGAAATTTCAGTGGTGTTGCATTTAAAGCACACTTGCTGTAAATGTCATTGGACAGTGTAAATGAGCCACAACACCCCTTGATCAGAGAGCCGAGGGGAAAGGGTTTATTTGGGATTTAGCAGGACTCAAATGCCCATTTCTTCCATTGATTTAATTTAGATTAATTACTTACATTGGCTACATTTAGATTAAAATTGCAATGGCTGTTTGTAGAAAAACAGAACCATGGATACCAGTGTCTCTTGGCCCACAGACAACATTGAGAGGAACCATCTGACATCAAGTTGAAAACAGTTGAATTTCCAATTAACATGCTTGATTGATACATCATAGATACATACAGAATGTTTGATTCATTGATCACATTTTAATTCCCACATTCCAATTACTTCTCATTCAGCTGAGGCGCTGGGAGTCACGATTCCATTCTCTTGCTTGTTTTCGTCTCTGCTATTTAAAGGAAACCCAGAAATTCCACAATTCCTGCCACAGCGGGACAAAGTCCAGAGCCAACATGTGGTTCTGGTCAGCCCTACAAAACCCAAGGTTCTAGTGTGTGACGAGACAGCAAAGCCCCCCACCTCCTGCTCTGACACCCCACACGTGCAGAGAGAAGGAGACCAAGAGATGGACCGACGGGGGGGAACCAAGAAAGAGACAGAGATAAAGAGAGGTAGATCCCGCATTTGCTCTTCGTGGTTTAGACGAAGAGCAGGGGAGGAGGGACTGTCACAAGCCAGAGTAGAACCACTGTGACTGACTGTCCATCTAACACTAAACCTGCATTGGCGCTAGTTACAACCCTCCATTTTACATGACCACCTGAACACACATCACTCCTCCCATCCCATGAAGCACACACATCCACTACTCTACCGCCACCACCACACACTCCCAGAAAGTGGCTGCCACAAAATGCTTGTCTGCTGTTAGGGGGGACCCTTTGAACATCACGTTTTCGATTATCACAACCAAACTCCACCTGTGGCAGAGGAGAGAAAAGAAGAAAAGGGCTGGATGAAGATGAGGGTGAAGAAAATGCATGAGGAGAGGAGGTGCAGTTTTCAAGCTCAAGCCACATGTGTGTAAACGCTCGCTGACCTCTGCGTCAGCTCTTTATGGCTTCCTGACAGTGTTCCACATTCCTGCGGTCGGCCCAGAGGGTGGAGACTGACCCCCACTAGGGTTCGAGGAAGGGGGGGGCTCACAGGCACCGCACGGAATAACACTGGAACTATTCATAATATTTTCAATGTATTTAAATAAAATAATCCTATTCCTCAGGATAAAACGTGGACTTGTCACGTTACGACTACTATTGATTCTATTTCTGAATTTTAAGAAGACTGAAAGAATATTTGATTCCCTGACAGAGGTGTACTGTTTTAGGAGTTGAGAAGGAGGTCTGGAGTTCCGGATCCGAGGAATTGCCAACATTGTATTGTCTGGACTCTGGAGTAACACCAGGGATTAGTCTACACTGGCATCAGCATCGCCATTTGAGATGCTATTTAAGTGCAAGCACCCAGTCACGAACAACATACAGTATCAGCACCAAATTACGGCATACAGAATTAAACTGATTTTTGCAACTTCTGGCAACTGGCCTATCATGCTGAAGAGATTGCATAGTGTGAAAGAAAGCATCAAGTGCTATCACTCTGGAAGAAATAATGCTCATCACTGCAAACTATCTCAGAGTATCTCAGAAAATATTAGAGAATGTTGAATCTTCAACCCATGATTAAAGGCTGTGTGACACATGTGGGCTACAGACTGTTATTGTACCAACAAAGATGTATCCGTAGCTGGATGCTAACGTGTATTTTGTATGGGTCATTGAAATGTCCTAAACCTGAGAAAAGCAGATTATGGCTAGGCCTTGCACAATTCATTGTCAAGACAAGCAACTGTGTCTCACTATTGAACAAGCAAACCTAGAAAGTCCTTATTTCTTATCCCGTTTGACCTAGAGTCATGAAATTTGGTTGGTAGGTAGGTCCAACTCTTTTCAAATTTATATTTGCCACTGGAAATCATTAAATCGACCATGGGTTTTCCATCATTTCGACTTCATGAAAAAGCTACATTTCTACTCCTATCATACCCAATTGCCAATCTTCACCAAACTCAACATTTGGCATTGATTGTTCAAGATCTTAAACTACTGATACAAATCTCAGAGATGTAAGGAGAGTTCTTTGGTCTCAGTGGCTGTTCTGAGATGTAATGTGAAATGTGGAATAAGGGCAGGTGTTAGCCTTTAAAAATCATATCAAATCAACAGATTTTGCTACAGGTGGATTTTCAAGGACAAGAAAGTTGTAGAGAAATGCACAGGTTGCATACAAGCTGAATTTGGAGCGGCATGGCAAGGCACGTGAATACGTGGGTCTGAGATGTTTCTGTTTTTTATTTTCTATAAATTGCCACAAATTTCTAAACAGTTGTTTTCACTTTGTCATTACTGTATTGTATATAGATTGATGTAAAAAATAATAATCTATGTAATCAATTACAAATGAAGTCTCTAACACAACAAAATGTGGAGAAGGTGAAGGGGTTATATACCTTCTGAAGGCAATGTAGGGCTTTTACCACCTAATGGTGAATATAGGCCGTTTAAACTATTTAAGAATTAAGTGTCTTCATCTGGTGTCTTCATCTGGCGTCTTCATCTTGTTGTCTCTACTGTCCCATTCTACCTCCCTCCACACCTCCCTCATCCTCCTTCACCTCCTTCACCTCCCTCCATCTCTCTCTCTCTCTCCCTCCAAACACTTCCATCTTTAGATAGACTTCATACTCTTAAGCAACGTGTTTTCAAAAGGCACACCACATTCTGCGGTACCACTAAAGATATTCTTTGTAAATGCTGGTACACATTTCACGCAGTAGCAAGGCCAGAGACATTTCCCAACTTCTGACTGAGTGTTATTTAATGGGAGAGACACTTCTGTTGCAAGAGGATGGAGATTCTATGCTACAGATAAGTACAAAAGTGAAAATAGTCACTCCCACACAATGTCAAAAAAAATAAAAACGTTCCATTTTTTTTTGGGTCAATCTGACAAACTGGCCAAACAGTGTTTACGTGTGTGCGTGTGTGGACCCTGAATTTGGCTGTAAGTGCAAACATGCATGCATAAACATGGGTGTCCATGTGTAGACCGCGTGATGGCCAGTTTAACGCGTAACAGGGACTTTTTAGCCCTCGGGGGCCATTCCTGCTGTAGTATAAAGGCTCTCAGGTCAGTTTCAAACTGAGGGACAGTACAGACTGCCCACCAAACAGGTAGTCCGTAATGACCACCAACAGCGCCCCAGTGGAACTGAACACTAGACACATGGAGATAGGCGCATGAACACACCCAGTCCGAAGATGAAAGAGCCGAGTGGAGCACACTAACAGATGTTTGAGAGCTAGGCTGGGCTGGCTGGTCGGCGTGTGTTGGTGTCAGGTGTGTGTTGGCGTCAGGTGTGTGTTGGCGTCGAGTCGAGACAGCGGGCCATCTCAGCCTGGTCTCAGACTTATCAGACCATTCCTCTCACTGTCTGGCAAGCTAGCCGGCCAGACGCTCACATAAACCAACATCAGCCTTGGCCCTGAACTCATTCCGACACACACACACACACACACACACACACAATTACACAAAAACACACGCACGCACTATCTGCGGTCTGACCAAGGCATTACCAACACAGCTGGACTGGCTGAGGACAGGAGTTAGGAAGCTACCCCCACCCATCCGGTGGTTGGCTCCCAAACCACAAGTTGGACCCCTCTTTCTCTCCCCCCCCCCCCCCCCCCCAGCGTGTTACGAGCCAGCCGTAACACCCTGCCTCTCATCGTCTTCGTCTCTGATCCTGGACCACTTTAACAGTGGAACCACAGTGTTTCACAATTGCTGGAAAAGGCTAAATCCGGAGAGGACGTGGGAGGTCCTGCGTCCTGATTGGTTGGCTGCATGGGAGGTAAGTGACCACAGTTAAGCTGCCCCCACATATACAACACTGGAGTACAAAACAACATATTAACCCTGACTCAGAGGCACAATGCACAGGCTTAATCCACATTGTTCAATTCAATACAAACACACCTTCCAAACTACTGAAGACATCAGCTGAGTGAAATGAGCAATGGTAGTGTTGTGCAGTAATTTGGGTAACAACCCTTTAACTTACAGTGGGGCAAAAAAGTATGTAGTCAGCCACCAATTGTGCAAGTCCTCCCACTTAAAAAGATGAGAGAGGCCTGTAATTTTCATCATAGGTACACTTCAACTGAGGGACCAAATGAGAGAAGAAATCCAGAAAATCACATTGTAGGATTTTTCTATGAATTTATTGGTAAGTTAAGGTGGAAAATAAGTATTTGGTCAATAACAAAAGTTAATCTAAATACTTTGTTATATACACTTTGTTGGCAATAACAGAGGTCAAACGTTTTCTGTAAGTCTTCACAAGGTTTTCACACACTGTTGCTGGTATTTTGGCCCATTCCTCCATGTGAGATCTCCTCTAGAGCAGTGATGTTTTGGGGCTGTCGCTGGGCAACACGGACTTTCAACTCCTTCCAAAGATTTTCTATGGGGTTGAGATCTGGTGACTGGCTAGGCCACTCCAGGACCTTGAAATGCTTCTTACGAAGCCACTCCTTCGTTGCCCCAGGCGGTGTGTTTGGGATCACTGTCATGCTGAAAGACCCAGCCACGTTTCATCTTCAATGCCGTTGCTGATGGAAGGAGGTTTTTATTCAAAATCTCACAATACATAGCCCCATTCATTCTTTCCTTTACACGGATCAGTCGTCCAGGTCCCTTTGCAGAAAAACAGCCCCAAAGCATGATGTTTCCACCCCCATGCTTCACAGTAGGTATGGTGTTCTTTGGATGCAACTCAGCATTCTTTCTCCTCCAAACATGACGAGTTGAGTTTTTACCAAAAAGTTATATTTTGGTTTCATCTGACCATATGACATTCTCCCAATCCTCTTCTGGACCATCCAAATGCTCTCTAGCAAACCTTAGACGGGCCTGGACATGTACTGGCTTAAGCAGGGGGACACATCTGGCACTGCAGGATTTGAGTCCCTGGCGGCGTAATGTGTTACTGATGATAGCCTTTGTTACTTTGGTCCCAGCTCTATGCAGGTCATTCACTAGGTCCCCCGTGTGGTTCTGGGATTTTTGTTCACCGTTCTTGTGATTATTTTGACCCCACGGGGTGAGATCTTGCGTGGAGCCCCGGATCGAGGGAGATTATCAGTATTTCTTCCATTTTCTTATAATTGCTCCCACAGTTGATTTCTTCACACCAGGCTGCTTACCTATTGCAGATTCAATCTTCCCAGCCTGGTGCAGGTCTACAATTTTGTTTCTGGTGTCCTTTGACAGCTCTTTGGTCTTGGCAATAGTGGAGTTTGGAGTGTGACTGTTTGAGGTTGTGGACAGGTGTCTTTTATACTGATAACAAGTTCAAACAGGTGCCATTAATACAGGTAACGAGTGGAGGACAGAGGAGCCTCTTCAAGAAGAAGTTACAGGTCTGTGAGAGCCAGAAATCTTGCTTGTTTGTAGGTGACCAAATACTTATTTTACAGAGGAATTTACAAATGAATTCATAAAAAATCCTACAATGTGATTTTTTGGATTTTTTCTCCTCATTTTGTCTCTCATAGTTGAAGTGTACCTATGATGAAAATTACAGGCCTCTCTCATCTTTTTAAGTGGGAGAACTTGCACAATTGGTGGCTGACTAAATACTTTTTTGCCCCACTGTATATACATATATATGCATATGTACGGTACAAAAATGCAATGTTGTGAACTGACAATACCTTTGCGTTTGGCTTCAAAAGAGACCAAGGCCTTCAGGCTAAAACTGGGTGATCCTTTGAGCATGGAAAATAGACCTGCATAGTTGAATCCAAATAAGGACACTTGTTTTAGTCAGGGTTCCTCCTTCCACCAGAGCAGACGCTTGACCAACCAGGCCCTGAACACAGTATCGACAGACAGTTCAATGGACGGACCAAGTGGTCCTGCTGTCCGTGAGTGACCCCTTACATGTCAGAAGGCTAAACACATGTCCGGACGAGACCTGCTGCCCGCGCAGCCAGTTTCACATAGGAAACTGAAATTGTGCCCGTGTGCAAAATGGCAACTATGATGACACTGGAGGCAGAGAGTGGTGCTGAGTAAGAGGAATGGATTGGGAGATGGTTGTCAGGGCAGTGGATGCATGTGTGTGTGTGTGTGTGTGTGTGCCTGGTTGAGCACAGGCAAACACGGCACACATTTTGAAATCAGTCGAAAATCTCTGAATGATGCCAAAAATAGAAAGAGAGAGAGGGGGCTTTCAAAAGGAATTTAGCAGAGACAAATTGGTAAGTGAGGAATGGGAGAGAGAAGAGGAAGAGGTAAACACCTCCTGTGTTGCAACACAGAAGTTAAATATCAGACACAAAGGGCCGGTTTCACGGACACAGATTGGCGGAAATTCCACAGGACCAGGCTTAATCTGTGTCGGCAAAATCGGCCCAATGTCTCAATATGGAAAAGGAAATGCCATTGGAACCAGGTTTTGTTGACACAAACAGAGTTGTTTCCGTTTGCATCACGCCTCACACCATCCAACGCCTACAGAAGATTCCTAATGCCGGCCCGAAAACGCATCTCCTCTAACACTGTCCAAAACCGCTTGCTGTTGCTCTAACAGGACAATGAGAAAATGCAGTGAGAACCTGGACATTACCATGGCAACAGAGGCGACGGAAGAAAGGAGGACAGCATGATAACGACGAGCAAAACAGCCAAACTCAGCATCTGTGTAGGATACATGACGAAAACCCACTGGAACAGGGTTGTTCCCAGAATGTGGATAAAGAACGGAACGACCGAAGTCAAAAAGACTGGAACCACTGATCGTTGCCACGGTTACAGTGCAGCAGCAGAGCATCACCATGGCAACTGTACAGTGGCAAGGCGCTGAGAGGATCAGAAATGGCCGTCATTTTTACAGTGAGACTCTAACAAGGCATCCTTCTCATCAGAATCTTCATTTTCACGGTGGGGGGTGGGGGGGGGTTATCTTCATATGATTCAGGACTTCATTGCAATCAAGCACAATTAACACCATATTTAGCAATTTACTGCAGAGGCCCAGCTAGGCAGTGACCTGGAACAGCCCCATTATCATGTGATAAATGCGTCTCCTTCAGAAACATACATCATTTCAACACTTTCCCCTGAGGGATCACAGGGCAGCAAAACAATGAGCTAAGGCCCGTTACTCGGGGCCAACTTCAGATGTAAATCTGAAGTTGGTTCTCCTGTGCTGAATTGTCTATCCAGGTGTGTTTAATACAGCCTTAGTGGTACCAACAATGTGGCTTGGCCGGCTTGTGATGTGGTGCTGATCTCAGTACTCTATGAGATGGGTTTAGGATGAGTTGGATCCCAAAGCAGCCAACAAGCACTCAGCATATGGGGGTTATGTGCGCAGCATATACTCCTTCAAGATTGTTGGAAAATCATTCCGGATGACTACCTCATGAAGTTGGTTGATAGAATGCCAAGAGCGCGCAAAGCTGTCATTAAGGCAAAAGGTGGATAATTTGAAAAATCTAAAATACAAATGTATTTTGATGTAATTAACACTTTTTGGTTACTACGTTCCATATGGTTAATTTCACTGTTCTGATGTCTTTACTATCTTTCTGTGGAAAATATAAAAATAAAGAAATACCCTTGAATGAATAGGTGGGTCTAAACTTTCGACTGGTACTGTAGGTAGTCTAGCTTAAAACCCTGTAAACAAATTGACTACGAGATTGAATCTTCCTGACGACTATGCACGCACCAACGGATTGTTCAAATTCATATGGCAAAGCAGCGGACCGACATCTGGACAGCATTACCGGAGACGTGAAGCCAGCCTCAGTTAACGGCTTGCCCGCGCCCCTGGAGATTAAAATACATGTCATTAAAAAAAACACCAGTTCCAAACAGGTCGAACAATTCGTGTTAATTACTTGAACTGTATGCTAAGTGATTAATCAAACCTATTTTTGTTGTAATTTGACTGGGGCTATGTGATCACTAAACTGGGGGGCTCGTTGGGGGAGAGGGGTGATCCTCTAAGTAGGCTGTCTGGCATAAACGCAACTCTTCAAACAAACAAAAAAAACAGGTTGACGGACGTAGAGTCCAGTAAGTGAATGTCACACAATAATGAATCAAATTCTCAGAAGGCCATATTCCAGTGAGATCCAATAGTCTGAAAAACAGATACACCGTAACCTATCGCTTGCGTAACGTGAACGTGATACAACGTAGAAGTAATGGGGCTATTCGGGGGAGGGAGGCAAAACGACAGAGGGAGAGGGGTTGATTTCAGCCAAAATCTTATCGCCAATCGTCACCCCTGTAACTATGCAATAAAACAATAATTTGTGTATTGATGGGATTTAAACACAGAGTAAATCCGGGGAAGTATTTGTGTTTTGCGTTTGAACAAAAAAAGCAGACCAGGTAAATATATGTACGATGGGTGCTCACACCGTTAAACACCGCAAAGACATACAAACCTCCACAAAATACAGTACTACATGTCTGGTATGTGCTGGTCTGGAATACTAACTCATCGAACCATACCTGCAATCGCTCTGTCGCGGGCTGCCACATAGTAGTAGAATCAAAGGCTTCCGTTTCTACTGCCGCTGGTTCTTCTCTGTGTAATCCAGCTCACATCTGCTCGTTCTCCGAGCTGCTTGCTTCTCTCCTGCAATCTGAAGAAAACGGAATTCCAATGGACTGCAAGGAAGCTCCGCCTGGAGCAGTTTCGGGACTGGTCTGCAGAGGGCGGTAAGTGAATACAGCGGCAATGAAGGATTGGAGTACATAGACTGTTTCTATGTTTACAAACAATGGTTGGAGAGGGTGATGCGTGCGCATCATGGAGGCAGTGACATCAAGCTATGAATGAAGGATGAATTGATAGGTTCCGGCCGTATCTATACTAGATTATAGCATTGGCGAAATGTTGGGGTGCCTTCCAAAAAGGTTAATTACATCAACATGATTTAACAACTTTATCGATAGCGAGGAAAGACATTTAGAAATGCCGAGGCTATATATGTATAGAAACTTCAATCATCCTCCCCAATGTTTCGCAACTACAGTTAAGCACTACGGTAGTTTGTTTTATATTGGACATTGGCAAAACATTCGGGTTTTCAAATCTCAGTAGCTCTTTAACAAGGCGTTCAATTAATCCAATATTAGTCTAAGTGTAATTCAAAAAGTATTTACGATGTTGCACAGTACTTTTTTAACGAAATGTTAATAAGCCTCAGAGAATTAGCTGCTTTGTATGGGATGGAGATGGATGAGATCTCAGGTCTGGTGCTGGGCGCGTTCGAATTGTACACAAACTGCAGCCTTCTCAACAGCACCTACAGTTGTGCCATGACTATAAACAGTATATATATATATATATATACTGTTATATAGATATATAGATAGATAGATTGATTCAGGGGACGCTTGATAACAATGCACACTTTTCAACATTTCTAATTTTAACAGAACAAATGAAGCTCTCCATCCTCCACTCCATCCTCAGCCACGAATTTGCACGCGCATGCATCTCCGCCATTTGCACATTGTGTCCCATAGGTGAGGGAGCAAAAATGAGCAAGGGTGTAGGGGCTATTTAAACACTCCGATGGCCCTTCCAGCTGTCTGCCCCAATGCAGGTTCGGCTTGCTAATAGCTAATAGCCAGCGAAGGGGAATTTCAAAATGGCAGTGTAGTTTTTTAGCTTTCGCTATTTCATACAAAAGAATGTATAGGTGTGCTTAATGATATGACATGCATTCGTTTTCATCTGATTTTGAGATGTAATAGGGCCTACATACAAAACAAAAAATGCCCTAAATTAAATATTCTATCGTCAGTGATGTTTATTTCTGCTTCAACAATATGAGGGATTTGTAACTTAGAATTTCTTGTTTTATTAAGGAACAGGGTACCATTCATTTCATTTTTGAAGTCAAGAGTGTGTCCCAAAGGTGACGCATTAAACCCCTGCTCACTTCATTGAAGTCACCCTTGGGATTTCATCAGCGTTGACTTTGTCTGAAATCGCCATAAAACCTAGAGGGAAATGTATACTGGTTCTATCACTATTTCACTTTTAATTAATCCCATGAGGAATTTCAGAATCACCTCAAATAAGGTCTGTGTTTCATTTAAACATACCCCAGCTCAACGTTTTGGTGACCATGTAAGTCTCACCAAGACAAGGTGACATGGTGACTGATTTGAGGAGGGCAGGTGTGTTTGCACCACACTTAAGAACGGCGGCTGCTGCTGGGATTCGGCCGGTGCTGTAGCCCGCTTTACCGGCAGTGGCTCTGCAGGCATGGCCAGGGCTCTGGAGGACTCTGTGGGAACAGCCGTGGCTCTGGGTGGCTCTGCGGGCACGGCCGGGCACGGCCGGGGCTCTGGAAGGCTCCTTGGGTGGCAACCTTGACCTTCTCCAGGGCATCTTCCCAGTCATTGCTATTGCATTGCATCTCAACGCAAAGGTCAAAGAGTCGGGCAACAACGGGGGTTTGGGAAGAATGCGTGCCTGCTGGTATCTTTGGAGTCCACAACACTAGTCGTCTGCTGGCATTCTTCTTCCTCCATCTTGTAACCTTCTCCGATTCATCTTTGCTTCTGGCCCGCAGTCCAATCTGCTCCCTGGGAACCGCCCCTGACAAGGTCACAAGGGGAGGCAGGTGTCTAGGGCCGGGACTTGTCCAGCTGGTAGCTTTGGGAATCTTACCAGCATTTTTTGTTGAGGGCGTTGGTGCTGAATTGAATGGTGCAGGCGTATTGGCTCCACTGTGGCCATTCAATTACTCTGACAAGTTGGCCTTCACTTCCAATTGTGACATTCAGATGGTCAACCCTCTGAACAATGTGGATAGGGAATTGGCCCATGTGAAGCTGAGCGATGGAGCAATGGATGTAAACCTCTTGGGCTAGTTCTCTGTCCTTCTGAAGAATAGCTCATCCAAAGGCAGCGTATATGATTGAATCGTTTCAGACAGTGGAGCACATTTCTATGACAATTGTTGTCTTACAATGTACTGGAAGAGTGACCTAATTCTTCTGGGAGGCTCTTGCTCACAGTTGTTAACTTGTATGCTTGAAAGATGCTGGCTCAGTCAGTTTCCAAAAAGCCACAGTCTGGACAGAATTGCAAAATGAGCTGAACACTTTTTAACAAAGGACAGATGGTAAAGACACAAAGGAATTCAGGGTATCATTATCCACCTTCTGATAAGATACCGTACAAGTAAGGCATTGGTTAGAAGTCATCCATCTACCTACTGTTGAATCAAGTAAGGCATTGGTTAGAAGTCATCCATCTACCTACTGTTGAATCAAGTAAGGCATTGGTTAGAAGTCATCCATCTACCTACTGTAGAATCTTAGGTCCTCATCTCATCCGGCAAACAGCCCAAACTATTCCTGACAGTTATTTCTTATAGCTCTCTTCTAAGCTTGGCTATCTCACCCTGGATTTACAAATTTTCCGACAGGGCCAAGTCGACTGCTGTTGGCTCAGGTATAGCACAGTAATCCTGGTCCTGGACACAGTCATCATCTACCACTTAATTTCCACCATCTAATGCATAAATCACCTACATACAGTTAGGTCCAGAAGTAGAAGGACACTGACATAATTTCTGTTATTTTGGCTGTTTACCAAAATATATTCAAGTTAAATAATGAATGTGGGCTTAAAGTGCTTTAATTTGAGGGGATTCACATCCAAATTGGAGGAAGGGTTTAGGAATTATAGCTCTTTAATATGTAGCCCCCACATTAGGAGTGGCCAAATCAACAGTTTGGTCCATTCTGAGAAAAAAAGAACGCACCGGTGAGCTCTGCGATACAAAAAGGCCTGGATCTCCATGGAAGACAACAGTGGTGGATGATCAGAGGATCCTTTCCATGGTAAAGAAAAACCCCTTCACAATATCCAGCCAAGTGAAGAACACCCTCCAGGAGGTAGGCATATCATTATCCAAGTCTACCATTAAAAGAAGACTTCACAAGAGCAAATACAGAGGGTTCACCACAAGGTGCAAACCATTCATAAGCCTCAAGAATAGAAAGGCCAGATTAGACTTTGCCAAAAAAACATCTAAAAATGACAGCCCAGTTCTGGAACAGCATTCTTTGGACAGATGAAACTAAGAACAACCTCTACCAGAATGATGGGAAGAAGAAAGTATGGAGAAGGCTTGGAACGGCACATGATCCGAAGCATACCACATCATCTGTAAAACACAGTGGAGGCAGTGTGATGGCATGGGCATGCATGGCTTCCAATGGCACTGGGTCACTAGTGTTTATTGATGATGTGACAGAAGACTGAAGCAGCTGGATGAATTCTAAAGTGTATAGGGATATATTGTCTGCTCAGATTCAGCCAAACTCAGCAAAGTTGAGTGGATGGCGCTTCACTTTAAAGATGGACAATGACCCAAAATACTGCCAAAGCAACCCAGGAGTTTCTTAATAAGGCATAGAAGTGGAATATTCTGCAATGGCCGAGTCAATCGCCTGATCCCAACCCGATCAAGTATGCATTTCACTTGCTGAAGACAAAACTTAGGACAGAAAGACCCACGAACAAACAACAACTGAAGACAGCAGCAGTAAAGGCCTGGCAAAGCATCACTAAGGGGGAAACCCAGTGTTTGGTGATCCCCATGCGTTCCAGACTTCAAGCAGTCATCGCCTGCAAAGGATTCTCGACAAAATATAAAAAATGAAAATTTTATTCATGATTGTGTTAATTTGTCAAATTACATTTGAGCCCCTGAAATAAGGGGACTGTGTATGAAAGACGTTGCAATTCCTAAACGTTTCATACAATATTTTTGCTCAACCATTGAATTAAAGCTGAAAGTCTGCACTTCAATCGCATCTCGGTTGGTTCATTTCAAATCAATAGGCATTCAGAGCCAAAATAATAAAAATTGTGTCAGTGTCCAAATATTTCCAGACAACTAATGAACATCCCAAATTCAGTATCTCCGAAAATTTGAATATTACTTAAGACCAATACAAAAAAAATGATTTTTAGAAATGTTGGCCAACTGAAAAGTATGAACATGAAAAGTATGAGCATGTACAGCACTCAATACTTAGTTGGGGCTCCTTTTCCAAAGGAAATGCAAAATTTACTTTCATCAGAAAACATAACTTTGGACCACTCAGCAGCAGTCCAGTCCTTTTTGTTTTTAGCCCAGGCGAGACGCTTCTGATGCTGTGTCTTGTTCAAGAGTAGCTTGACACAAGGAATGCGACAGCTGAAAACCATGTCTTGCATACGTCTGTGCGTGGTGGTTCTTGAAGCACTGAATCCAGCTGCAGTCCACTATTTGTGAATCTCCCCCACATTTTTTAATGGGTTTTGTTTCACAATCCTCTCCAGGGTGCGGTTATCTTTATTGCTTGTACACTATTTTCTACCACATGTTTTCCTTCCCTTCGCCTCTCTATTAATGTGCTTGGACACAGAGCTCTGTGAACAGCCAGCCTCTTTAGCTATGACCTTTTGTGTGCTGCCCCCCTTTTGCTAGGTGTCAATGGTCGTCTTTTGGACAGCTGTCAAGTCAACAGTCTTCCCAATGATTGTGTAGCCTACAGAACTAGACTGAGAGACCATTTAAAGGCCTTTGCAGGTGTTTTGAGATAATTAGCTCATTAGAGTGTGGCATCAGGTGTCTTCAATATTGAACCTTTTCACAATATTCTAATTTTCTGAGATACTGAATTTGGGGTTTTCATTAGTTGTCAATTATAATCATCAAAATGTAAGGAAATAAACACTTGAAATATATCAGTCTGTGTGGAATGAATGTATACATTATACAAGTTTCACTTTTTTAATGGAATTACTGAAATAAATCCACTTTTTGATGGTATTCTAATTATATGACCAGTACCTGTATATACCTATAGCAAACATTACTCATAGTCTGAAAGGAAATGGAAAGCATTGAGTCAAGACTAAATATTGAATGCCGTCCTGTCCATGCAATAACAAAGCAAACACACTTGACTTACAAAAATGTATTTTAAGCACCTTTTTGGCACCCTACTATGTATAAAACATGTTGTAATTTCTATATGGTATATCGGGTATGGATGAAATTAGCCTTAACTTTAAGCTGGTAGTGTGCATTTCTTTTGTAGTCATTGTATCATTTCAAATGCAAAGTGCTTGAAAACAGGGGGAAAATGTCACTGTCAGAATACACAGTTCACTACAGTGGATATAAAAAGTCTACACACCCCTGTTAAAATGCCAGGTTCTTGTGATGTATAACAAACACTTTTTCCACCTTTAATGTGACCTATAACATGAACAATTCAATTGAAAAACAAACTGAAATCTTTGAGGGGCAAAAATAAATAATAAAAACTCACAATAACCTTTTTTAACAGGGATATGTAGACTTTTTATATCCACTGTATATCTTAGTTAGTAATTAAGAGAATGGACTTGTGAGAGATAAAGAAAGGATTAAATGCTTTTAAGTCTGAGAAGTGAAATGACATTTTCAGTGGGTCATCAATGCCCTAGGCTATTCATGAGGATAGGTCTTAAGTCTCTGATTTAGTCATCTGTAATGGGTTAACTAGGTTAACTTAAATATGTGCTGCAAATCTGTCATAAAAACAGTTTGCCTGAGATAACGTGCAGCATTAGTTATGATGCATTGGGCAAACAGGAATTTGCAGATGTCAGCATCATTTTGTAAGGGAGACAAGAGTTGGTCACAGAAGAGATAAGGTGGAGATGATCTCATCTCTTTACACATATGGACCCAGAACTTAATCATGCACTTAAACAACTACAGAATATTTCTAGTTCAAAATTAAACAACATTTCTAACTTCATTTTGTTGCCTGGCAAACCAAATCCATTGATCCAGCCAAAACAACAGCCACAATCATTTATTCTTTGCAGTAACTCCGGATCTGATGATTTCTTGATTGCAACCACATTCAAACCCTTGTGATTGGTCCCAGAAACCGACGATATGTGGGTATTAGCCAAAATACATAAGTGTAAAGAGGTGTTTGGAAAATGTGTCATTCACTTTAACTATTTGTTCTGCACCACAGCTCTCATTTTTACATTCAGTTTGAGTCATTGGCACTTATTATTGTGCTTGGTCCAAACCCACCACTCAGCTTCAAGTCTGGAGGAAAAAGCCATTTTTGGGATAATATTTCTTGTGACTTGAGTGCTATTGTCCAATCAAGTATTGATATATTATTACTAAGGCCACTCAAGAGACAACGCTGGAGCTGGATTTGACATGTTCTAAGAAGAAATGCAGATTCCATTCCAAGTACAGCTGTCCATTGGACTTCAGAAGGCCGCCTTAAGAGAGCACCCAGAGGTCATGGGTAACAATGAAGACTAAAACGTGATCAGTGGAGTTAAAAGACAAAGGGGAAGCCGGCCAAACACCATTAGAACTGCAGATTCTTTGTAATGGAATGAATCACTGAGGTCCGACATAAAAAATGTGTTAATACACACGTATTACAATGATCACACTTTGATATTTAGTCTTCATTGTTAGCCATGACCTCTTGGCGCTCGGATCGATACTTCAATGTTTTGTGATTGGTGATTACTTTCAGCTAGTTGGTTAGCAATGTTGCTAAAAAACACAACGCCCTGTTATTGACCATCGTTTTTGGAGGCCTTCCTTTTTGGTTCAATTAAAAAAAAAAAAATCTTTCGTTGAAAAGGATGTAGTCGTCCATGAAGTGTCTACTAGAAAGCTGGAGATACTTTGCTTGCCTTCCAGTAAAGAGAAAAAAGACTGACGAATTTTATAGATGTCTGGTCTGATGTTCGAGTCGAATTTCATGATTTGAAACTTGTCTAAAACAATTTCCATATATTGCCTTTTTAAAATCAGGAATAATAACAACAAAAACCACACACCTCAGTGGAGTCTGGTTTGTTTTCACTTAAATCTTTATTGTTACAGCATTAGAGATAGATAATATGTGATTCTTCTCTTCAAAAAAAAAAGGAGGATGACCCTAGGCAAGTCAAGTCAGGCCCCCAAAAAGGAAATGGGGGGGGGTGCATTTGTTTTTAGCCTGCCTGGTTTCCTTGCTGGGCAGACATTTAAAGGACCAATAGAATGGTCTAAAATGGGCCACCCATCAGGTGCCCTAAGCAAGGTTCAAACAAATGCACCCAGAGGTTGACCCCAGACGGGAACAATACAACCACACACAGACAAACCTGTACCTGGGACACAGAAGCATTATACAGTATTACAGGAGCAGACACTAGCTGACCCCCACCTGTCAATCTCCCATACTAGACCCTCCCACCCAACATGTCAGTCGCCCACCCATAGGCTACTCCTGCAAAAAAAATACACCGTCCTCATAGGAAAACCCTAAAACACTGTGAATACGATTACTACTCATACTTTATTTGTACTGAACTTGCATGTAAATGACAAAAACATGACAACCAATAAACTTTTTTTTTTTTTTAAAGAAGCACTGTTTTACCAGTTTCATACATCTGTTCTATGCATATGCATCTCTCCTGTCTCGGTCCACCACCACATAATGTTGCCTGAAAAAAGATTTTTGGCAAAGATACACTAAATCAACAGCAATGTACGGAGGGTTTCAAAATAATGCAGAAACCTTCAGATCTACCCATGCATCAAGTGAGGCAACCTACTGCAGAATATAGAAAGATATGTGTGTGTATATATCATACTGCATTATGACAAGTGCACCTATTTCTACAAAAACCTGTAAGGACAGCTATCAGTAGCCTCTGCGGAATCTACACTGAGCTCACGGGTTAGGAGAGGGTTTTCATGACCTGCCCCCCTCTAGGACCCCCAATGGAATTGTGGGTAATGTAGTCACATTCTACTGGAAAGCAGAAGCCATTGACATTTGGTCACCCAACACCTATTAAAATAATACAAAATATGCTTGTATGCTATTGTAGCTTTATGGATATTGAAACAGTTGCAGAACAATTCTTTATTTTTTTAGTTTATTTTTGTCTAGAGAAATACTGAATGGTTTGCACTGAATGAAGCTGCTGTATGTGTGAAGAGGTGCACATCCGTACATGTGTAGTTACTGTACAGTAAGTGTGAAGAGGTGCACATCCGTACATGTGTAGTTACTGTACAGTAAGTGTGAAGAGGTGCACATCCGTACATGTGTAGTTACTGTACAGTAAGTGTGAAGAGGTGCACATCCGTACATGTGTAGTTACTGTACAGTAAGTGTGAAGAGGTGATGCCTGATGACGTTGTGTTTTGGTGGGCGTGTTGCTGCTGTCATTTCTACAAATCTTTCGTTTTGATCAGAGTGACCAGAGGCTTGTCGTCGGGACTGTAGTCCTCGTAGGTGATGGGTGTGGCGTCGTACATGGCAGGTCGGGACTTCTTCCCAAATCTGAGGAAGGAAGCAGATATTGAACAGCACTTCAGGCAGTACGCCTACAGTAGCGACATGCAAGGCAGTTCCCAATCTGCCAAAGGTGGAGCTTCTCAGTTAAGAGTAAAACACAGGTGTCGGATGAGCGGGGCGTTTTAAAGGCGATCTTGTAAACAGAGGGTGTCATTGGTAAAGGAGGTATTACACAAACATGCAACATCTATTGTAGGAGATTAGATTAAACGTGATTTGACCCATCAATGCTTGTGGACTGGAAGCCATGGTCCATGTAAGCATTTGGCATAAAACCACCCAGTTCATGAAAGGCTGTATACCACAGGGATGGTTAAATCAATGGTTAAACTGTGTTGGTAACTGGTTTGTAATAGCAATAAGACACCTCCAGGTTTTTTTTTGGTAGCACATGAAACATCCCTTTTGGAGTCTTATTGCTTAAGTATAGAAGCTCTCTTAATAACGCTGGGATGCGTACTGCATAGCAAAGCAAGGACACCATAGGCACGAGCGGTTGAGAATCCAGTGCCGTCTCACCTGGCGTGGCGGATGGAGGCGATGGCGTTGCTGAACTCGCTGTCGATGCTGCGGCAGTTGTAGAACTCCTGGTACGCGTGGCGGGACGAGCCCTGGTACTCGATGCGGCTGATGCGGCAGATGCCCACGATGAGGATGATGAGCATGAGGACGAAGGCCACGCACAGCGCACCGATGATGATGTAGAGGGAGTGGCGCGGCATGTTGGTCAAAGTGTCCTCGGGGTGGGCCGGTTTCCACTGCAAGTCTGAGGGAGACGGACAGCGAAAACATGTTTCTACCACTGAAAAGGACTTGGTACACTTTTTCCTAATATCTCCTTCAGCGTACGTACGTATCTCACAGCTCGCCCCGACCCAGCCTGGTGGACAGTGGCAGGTGTAGCCGTTCGATTGGTCGAGGCAGGTACCTCCGTGATGACAGGGGCTGCTCTCGCACTCGTTGACGTCCAGCTCACAGCCCTGCCCTGAAGGAACCCATGGGAGGCATGTTTAGTTGGAGCAGCAGGTATTTTTTATTTTTTTTTACGGACACAGTTCATAGGGGGGTTGACTTGCTGGTGAAAACAGCCGAGCCTTGTCTCCATGCGTCCCCAAGGGCCTTTGGAACAGGCGGCTCTTACTGTCAAGTCTTACGCAAACACAAACACACAGTTGTAATCCTCACCCAGGTAACCAGGTGGGCAGACACAGGAGGCGTTAAGTCCTGAACTCTCACAGCGTCCCCCGTTCTGACAGTGAACCTTCTGACAGGGATCCCTGTAGACCTCACAGTGTCTGCCTGCCACACACACACACAGACACACACACACACACACACACACACACACACAGACACACACACACACACACAGACACAGACACACACACACAGACACACACACACACACACACACACACAGACACACACACACACACACACAGTCATTATTAAGACTTGACCCTTGCATTCGACAACCTTGCACAAAACGGAATGATTTTTTGTCCTGTATCAACGTGAACAAATGACAGTACACACTCCTAATGCCCTTGTAGACCATTACTAATGGTTTGGTCGTTGTTGTTCATCATTCGTTTGTGTAAAATACTGTATTCGTTAATGCTAATTTAATGTAGCCTTAAAGGAAGGAGTTACACGTCTCCTCCATGGTAACACTCCACACCCATACAGAACGCTGTCCAACACATACAGTATTGTCATTCATGCAGATACATTTATAATGCAGTCTTAATACATCTACATTTACATACATATTACAACTTAAGCTTCATCACACACACACACACTCCAGGAGGTGTCAGTCACACTGGATTATATCCAACACACACAAACACACACCTACCTTCATACTGGTGAGTGCAGACACACTCATAAGCATTGATGAGGTCTCTGCAGGTAGCGTAGTTCTGACAGGGGGCTGACAGACATTCGTTGTATTCCTCCTCACAATACAGACCGTGGTAACCTGGGAGAGCCACGCACAAAGACAGTTGCGTTGTCCCTGATCCTAACTTTAGATAGCTTGTTCAAGATAAAAACATGTTTAGATATCAATCGTGAGGAGAGTGTGGAGCTACATACACAAACACACACACACACACACTGTACAGTAGCAGTCAAAGATTTGAACACACTCACACCTCCAAGGGTATTTCTTAGTTTTTACAATTTTTCACATTGTATAATAATAGTGAAAACATCAAAACTATAAAATAACACATATGGAATCATACAGAAACCCAAAAAGTGTGTGTCCAAACCTTTGACTGGTACTATATATATCATCACAATACATTTGTCACAAACATAATAGATCTGGCACATTTGCTATCGGATATCTTCTTGTTATGTGCTGTTCCTAGACAAATTACTTATACAACACGTTGCATATGTTCGCTTACAGTGCTGTAGATAAGTTACACCCACAGACATCCTATCAAATTCAGTATAATATAAAATGTAGGTCTATATTCACATCTGTGAAACCATGATCCTGCCTTAACTTGGAGTGGTTCATTAAATTCAGGCCAGCCCCTTTGCCACTAGGTGGCAGGTTTGCACAGGGGGTGAGAACTGGATCTTGACTTATTTTCTCCAATGAATGAATAGTTGTGTGAGTCCAAGGTCAGAATATAGTGACTGACAGAATTTAACATTCTATTTTTTATATTACGGTTAGAAACAAGTTCTACTCTTCTGATTATAACCATTCATAAATATAAATGAAAGAAATGCACTTTCTGCGTGTCAGGTAGATGCAGCCCTTGAAAGGAATGTGTACTATGTATGTATGCATGGGTCTGTTTACTTTTGTTGCCACATGTATTTCTATTTATACATGTTTATGCAGTGTGAGTGTGTGTTTTGTCCGCCCCTGGGTGGCTGTCAGCTTTGTGCATATGTTTTTGTTTACCATGAGAGGACACATACTGTAACATACAAAGTATGCTTTGACCAAAGTCCAAAGGTGCATATAACATGTCAGTCAAGTGAATCCTAATTTCTCTCCAAAACCCATTCTGTCTTCATCTTCTGACACACCTCAGAGGTTGATAGGGAAGAGCTTGGGATCTCCTACATGTTAGCTCCCTGATATAGCCTGGTGTTCTCCTCTCACATCTTCACAAATGCACAGTGACAGTGTATTATATATGTTTTTTTTTTTTGTATATTTAAGTTGCATGGCTGAACTCGGTCTGCAGTACTTGCGTTCAACATTATTTGTTTTATCTCTGTAAACCACACGTACATTTATCTCAAAGGCGCGTCTGTCAAGCATTTCAAGCACAGATTCCACTACAGGGAGGTTTTCCAATGCTCTCCCTGGCTCATTGATCATGTCACTGGTTTTCATGGCTCCATGCTGCGTTTAATGGTGTGGAATGATTACTAATCATTATGTATTATTTAGTGATTACTTAGCAGGGTGGGACCAGGCCTGGGTTCAAATCGTATTTTAAATCATTTTGAAAACTTTAGCTGGGCTTGATTGAGTGTGCTCTGTACAATGGAACCACATTTTGTTTTGTAGAAATGCAAACCTATAAGGCACTGCAGGAAAGCTATATTAAATACTACCGATCTGGGTGTAGCTGCAGAAAAATCCTCTCAGCAGAACATGTCCTTCAGTTTGCAGTTTGATTCCATTTAAGAGGTTGAGATCATGCGAGGAGTAATCAGTAATGGCAGTATTTACTTTCTTACAAAAACAACTAAATCCAATGTTGCCATTTCTTTTTCTTGTTCTATTAAAATGACAAGGTCCTTTAAATATGGTCTCTTTCATCTTTCCCACTTACCTATGTCCTTGTAACACTCCATTGCGCTTACTATTTTTCTTTCCTCGTCTTTCTGTATCTTTGTCCACCTCTCTTCTCACTCTTGATCCGTCTTTCCTCACCTCATTTCCCTCTCCTCTGATGTCTGGTTACCATGGTGAAACAGTTGCTTTGGGCTTTGTTCCAGACCACAATCTGTCTGCAGCCATTGTCTAACGGCATAGCTGAGCAGATGATGCTGTCCAATTAGGTCTTCATTTAGACAGACTCTATCTAATAAGAATGCTATGTGTCTCATAAGAATGCTGTGTCTCAGCAGCCCCCGACACAGTCTCAGCAGCCCCCGACACAGTCTCAGCAGCCCCCGACACAGTCTCAGCAGCCCCCGACACAGTCTCAGCAGCCCCCGACACAGTCTCAGCACCCCCTGACGACAGTCTGTCCACCATCGATGTGTGCGTGATGTCTGTTTGTCCCAGTGATCACCCACTGCTTAAAACCTCTTCCCACTTGAAAATGACTGCGGCCTCAATGTGATTCTCCCTGATTAAATAAAATACATAATAACAATTCTGAATATTTAATGTAAGTGTTAAGGTTTAAAAAAGCCCCACAAAAATGTGTCTCAAACTCACAAACTTTAGAGACAAGTAAAGCATAACTGTCCATCCCCTAATTCTGAATAATTCGTTTAGTGGCAGCTGATCCTTGTTTACCGGGTTCATTTCAGATACCCTGAAGGCAATCACTAACGGTTGTCTACAGGGTATCTGTTGTGGTACATTACAGGTGTCTAAAGGGTGTAAATTGTCACTCGACACAGTTTGTGAAAGAGAATTGAACAATATGTTCCCTGTACCACTGTCAAGACGGTGAAGACCAAACAATTGTCTGGGGATATAAAAAAATCTAATAATATTCAAAAACAGAAACTCTCAAAGTAACAATTCCATCTCCAGGTACCTTGGAATTCTGGTTACCACAGTCTGCAGTGTTATGAAGAAGCTTGAGGCACATGGAACTGTGGTCCAACACTGTGTTGTCAAACCTGAAGAAGATACTCAACCATAGATCATCATCGAATATTGGCTTGAATAGTTGACAAAGAACCTTGAACGACTGCAAAAAGTTGACCGAGATAACTCTGGAGGAGCAGTTTCAGCCCAAACCATCTCCCAAACACTTAACCAATAAAGGTGAAATGGTAAGAAGCTCAAGATCCTTGCTATGTTTACAGATGTTAAGTATTCAAAGAAAAGAACACCTTATCTACAGTCCAATGTGGTTTGATAATGTTTTTGTTTTTTGCTGCATCACATCCTGGGGCAGTAGAGTGGAGTTTGGAGCTTAAGAGTAGGCCAAGTTGCTAGTAGAGAAGTGCTGGGAGAACAACTTTTTTCTCCACTTTCAACTTTTTTGGAAGAAATGGGGGATTATTGAAATCTAGAGCAAGTGTGTAAATATTTAAATGGGTAAGATTTCAGACGTTTTAATAAAACGGGCAGGGACTGCTGTCCTAGCTTCAATCACTAGGTTGCCAGGATGCAAGAGTTTTGACTACCGTTGGGATGGGACCTCCAGGAGACCAGAGCTGGCAGAATGAGGCTTATTCCCAGCACCCAGCAAGCAAACCTGACTTGGTTCACAACTAAATCAAAACGAAATATATTGCAACTCACCATTCTTGAATCCTTGTTATCTCTGATGCTAGCTTGCCAAATAAAGAAGGGGCTTTAGTTAAGCTACTTGAACACTGCCTATTTACTTTCCCGACTTCAGTTTAAATTTGTCTTGCAGATTGACAAAAGCCCATCATCCAGGCACTGCTCTGTAGATTGTGTTAGGTTCTGAGGCACGTTTATTTGGTTACTGGTGAAGTTGTTTACATTACCATCTAATTAAAAGTCAATAGATTTCTAGGCCACGAAGGGAAACACTTACTGTAAGCAGACTGTTTCCTCTTCGCTTTTGTGACCTAGTTCTCATGTCAGTGCATTTAATCCCCCTCGATTTATCAACTTTCCTAAATACTGTGTGTCAGCCCCATTGTACTATTTACAACTGTACACCCATCATCTTCAGCATTGTTAAATGTTAATAAGTAAATCTGGTTTGCATAAGTTAAAGCAATTAGTTAGCAAATAGATCCAATTCTGAAATACAGCCTAATTATGACAATGATAGGCACATTTTCAATTGTGAAACTTTGTAAAAACCATGAGATCACGTGGGAGTTGTGAATAGATCAGAAACAAAAAGTTGAATCCAAATGTAATACATTTTAAACTCAGCCTGTAACCCAACAAAATGTGGAAAAAATCAAAGTGTTTTTATAGATTTCTGAAGGTGCCGTATGTGTCTACATTCATATCACCGGGGACTGTGGAATTGTGGGTAGTCAAAATGTCCACCTGTGATGCTGTGTATTGCATGTGGATGGTTAACCGTATGTCAACTACACACACGCATACATACACACACACACAGACATACATACACACACACACACACACACATACACACACACACAGACATACATACACCCACACACACACAGACATACGTACACACACAGACATACATATGTGCACAACCAGAGGATGGCTCACCTGGGACGCACAGACACCTGTAGCTGGTAGCCACACTGCGGCAGATCCCATGGGCACAGGGGTTGAGGGCGCAGAAGTCTACGAGCTGGGCACATGTCGGGCCGGTAAAACCAGCCGAACAGCTGCAGCCGAAGCCCAGGCCGGGACCCTGGGGGTAGCAGCTCCCGTTGTTGTGACATGGGCTTGAGGCGCACGGGTCCACCCTCTGTTCACACATAGCGCCCTGATACCCTGAGAGAGAAGAGAGGGAGAGACCGCAACACAGTGAGAAAGAACAAGACAGATATGCGATGGAGACGATCAGAGAGAGAGAAAGAGAGATGATAAGAGAGAATGACAGGGAGCAGAAAGACTGAGAATGCCTGAGAGAAAAATAGAAAGCCAGACACCCATACAGAAAGACAGAGACCCATACAGAAAAGCCAGAGACCCATACAGAAAAGCCAGAGACCCATACAGAAAAGCCAGAGACCCATACAGAAAGCCAGAGACCCATACAGAAAGTCAGAGACCCATACAGAAAAGCCAGAGACCCATACAGAAAGCCAGAGACCCATACAGAAAGCCAGAGACCCATACAGAAAGCCTGCGACTCTAGCAGATGATTCCTCCCTCCTCAGTGACAATTATATAATACGGTAAATGTCCATCAGTCCGGTTGATACAGAGTGCTCCTTAGTTCTGGATCAGTGAATCAATAGACACTGAAAGCCGATCTGCATTAGCTTGATGAAATACAAACAATGACGCAATCTGTATGCTTCTTTTTAAATACTGGCAGTATAACACATACAATAAATATACAGACGGGCCTGCAGTCTTAAGGCCACATGCTGTCAGCTTATGAGCATGGCAAAGACCCCCGAATAGTAGCAACAATAGCAGTATTTCAGGTCTGCTCTATTTAACAGTCAAATGAGCAGTCCAGTTGCACTGATGGGTACGATGGCTCCATTGTGTGTCAACATAATCCTATCAATCAAACAGTGGTTGAAATGTGTTTATTTTCCAGTGTGTCCCAGGCTATGTGTACTCACCCAGCCTAGTACCAATGTGGCCAGTATGTTCCAATCTCTTCCAGAAAGGAGCATGTCTTTAAAGACATGCCTTCTCACACAGTTTTAGTCGGGTTAGAAGAGAAAAAGTGCAGTGCTTTACGAGAGACACAGTCTAAAGCTGAAATCTAGGACACATTCAATACTTCTGGTGAGTGAGGGAAACATTATATCTAACACTCCAGCTGACAACATACTGTTAGGCTGATGCACATTGTTCTATTTCAAAAGATGTATGTTGCAATGTGTCATTCTTTTTTTTTTTGTCTTTCACAGATGGGTGAAGTGTGGCAGTTTTACAGACACATTCGAACAAACACACAAAGTTTTTATGAGGTTTTGAGAAATAACTTACCATAAAGTTATCTTTAAACTAAGGAAACAGTACAACTTAGCGTATTTATCCAGATATAATGCATTTCGGAGGGGATTTGGACCCCTTCAACTTTTTTTTTTTAATAGACTACATTAAAACATTTGAAAAAATAAATATCAGCAATCTACACTCACTTACCCACAATGACAAAGTGAAAACATTTTTAGGAAATGTGTCAATTTACGCAAAATATTAAACTGAAATTTTGGATGTACAGTAGTGTGAAGAAGTAAGTATATCCCCTGGAACGTTGTCTTTGTTTTACATATTTGGCCACAAACGTTCACTGGGCATTGATAAAGGTAACCCAATTTAACAAATCACCCAAAGAGTTTCACCTTCTTCATGCAATGAAAATAAACAGAAATGTAACTTCCTTCACACGGAGAAGGTTAGTACACCACTTTCTTTACCATCACATCAAATGGCTCAAACGAAAACCAGTAGAAAACCATTTGAGATAAACTTGGGATACCAACGTCGGACTTTGCTTGTCATCAACCCGGCATCTTACTGACTATTCCAGCGCTACCACGTGCGTAGTCAGCTTGATGGCCACTCCCCAGAAGTGACTCCCTCCCTGGCTCTGGCTCTCCCCCTTCTCCCCCTTTCTCACCTCCAACTGTAAACCTTTGATGCCTACGCCCCCTTTAACCTACCACTGTCCTCCTTCACAAACTAATAATGCAGTGGTTCCCAACCAGGGGTACTAGGACCCCTGGGGGTACTTGGCCTCTCCACAGGGGGTACTTGAAAACACTCATGACACCATAGACTTACTAGTGAAATTAACATGAGGGGGTACTTCAGGGGTACTGAAAGCAGTGCAAAAACATTTTGGGGGTACAGTAACTGAAAAAGGTTGGGAGACACTGTAATAATGGACACCAAACTTGACATCCTTCTCCTAACCTAAACCTAGCAACAGCCTGGTGATTTTCAGATTAACTGAACGGTGTCACCCTTCCTTTATCTCATTTGAATACGTTGCCTACAAATCAACCTACTCCGTGACCACTGTGCTTGTTCATCGTCCTCCCAGAACTAATAAATCATTCCTCTCTGACCAAGTAGAACTACATACCAGTGCTGTCACACTCTCCCGTAATTTACTCCTGCTTGAAATGAATTCTCACATGGACCCATCAAACTCTCCCTGATTTCATTACTGTTCAAGACTGTTTAAATATTACTCAACATGTCAATTTCCCCATCCACACAAAAGGTCACATGCTTGATTTTGTCTTAGGCTAAACATTACACATACAGTACCAGTCAGATGTTTGGACATACCTACTCATTTGAGGGTATTTCTTAAATTTTATTATTTTGCACATTGTAGAATAATACTGAATATATTAAAAACTATGAAATAACACTCATGGAATCATACAGTAATCAAAAAAGTGTACATTTAAAAATACATTTCATATTGTAGATTCTTCAAATACTCTTTAAAAGCATTAAGAAGCAAAGAAATTCCATAAATAATTTTTTAACAACTGAAATGAATTCTAGGGGCGATTACTTTACCTCATGAAGCTGCTTTAGAGAATGCCATAAAATCAATTTTGTCATTGAGGCAAAGAGGGCCTAAAGTAAAAATGTATTTTGATTTGTTTAATTCCAACTTTTGACTGGTACTGTATTTCCCCTAGTTTATCTGGAATATGATCCTCAGCTTTTCTTTCTCTTTGTGCACAGTCACACCCCACAACACCAATAAACGACCTTTTTCTGATACCATCTGCTCTGCCCTCCCCCTTGACCCTGGCCCCAATTCAAGTGAAGAACTAGCGAACAGATTCAGCACTATCTGTCTACCTCAACTCCCTGGCCCCACTCCAAACCAAGGCTGTTGTCTCCTCCGCCTGCTCCCCCTGATTTACACTTGAGCCCTGAAGAAAGCTGGCAATCCGGAACGCCTGAGTAATAAGTCAGGGTTCACCATCCACGCTTCAGTTTACATACTCCAACTCTCCACTTGTAGAGATGCTCTCAGTCCTTTTAAGTCCTCCTTCTGCCCTCAGTCCTGCTAAGTCCTCCTTCTGCCCTCAGTCCAGCTGATATAAAGAAATATTAACTACATTAATTTGCCTCAATTCGGCATTTGGCCATGATATCTTGTCCACATCAGGATTAATAACTTCACCACCCCTCTGATTCAGCTGCAGTTACATAAGGTGTTCCCCATGGCTCTGTTCTGGGCCCCTTACTCTTCATCATTTAGATTCTCCCCCTTTGTCCACCCTATTCATCCTGAACTCAACCCTATGCTTTGTCCACCCTAGTCATCCCAAACTCAACCCTATGCTTTGTCCACCCTATTCATCCTGAACTCAACCCTATGCTTTGTCCACCCTAGTCAACCTGAACTCAACCCTATGCTTCGAACAACACTTGAGATAGACTGTCAAAGGTTCACTCTTCCAAACTCTTAGCCAAACTAAAGTCTTCCCTCTCCCGTCCCACCACGGAAGCCCTAATACATGAACTGATGTCCTCTCGTCATGACTACTGCAATTCCATACTCTCCCGCATCAACTCATCATCCCTCCATCAGCTTCAAATGGTCCACAACTCCGCAGCCGGTCTTCTCAGCCACGTCAAGTCCTGGCAGCACAACACGCCTATCCTGCGCGAGCTCTCAACGCATTAATTACAAGGTCCTTCTGATCAGTGGCGTTTTTATATGTAAAAAATGTGTGGGGCACAAACCATTTCAAAATATAGGATACATACCAGTAAAGCTACAAAACTCCCTCTTGCTACATGTTTATTTAACACATCAACAAACACTTTTAATAACAGAGCGGCTTGATTCTACCATGTGTTGTAGTACACATACTGGAGAGAGAGAGATACCTTCTTGTGTAATTGCTCTCATCTCTCACACACATGTAAAATTACCACTGTCACATTTACAAATCAAAATTAGGAATACAACCAAGCTCAGAACAAATGTGCCTACAGGGCCATACGCGAACAGCAATGAGCTCAATACCACTGAAGGCCACAACGAAGAGGAAAGACAACTTTTTAGGAATACAGATTAATTATATGACAACAACCTTAATAGATAAGCATGGACACACTGACACTGATCACCATCTATATCAATCGATCCAACACAATGCTTTCACTCACCAAGCCTGAGGGCTCACTTGAAGAGAAAGGTGTCACGGCGGTTCTTCCTCTGGGCAAACTTTACGATGACTTTGGGAATTAAGTCATGTAGCTGCTGAATTGGCTGGCTTCAATGGACAACATGGCCAATGTGTGGAGTTGCAGCTGTCCCATAGTATTGGGAGTGAAGGTTTTTACCCTCTTCAAGGTGGAAAAGTTCCTCTCTGACTTCGGATGTCGTCATAGGTGTTATGATAATTTTCAGCAGAGTGATGGTCTCAGCAAAAGCCTCCTCAAGGTTGTTCTCATGGATGGATCTTAACAGAGACAGGGCCGTCGTACCAGTGTGAAGCTCAGTGTGGCGGTACAGAGTGGTCAGGTCAGACTTCAACTTTTCCTAGTTTCCTAGAGGCCATAGTTTCACCACACAGTCAAGCTCAGATGTAGGGAATGACAGGACAAATTGTGGGAAGAGCAGCTTGGCAGCGATCAGGTGGTCACTTTGTGAATACCTCTGCTCCACCTGGTAGATGACTGTGTCGCAAGCCTCCTTCATCACCGGCGCTGTGTTGGTTACTTGTCGGCCTGGCTCATCTGTTCCATCGTAAACAGTGGCAGCCCATTCATCAATCAATCAATCAAATTTATTTATAAAGCCCTTTTTACAACAGCAGTTGTAAAGTGCTTTTACAGAAACACCTGGCCTTAAACCCCAAGGAGCAAACAACAGTAGTGTTGAATTTCAGTGACTAGGAAAAACTCCCTAAGAAGGCCGAAATTTAGGAAGAAACCTAGAGAGGACCCAGGCTCAGATGGGTGACCAGTCCTCTTCGGGCTGTGCCGGGTGAGATATTAAGAGTCCAATTGGAATAATTTATAAATGTATCTGGGCTAAATCCAGAGTCTATTTAAATTTAGACTAGGTCAGAAGTATGACCAGGTGGACAAGGACAGGGACAGCAATGGGGCCCCCAAACCAGGTACTCTGCAGGTGTAGACCAGGACTTCATCTCCTCCTAAAATTTTAAACTGGAGGAGACTGAGAAAAGTTAGAAAGTGCATTCCTCATATCCCCCAGCACAATAATATAGCAGCATAACACCTTGGAACTGAGACGGGGGGTCCGGCGACACTGTGGCCCTACCCGGGGGAGGCCCCGGACAGGGCCCAACAGGCAGGAAATCAATCCACCCACATTGCCAGGCATCAACCAAAGGGACACCCACCAACCGCAACCCCCCTGAATGAGGGCAGAGTATTGCCAGCAGCATACAGCCCAATTGCACAAGTGCACAACAGAGAGTCAACAACAAGCCAGTGACTCTTCCCCCGAAAGGCATTGGAGGGAGGGCATCCCAGTGGCGATGAGAGCCCACCTGGCAAGACAGCAAGGGTGGACAATATCAACCCTACTGGTCACCTTCACGCCCCCGGGCCAGGATACACCTAATTATAAACCATGCTGTAGAGATGAGTTTTTAGTAGACACTTGAAAGTTTGCACTGAGTTTGCATTTCTAAGCTTAATTGGCTCTATGAGAAAAGGCCCTGCCGCCAGCTGTTTGTTTAGAAATTCTAGGTACAATTAAAAGGCCTGCATCTTGCGATGGTAGGTTACGTGTAGGTATGTATGGCTGGATCATTTCAGCAAGGTAAGTAGGAGCAAGTCCATGTATTGATTTATAGGTTAAGAGTAAAACCTTAAAATCAGCCCTAACCCTAACAAGCAGCCAGTGTAAGGACGCTAGGGCATAAGTAATGTGTTAAAAAAATGTTGTTCTAGTTAGGATTCTAGCAGCCGTGTGCAGCACTAATTGAAGTTTATTTATTAATTTGTCTGGATAACCAGAGAGAAGAGCATTGCAGTAATCTAGTCTAGAAGTAACTTAAGCATGGATTAATGTTTCTGCATCCGTTTTTGATAGAAAGTTTATTATTTTTGCAATGTTTCGAAGATGAAAATAAGCAACTCTTGAGACATATTTTATATGTTCTTCAAAGGAGAGGTCAGGGTCAAGGGTTAAGCCAAGGTTTCTTACAGTTTTTTGGGATACGACCATGCAGCTGTCAAGGTTCACAGTGAGATCTGCTAACAACGCTCTTTGTTTCTTGGGTCCTAAAACGAGCATTTCTGTTTTCCTTGAGTTTAAGAGCAAGAAATTCTCTGTCATCCACTTCCTAATATCTGAAACGCATGCTTCCAAAGTAGCTAATTTAGGGGCTTCTCCATGCTTCATTGAAATATATAACTGTCAGCATAACAGTGAAAGTTTACATTGTGATTTCGGATTACATCGCCCAGAGGGAGCATATATAGTGAGAACAATAATGGGCCCAGAACCGAGCCTTGAGGAACACCAAAGCATACCTTTGACTTGTCAGAGGATATGCCATCCACACTAACAAACTGATATCTTTCAGATAAATAAGATTTAAACCAGGCTAGAACATGTCCACGTAGCCCAATATGGGTTTCCAGTCTCTCTAAGAGAAGGGAGTGATCAATAGTGTCAAAAGCAGCACTAAGATCAAGAAGCAACAGGACGGATGCGGAACCTTTGTCTGAGGCCATTTTAAGTTATTTTTGAAGCTATTTTTAGTGAGTTTGGTACACATCCGGAGGAAAGGGAGCAATTTATTAGGTTCAGCATTGGCTGACCTAGCACAGGAAATAGCTCCTTAAGTAATTTGTCCACCCTAATAAATTGTAAGCCCATTGAGTCAATTATGGCTTCAAAGGCTTTTTGAAGAGGATCATTGGACTTTTCCATATGAATATTGAAATCGCCAAAAATTGCCATGACTACAAGGTTAGACAAGAATTCTGGAAACTCATTGAGGAACATTGTGTATGGCCCGGGGGGCCTATAAATAGTAGCTATGTAAAACGATTTATCGGCCTGGTTAACTTTCATGGGTAAAACTTCAAAAGAATGAAACTGAGTGATATGTTTGAGAGCAAATTTATATTTACTGTCATAAATATTAGCAACACCCCCTCCTTTTCGGGATGCACGAGGGATATGATCACTAGTATAACCAGGAGGAGAGGCCTCATTTAAGGCAATTAATTCATTAGGCCTTAGTCACGTTTCACATAAACCAATAACATCTAGTTTATGATCAGAGATTAATTCATTTACGGCAACTGCCTTTGGAGCAAGGGATCTAACATTTAGGAGTCCCATTTTAAATTGCAAGGTGATCCAGTGATTTTTATTTTTGACCGAGGTGGAGAAAGGCTTTATCTTAATAAGGTTGCTATTGTTAGGACTACCTTGTTTAACTTTTCTCAGCCTGGAACGAGTCACAGTGGCAATAGGTAAAGCTGTACTAACTACTCTGGCTATGCTATCGACAGACTCCACTATGCTAGCAGGATGGCAGAAAAGCCCTGTATAACTATAATGTATTATTATTAAAGAATGGAGGACGGGGGGCATTATGGCTTGGGGCTGCTTTGCTGACTCAGGGCCCAGCCAAACTGCCATCACTGAGTGAGCCATGAATTCCATATTGTACCAGAGAATTATTTAGGGGAATGTGAGGCAGTCTGTCTAAAGGCTGTAGCTGAACTGAAAATGGACCGTGCAACAGGTCAATGATCCAAAACATACAAGCAAATCGACTAACAGAATGCCTCAAAAATATGAAATGGAGGGTTACGGAAAGTCAAAGCCCAGATCCTATCAAATGCTGTGGTGGGACTTGAAGCGGGCCATGGCATGCAAGAAAATCCTCGAACATGACACAGCATATGTAGCATATAAGGTGGGAAATAATTATTTCAGTCAATGCAATAGACTGATAGTTACAAAGAAGTGCAACTTGAAGTTATTTACGTCAAAGGGGCTAACACCAGCAAATGAAGCTAGGGCTGGAAGTTCTTTTTCTGCACTCTGAAATGCATTTCAGTTAGTTTTATATTAATACATAATTGCAAATAATATTTTATTGTCAACTGTCAAAAATGTCCAAATATGTAATAAAAAATAAAAAGATATTTCCAGGGGGTCTACTTATTTTGTCACAAGACTGTACATAATTATTCACACTCTGTATTCAGTAGTTTCTAGAAGCACATTTGGCAGCAATCACAGCTTGAAGTCTTCTTGGCAATACCAGCATAACACACCTGGATTTCAGCAATTTCTTCCATTCTACAGTACCTTGTAGATCCCCTCACCCTCTGTCAGTCTGGATGGGGAGCTTAAATGAAATGTGATCCTCAGGTGTCCCCACAGATCTTCAATGAGGTTCAATCCTGGCTTGGGCTGGGCCACTTGAGGACATTGTAAGAATTCTATCAAAACCACTCCAGTGTTGCTTTGGCTGTGTTCTCCAGAACGTTCAAACCAGTCTCAGGTCCTATGCTTTATCCATGTATTTGACAGTAAAGAGGGATTTTGAAGTTGGCTTAACCGAACAGGATGGTTGACGGGCCCACATTGGCTGATGTAGTCATGTGTCGGACCTCATCAGTCATCATTGAGTCTGTTTTAAATTGTCATGGTTAGTGATTAGAAAACAGACCGTTGCTTTGTGTCAGCTGGGATAGATCTGTGGACATAAGCAATTTACGTTTGCCAGAAGTTCTGCATGTTTAGCTGCATGCAGTGCAGTGTTTCCATAGCGCAAGGGCATGGTGTTGAACCAAGCATTGTCTTGCTGCCTCAAGCTGCCGCCGCACTCTCTTTCTAATGGAATGCCTGTGGGTATAGAGTCTGAGGACAGCAGCCCAGTTGTGAGCGTGAGAGAGGAGGCAAGAACATTCTGCCATGGACTCGATTTAAAAAGCCAGCTGATGTGCCTATTCCAGTGACAAATTATCAGGTTTGAGTAACAGTCTTTCACTTTGTCATTTCTTTGTCATTGTTTGTGCGCTCAGTGAGTTGACCACGTATCACGACATCCTGCAGTGCCCCAGTTTTACATGAGCTAGCTAAGGCCTACAGTTTTGTCACAGGTACGACAAACAGGTTCACCTAACAGAAAGAGAACATTTGGGGGGTGGAGAACGTGCCCTTTCTCTCCGTACAAAGGGGGTGTAGCAGCAGTGTGTTTTAGCCTAGCATAGCATCACTCAGGTCCTGCAAGCCTGTTGGTGTAAAATCATCACTAAAAGAATTCATTAATCAGGTTCATGGTAACCAGGGAGACCAAGGATGGGACAGTGTGGAGAACATTCTGTCATCAAGTAAATTATTGCAACATGTACTTTTTAATTGTGTTCGTTAAATAAGCAAACCTTTATATATATATATATAAAAAAAAAACGATATCTACTGTATGTGTCAAATAACAATTGCACTCAAGCATGGACCCGTTCACGCACACACACACACACACACACACACACACAGTCCCCCCTAATAACGTGCAGTCATTTTCCCTTCTGCGCAACCATGGCAATGACCCTGATAGAAACATCCTGTGATGTTTCTCCTGAAAAGGAAGGAGGACAGAGGAGGGAGGGGAGTGTGAGGGGCACCTTGAGGATGGCTGAAATGGAGACAGTGATTGCAGATGCTGTGACGAAGACAAGGTAAGATTGGGACCTCATTTTATAGCCTTTGATCATTTTTCACAGTTTACAATATATTTTTTTTTTCAATTTACAATCAACCTTTCTTAAGTTACAATCTGTCTTTCTGAATGTGCAATACTTACTATATAACAAAACATATACAATGTATGAAGTTTCAGCTAATATTGGTGTCATTGCTTGCCCAGTAACACAACAAACCATTGCTTGCCTACTAATACACTACTAATACACTACTAATACACTACTAATACACTACTAGAGTGTCTACTAGCAAAGCAGTCCTCCAATGTCTCACATCTTCATTAAGAGCCACTCTTAACGCTGCATCATTGACTGATTGTAAGAAAACATACATTACATGTGCGATGTGAGTGTGTGTGTGTGTGCTTTGGTCTTGAGCAGGCTGTCAGGCAGAATGTCTGAGCGTCAGGACTACATCAAGCTCAATCTCATTTTCTCTGTCTCTCCTTCTCTCGAGTACTTTGGGAATTATTCATTTACAGTATCAATAACAACATCTTAAAAAAACAAGATTGTCAAAACAGGACCTTCTCATTCGGGGTCTTGGAAATATACAAAAGTGTTTTAATATTTGAGGTATTCAAAAACGTACCGCTGGCGTGTTGACTATACAAAGCCTTTCCTCAACACAGGAACCCAGGTTGTCTAGTGTGTTTACCCTTCACAATGGTAAAGATGGGCTCTAAGTTTACACATGGTCAAGACCTTCATAATGTTCTGTGGCCGTATTCACAAAACATTTTATCTCACCTCCCAAACAGCAGTAAATGTTCCTAGCTAAGAGTTTCCTCTTGAAACCTGTTCACAAAGCTGCTGAGAGCAAATTTTACTAAGGAATGGGGAGAAATCTTAAGTTAAAAGAAAGGGCGGGGTTGACCCCGTTGCTATGGGTGATGTCGTGTTCCACGAACAAGCTTACTTACTATGCCCACAGTGATGTAGAAGAATGTGTCATGTTGCGATATTGAAATAAAGATATTCAAAATAAAATGTAGGCTAAGTGGGCTAATTCTCCTGACAGATGAGATGTATGTAGTTCGTCTGTGCTGCATAGTAGCATTTTGCCTGTGGCCAAGTAGCATAGAGTTGTCACAAACTTGATGTCCAGTGTTATTGGGTTGGTTCTGTTTGTTGGTGAAGTGACAACATCCCTGACTAGCTCTACTATGATCATAATACCCGATTAATACACGATTAAGACGATACCTTGTTAAAAGCTCAGTATCATTAAAGCTACTTTTAGCCTTTAGATGTTTTGTGAATACAGCCCCTGATCTGGAACCATGTTTGTATAGTTGAGGGCTAGATTACATTGCATTTGGCATTATGCTTGTGATCTTATGCCAGGTTATGCAAAGCTGTGTTCATGACACACTTTAAAATTATTCCCAAGCCAAAAAACCTTCACCCTCTGTCTACAACTATTAAAATAGTACAGTGGCTCAGATATTAGGAAAGCTGCAGAAATGTGCCTTCAGCAGCAGAATTGGGTGAATATTAGCCGTGATGCTGCTATGCCTCTGCTATTGTTTTCATCTGCTGTTATCCATCACTTTGCTTCATGCACAGCGTGATAGAAATTTGAGCATCTGAGCTAAATACGCTTTGTTTGATTAATGTCTGTGTGGGCAGTTAGTTACACATCACTGGAAAAAGCTGATAAAAATGTGTGAGTGCACACGTATGATCCAGGTCTATGTGTATGTAAGGTCTGTGCCCCATGCACGTCACTCAACACCGGGAACCAGCGCACCTCCTAGACCTGAACCTTCTACTCCACCTGAACGCACCACTCTTCGTGCCTCACAATCACCTGAATTCTGATCACCTGTGTCACTAACCTGTTCCTTTGTCTTCTCCCAGTGTTTAGTTCATTCACTCCCAGCCTTCCAATGCTAGGATATCAATCAATCAATCAATCAAATGTATTTATAAAGCCCTTTTTACAACAGCAATTGTCACAAAGTGCTTTACAGAGACACCCGGCCTTAAACCCCAAGGAGAAAACAACAGTAGTATTGATTGTTTGTTCGCTGCAAAATTACTAAGCCTTTTTCAGAATTTCAAATGTTTGTGTACCGACCTGCTTCAGCCCGATCTACCTTTTACTCCGATTCCCAGCCTAATCCCTATCTGTACTTTTGCCTGTCCTTTGGACTTCAGTGTTTTTGACCTTCTGCCTGCCTGAGATTTGGAGACCTGCCCAGCCCTTTTTTACCCCAATCTGTATCTGTGCCTTCCTGTGTATAACTCAAACCTGTACTCCTGACCATGCTTCAGCTGTTCCCCTGTTATCAATTAAAAGCGGTGCACACCACAACTGGAACCACAACACCTGCCTCCGTCTGGTATCGTTACAGTGTACACATGCAGACCTGATATAAAACCTGGTTTTGGCTAAAACTTACAACTGGGCGTGGTGTTACAATTGGGGTAACTTTTAGGTTTAGGGATTAATGGTTAGGTTCAGGGATTAATGTTTAGGTTCAGGGATTAATGGTTAGGTTGAGGGATTAATGTTTAGGTTCAGGGATTAATGGTTAAGTTCAGGGATTAATGTTTAGGTTCAGGGATTAATGGTTAGGTTGAGGGATTAATGTTTAGGTTGAGGGATTAATGGTTAGGTTGAGGGAATAATGGTTAGGTTTAGGGTTAGGCGTAGTTTCAGTTCAGGCATAAGGGTTAGGTTATTGGGGTTAAGGTTAGGGGAAAGGTTAGGTTTAGGACTAGTAGATTGGGAACATGCATTTCTATGCATTTAGGCTAGGGTTAGACCAGAGTGGGCACATTTACTATTTATAGAAAGAAAATGTAATGCAAAGACATTGAACTTTAAATTTGTATTCAGTATGTTCCATCAGTATGTAACCTATCAACAGAAAGGCACTGAACTTCATATTTGTATTCAGTTTGTTTATTCAGTATTTAATGTTATGTGCAAAAGTACCTTTTATGTGCAATACGTAGTCGATAGAAACCCGCTGCTGGTGAGAAAATATTAGGTAAATTATCTAGTCCAAAAGGAAAAAGGCAATAGTTAAAGTAACAACAATACAAGGGCCAATACAAGAAGCTATTTGCCCTTAAACCCAGTAGAAAGGTTCCAAACAAAGATATTAACTAACAAGCCTGTTAAAGAAGTGCCATTCTCTTTCACAAACACACATATACAATACATACACTCACCTAAAGGATTATTAGGAACACCTGTTCAATTTCTCATTAATGCAATTATCTAATCAACCAATCACATGGCAGTTGCTTCAATGCATTTAGGGGTGTGGTCCTGGTCAAGACAATCTCCTGAACTCCAAACTGAATGTCAGAATGGGAAGGAAAGGTGATTTAAGCAATTTTGAGCGTGGCATGGTTGTTGGTGCCAGACGGGCCGGTCTGAGTATTTCACAATCTGCATGTGTTACTGGGATTTTCACGCACAACCATTTCTAGGGTTTACAAAGAATGGTGTGAAAAGAGAAAATCATCCAGTATGCGGCAGTGCCTTGTTGATGCTAGAGGTCAGAGGAGAATGGGCCGAGTGATTCAAGCTGATTGAAGAGCAACTTTGACTGAAATAACCACTCGTTACAACCGAGGTATGCAGCAAAGTATTTGTGAAGCCACAACATGCACAACCTTGAGGCGGATGGGCTACAACAGCAGAAGACCCCACCGGGTACCACTCATCTCCACTACAAATAGGAAAAAGAGGCTACAATTTGCACGAGCCAAAATTGGACAGTTGAAGACTGGACAAATGTTGCCTGGTCTGATGAGTCTCGATTTCTGTTGAGACATTCAGATGGTAGAGTCAGAATTTGGCGTAAACAGAATGAGAACATGGATCCATCATGGTGGTGGTGGTGGTGTAATGGTGTGGGGGATGTTTTCTTGGCACACTTTAGGCCCCTTAGTGCCAATTGGGCATCGTTTAAATGCCACGGCCTACCTGAGCATTGTTTCTGACCATGTCCATCCCTTTATGACCACCATGTACCCATCCTCTGATGGCTACTTCCAGCAGGATAAGGCACCATGTCACAAAGCTTGAATCATTTCAAATTGGTTTCTTGAACATGACAATGAGTTCAATGTACTGAATTGGTGTTCCTAATAATCCTTTAGGTGAGTGTATACTTAACTCACTCAGACTTGCCAATGTCTACACACATACACACACAGACAATACTTGCACAAATCAAAAAAGTGCTGAAGCAGTCTCCTTCTCATTGTTGCACCATAACCTATTTTTCTGTGAGAAAACTGCTGTGGATGAGTATGTTGGCTGTTGCTAGTGCATACGCAACAGTATAAATCTGATCATTTCTTATCAGACTTGCATTGTTAGCAAGACTCAGCGTCCACTGGGAAATGTACTTGGAATTAAGAACATTATTATGACCGGTTTCTACGTTAATTTCAGTTGCTTCATTGATGTGTTTAATTACAGGTTGGATTTGCATAGGAGTGTTGCGTGCTCGTGTGCTTGTTTGTGTGTGAAAGATCGAGATAATAAGCCTGGAATGCCGTGCCCTTATTTAGGAGTAGTGTGATTTGGCAGACGTTTTCACATGCTAGCATATATTTCCCATGGGGGGCTGAGAGCAGGTCATGGGGCCAGGAGGACTAATTATAGAAGTGGAGGAAGATTTAAATGAAGCCACAGGCTGGCACAGATAAACACCAAGTACACGCAGAAAGGAATGGCAGCCGAACCAGAACACACACACACACAACGACACACACACACACACACACACACACACACAACGAGACACACACACACAAAGAGACACACACACGCATGCACACAGAACCAAACCCTTTGTGTACACAAAGTACGCAAAAGTACACACACAAAAACACATAAACAGGATCAGCTAATAATAAATTGAAAATAGCATTGATGAACAATGTGATATTGTGCCGGACATCCTTGCTGTAGATCTCTGCATGCTATGGGCAGGGGTGTGATATTGTATGTACCCTCAGGGCAGTAGCACCTGGGTCCGGCCAAGCTGCTGGAGCAGGTAGCGCCGTTTCTGCAGGGTTGCGACAGGCAATGGTCCACGAGCAACTGGCAAAGGTCACCCTCGTACCCTGGAGTACACAGACAAAACACAGTCACATAGCGTCAAACACATCTGAAGCAAAAGGAGCCCAACACACAGTTCTGCACTGATATATTGCAGGGTACAACTATACTATCAGTATAACTACACACACGGAATACACACAAACACACACGCCTCACAGATGCCTCCCTGTGTCTCACACTTTCCTGTTAGTGTCCATCCTCATTAACGCATCAGGTCAACTCAAATCAAAACACTCAGTCTCCCAAAGAGCACGTTGATAAGCCCTGCATTTAGCTAATTACCAGCAGCCATACTACCCATCTAACCAATTAGCATCAACCATGTTGTGTCTCCACAGCACTCTTGACGTGAACTTACTGCCCCCTCAGACTGTCAGACGTTCCACCACACTCTTCTAATCACCCTTCTCTAATATGGTGTGGCTGGCCATCATCCACAGCTCTACCCCTCTGCCTCCACAACATGTTAATTAACCTCCCTCTGGCAGAGAAACGATACCTTCACCAAGTCTGGCTCCAAATATAGTACACACATTGACAGGATCAAACTCCTCTCCCCGCGGAACCCCGATTTGACTCGTGTGTTAATATTGAAATGTTATCGGCTACACCCCACTGGATGTATTGTAGATCATCAATCTGTGTCTGAATGACAGGAAGTGACATTTAATTCCGCTCAGACGCAGTTTCCTCCATACGTATGCCCAGAGGCATGTCCATACCGTGACACGACCCCGACCATGCTTCACAGATGAGGTGATATGCATCAGATATTTTCCACACTTGCCTTTTACGATCTCTTTCATGAGGATTTACCGTCGCCTCTCCATCTCATCTGTCCGTTAGATTCTGTTCCAGAACTGTGCTGGCTGATCTCTATATGCTTTTTAGAAAATTCTAATCTGCCCCTTTCTGTTTTTGGTGTTGACCAGAGATTTGCCTTTTGCAGTGTAAGCCTTTGTAATTCTGCTTCTGATGTCTTGTGACACTTTTACCCCAGCATTGTGTAGATTGTTGTGGATTTCCTTGTGACACTTTTACCCCAGCATTGGATAGGTTGGATTTCACTTATATATATTATCACTCACACACAGCAGTTACCTGGAGGGCAGATACAGGTGAAGTTCCGTCCCTCACCGCCCTGCCTCAGGTCACTACAGATGGCGTAGTTCTGGCAAGGCCTCAGGTGGCAGGCATCAAACTCCTCACAGAAGATCCCAGAGTAACCCTCCTCACACTCACAGAAGAATGTGCTCTGGAGGGTAGAATCATCACAGACTCACTGTCTCATGCCAAACAACTTAAAACTTGAGCCAGGAGTTCTTCCTGACGACAAGACCGGACCAGGATGAACTAATGGTCCTAGATGATGACATGAGAATGAGTGGGCATAGAACATTGTGGAAGAAGCCCTTTATAACTGGGGAGGTTCCGGTTACTGGGGTTGCATTGCGGCTTTGGTGGGGCACAACATCAGACTCTAACACTACCTGTGGGAGGAGAAACGTCAGCACAGCCTTCTCTCCTCCCTCTGTCCTCGTCTCCATCTCCCCTCACCTTCTCCTTCACCTTTTCTCTCTTCTCTTCTACCCTTCTCTTCTTTACTCTCTTCTCTCACTCCTTTCCACTTCTCTTCTCTCATTTTCCTCCCCTTCTTTATCATTTTCTCCCCTTCTCTCTTCTCCATCTCCGTTTCCTCTTTTCTCTATCTCTCCTCACCTTCTCCTCTCTTCTCCCTTGCTCTCTTTTTCTCTTACCCATCTGCTCCCTCACTCTGCTCATGTGTTCCTCTCTGTAATAGTGATCAGTGTAAGGTCCCTGGAGAGACAGGAAGCCCCTGAGAGTAGTAGGAACTGATGCAGGACTTTTAAGGCATACCATTTCCACAATACATGTATGCCTTTCTCCTTCCCTGTGACAATAAGGAATGATGTTGATTAAACATGGTTCACAAAATATACCCCCAAATCCATGAACTGATTCACAACCCCCCCCACCCCCCCGACGTCTTACCACAGAGGGTTGGGTGATGCACTTTCCCTTCCCAGAGCATTGTGGGTCGCTGAAGCGACTGCCAGGCTCGACACAGCTGCTGGCCTTCACTGTCAAGTTGAGACGCAGTGTGACTTCGGAGACGGTCGGGGAGCCCAGACGCAGCACACCTACAAGAGAGGACAAAGGGACAGTCCTGAGTCAAATTCCTGGTATGTGGAGTCATTGGCACTGCATTGTTCTTCAGCCAATCAGGAGTCAATTAAAGCCTGTTCCATTTGCACATTAGCGATTTAATCATCACAAATATGTTTCTTTTTCACAACATGAGCTAACAAAGGGCCAGACAGTTAGACACACCCCCAGAGTTTGAATGACATGGCGACATTCCAGACAGTTAGACACACCCCCCAGAGTTTGAATGGCACGTGACATTCCAGTGGGAGATCTGTAGTGTGCATATGTTAGTTTGTATAGGTCTAACAGTAAACACATGTAATTTAACTTTAAGAAGTATATCCCTTTATTGTGGCATAAGCACAGCCTGTCATTATATCTTCAACTTTGTCATACAATTCACTTCAAAGTCAGCTAAATGTGCATATCTACTATATACAGTTGTGCTCACCCTTGAATGTTTGGCCTTGTTACAGACACACAAGGTGACACACACAGGTGAAAATGGTCATTAAAGGTGAATTTTTCCACACCTGTGGCTTTTTAAATTGCAATTAGTGTCTGTGTATAATATTCAATGAGTTTGTTAGCTTTCATGTAGATGTACTGAGCAGGCTAGATACTGAGCCATGGGGAGCAGAAAATAACTGTCAAAAGACCTGCGTAACAAGGTAATGGAACTTAATGGAAAAGGATATAAAAAGATATCCAAAGCTTTGAAAATGTCAGTCTGTACTATTCAATCACTTATTAAGAAGTGAAAAATATGGGGATCTCTTGATACCAAGCCAAGGTCAGGTAGACCAAGAAAGATTTTAGCCAAAACTGCCAGTATTCTTTTTCAGGATACCAAGAAAAGCCCACAGGTGACCTCAAGAGAAATACAGGCTTCTCTGGAAAAAGAGGGTGTGGTTGTTTCAAGGATCACAATACGATGATACTTGAAAAAAAAATGAGCTACATGGTTGAGTTGCCAGAAAGAAGCCTTTACTGCGCCAATGCCACAAAAAAGCTTGGTTACAATTGCAAAACGTGCGGTTCATGCAAGACAACCAAAGGCTTTGCATGACCTAAAGGCATTTTACCAAGACAAATGGGCAACTATAACACCTGCAAGAATCCGGGGCCTCATAGACAACTATTACAAAAGACTGCACGCTGTCATTGATGCTAAAGGGGGCAATACACAGTATTAAGAACTAAGGGTATGCAGACTTTTGAACAGGGGTCAGTTCATTATTTTCTTTGTTGCCATGCTTTAACAGGTTTGAGTGCCAAGTTCGGTCTTAAAACCATGTCGATACTGCAAGTTCATTTGTCTGGCGCATTACACACACAAAGGCATTTCAAACCTTACAAACGCATGAACAACAGAAATAAGAGAGAAAATGCAGAATAAAGTGAAATAAATAATACAATAATAGCCTACGGTGGTGATACAATATTTAATATTGTGGTACGCTTGTACGTGTTATTCATCATTCTTTTATTTTATATTGTGGTTGTTGTTACTGAGGCTGTAACAATTGTTGTTTTGTGTGATAATGATGGTCTTATTGTGAAGCAAGCATGATCTTATTTTGTGACGTTGGTTCACACGGTCTCCGACCAGTCGTGTGTTTGATCGCAAGGATACGACAAAGATAATATTGATGAATACAGCTCTGTCTGTGAAATGATCGTACGGTCATTTTAAGATCAAATTTGATCATATGCACATTTCATGAATGAGGGCCACTGTCCTTGATGAAAGTCAAAATCAGAAAAGTTGCCACACTTTTACCACAGGGGTGTCCAAACTATTCCATTAAAGGCTGTGTGTCTGCAGGTTTCCACTCTCTCCTTGTACTTGATTGACTAATTAGGTTACTAATTGGTTCGTTTCTACCGTCACCTGGTTGTTTAGGTGTGAACTGGGAATCAATTTTTAGGAAAAACCAAAAACCCTCAGACACTCTACCCTCTGTGGAACCGGTTTGGACACCCCTGATTTACCGGAATGACCAGAGCAAATAAAATGTGTTTTCTCAATTTAGTATCTAGTCATATCCTGAAGGCTCTGTCGTGAGTCTGAATGATTATTCCATTCAGTCGAAGCCTGTGGCTGGCTCACACCAATTCTGTTGTTAGTAGGGTCAGATGCGAACAAACGTTGTTTCAAATCTAACTTCACATCAAATGTAACTAATTCAGCAGATGACCTTATCCAGAGGGGCTTAACAGTAGTGGCCTCTTGTATTGACTGAGTTCAGAACCTTGACCCTGTAAGTCCCATGCTATGCTAACTGAGCTACTGTACATGGGATCAAAGAGATTTTACCCAAACATTTTGTTTTGCTACTCAATGTGGTTTATCATGAAAACTTGACTGCAGATGTTAGACTAATCAACAAAACACATTAGTAAATCTTTTTTTTTTAGGACCGAGCTGATATCTGGTCCTGGAGAGTATGCGTACACCCACACACACAGAAATACACACGCACACAGAAAACACACACCTCCAGGGCAGAGTGGTAAATGACTTACTCTCCCTTCCTTACTCTTTTATTCTCTCGTCTCTTTTATTCTCTCTACTTTTCTTCAGACCTTTTTTAATCTTTCCTCTGTATCTACCCGTATCCCTTTCATCTTCCCCTCATTCTCTTTACCCTCCACCCCCCCCCCCCCCCCCCCACACACACACACACAAAATTCATCTGCTAAGACACAGCCTTTTGGCTCTGACGCAGAGTGTCTGTACACAGCTGAAGGTCAGTGTGCAGACAGGCTGAAACGGAAAACACAGCAGCGTTGGTATGGGGACCACGCACAGGGGTCAGGTAGAAAGTCACACTAAAAGGGCAAAATACCAATTAGCATGTCACACCGCCGGGAATCCATCCAACCTTCAGACCCACGTTACTGTAACGTTCCAAACACCGAATGCCAAAGAAAACGAATCCACAGAAAACGTAACAGCATGCCAGAGCCAATGAGGCAATGTGCAGCAACATGCAAAGGAGACATTATTACACTGTTTTATGGATGTTGCATTTCTGTTGGAAATTTCATGGAAATTACTTATCCAGACTCAGAACACTTAATGTTTATTTCAGATATATGACAAAAGACCACTCAAGTGCAGCATCTTGTGAACAGTATTGCAGGGGTAAAAAAAAGAATGGGTCACAGGTCAAAGTAAAACAGAAAGGAAATCTCCCAATGTTATAATTAAATAAGAAGGTGGAAAAACACAATATACGCATTATACAGATACTGTCAATGGATTATTTTTTTCAATGTCAACTAAACAAAATCTTTTAAACCAAGGACACGGGTACACATCCTTAAGACTTGTGTCTCGGGTTCCCGTGGACTTGACAGAAGTACCTTCCTCCATCATGTGTTCTAGCTGTGGCGTTGCAGCTGTGGAAGTACTTGTGACTTACTGATGAAGTAGTTGTGTCCCAGGGTGAGGGAGTGGTCAGGGATCACCAGCCCATTGGAGGCCTGCTGGAAACACAGGATGGTCCCATCCACCACGGAGGCCTGCTGGAAACTGTCCTCTCCAACACGCCAAAGTACTGGAGCACCGCTTACGTTCACCAACACCCTGAAATCAGACGACGGGTGAGAGAGAAGGGGGGTGGGGGGGGACAGATTAATGTGTTAAGTATTCACGTTTAACTCTTACCTGGTCTCAAATCCTTGAAAGGCAATGATTAACTCCTGGGATTAAAGCGTGGGACCCATAAAAAGCACAAAATGCTGGGTACCTTTCCTGGTGATGCTCTGCCAGGCTCATACTGAACCAGTGCAGGACTGGCAGACACAGCTAATACGTTTTTTAATAGATTCCTGGGTAAGTCTCTAAAAGCTTGGCAAACGTGTTTTGTGTAATTTTTACCCATTTTTCATTAGGCTTGGTCAAGATGTTGGGAATCTTTCCTGCACAGCCATTTTCATGTCTTACCATTTGAATGTCAAAGCTGTAACTCGACCTCTCCATGATGTCATTGGTGAACACCCAGTGTAGATGGACCATTATAAGGTGCCAGTTATTGTCCTGCTGAGAGGTGAATTCCTCTCCAAGTGTCTGGTGTGGAGAAAACTGAAGCAGGTTTCCCTCTAGGATTTTGCCTATTTGATTTTGTTTGACAATCTCCTTAGTCTTTGTCAATGTCAGGCATACCTGTGCCATGATGCAGCCATTACCATGCCGGAAAATACTGAGGCACTTACACAGTAATGGGTTTGGATATTATTTAACATATTTTTTCATTTTTTGTTGCAGTATAACAGTATGTTAATGGCTTGTTGCATAGGATGCATCATTTTTATATTTGTTTCTTTTTTCGTTCTGTATATTTACGTCCTTCTTTTCACTGTGTAATTATTAGGGAGATACTTCTGTTTTTCTTCTGTGTTTTAAAACCCTAACTGGTCTCATGGTGACACCCCTAAGCTGTGTCCTCCCAGTCCTGAAGCTGATTATTGTATCTTAGAAGTGTTTCGTGAATTAATTAATCACCAACAGCAAAAGAAAAAACTGTTGACCATGTTTAAAGATACAATTCCAGTGTTGTTACCAATCCACCCGTCTACCAATCTACCCGTCTACCAATCTACCCGTCTACCAATCTACCCGTCTACCAATCCACCCGTCTACCAATCCACCCGTCTACCAATCTACCCGTCTACCAATCCACCCGTCTACCAATCCACCCATCTACCAATCTACCCGTCTACCAATCTACCCGTCTACCAATCCACCCGTCTACCAATCCACCCGTCTTCATGAGGCTTCAAAAAAACTCCCTTTGTCTTTGACTGAGGGACATTACTCATGTTCTACGTACACGAGACAGAGGAATGGGTAGCGAGTTAGAAGCAATGTGAATCCCTATTATTTTACATAGAATAATGTATTAAATTATTCATTACTCATTATTATTCATTACACAAAATTTCACTCAACAACAAATAAAATGGCCTAACACCTCCTCAGAAATGACTCTGTTTGAGGAAGTAACTAGGGCTTCACAATGATGGTGAGTCTTGGAAAGAGTGGATTCTCCTCCTAGAAGGGCCACTGGGACATGTACATATTAGAGAAACACAATATTAAAGGGAACTTCTTTTAATAGGACAGGATTTTATTATCATCCAGGTCAAAGTTCCCCCCAAACAGGCTGAAGTTCCAGTGATTTCTTTTATAAACTTGCAAACTTTACATACCAAAAAAAGACATCATAATTGTTACAACATAATTGAGTGTTACTTCAAATATATTTATTAGAGATTATTATAATTTTTTAAAATCATCATAGACAACCATCTCAGAAATGTATTGCAGTATTTGACAAATGTATGTTTTGCAAAAGAACATTTGTAATGAAGCATCTTCATTCCTGGACTTCTCCTGGACTATCATCAAGGAGAGGTGAGTTACTGAGTTAGGTAGACGAAAGGATGAAATGGAAGAGGGGATTTGGAGCATGCAGTAAAGTGAGAACGAGGACTATACACACACACACACACACACACACACAGTGAAACATAGGACTACACGCACACACACACACACACACACAAGTTTGTATATCTACCCTCATGGGGACCAGAAAATATAAATTGCATGCTCCCTTAACCTAATCTAAACCCTAAACCTAACCCTTACCCTAACACATAACCCTAACCTAACCCTAATCTAACCCTAAACCTAACCCTAACCTTAACCTCAATAAAGTTAACCAGCAAAAGGTCCCATTGAGTCAAATGTTTTCTGGTTTTACTATACTCATTGGGACATTTGGTCCCCATGAGTTTAGTAAGACCTAAAACACACACACACAGTGAGACAGAGGACTGTATACACACACACACACAGAGTGAGACAGAGGACTGTATACACACACACACAGTGAGACAGAGGACTGTATACACACACACACACAGTGAGACAGAGGACTGTAAACACACACACACAGTGAGACAGAGGACTGTATACACACACACACACACAGTGAGACAGAGGACTGTACACACACACACACACAGTGAGACAGACTATACACACACACACAGTGAAACAGAGGACTATACACACACACACACAGTGAGACAGAGGACTATACACACACACACACACACACACAGTGAGACAGAGGACTATACACACACACACACACACAGTGAGACAGACTATACACACACACACACAGTGAGACAGAGGACTATACACACACACACACACACACACACAGTGAGACAGAGGACTATACACACACACACACAGATGTCAGGCTCTTACTTGATGGCAGTCTCCTCAGGCACCTCTAATGATAAGGTCAGAGTTCCAGAGGTCAGCTCACACAGTTCAGGACTCTCACAGCGCAGTCCCTCTGTCACCTGCAAATGGAATACACACACACACATATATAGGAATACAAAAACACACAGGAACACCAAGGAGATAATTCTCTGTGCTGTGTGTGCTCATCATTAACCTGTTCTTTCTCCCACGGCACCGCCAGGAGCCTCTGTCCGGCCTTGGGCTGCCACGGCTGCAGTGTGGGAGGGGCCAGCGTGGTGGAGGGCACCGCGGTTGACGTGGGCGGCTGAGTGGCGGTTGTGGGCGTGGCCGGGGTGGCCTGTTGGGGGGCGGGGAGTTTGGCGGGTTCCCAGCTGGAGAGAGGCAACTGGTCCGAGGCTCCCAACGTGGCGCGCTCACACCTCTCCCCGTCGTAGCCCTCGGCACACTCGCAGGTGTACGCCTCGCCCTCGCCGCTGCCGCTGCAGTTGCCATGGAGACAGGGGCTGCTGGCACAGGGGTCTGTGAAGAACTGTTAACACAGCAGAGGAGAGGAAGAGTGACTGTAGACGCCCTGGAAAACGGAGAGGCCACTTCAGACTCAACATTTGTTACTGTATATTACCATGGCTGTGCCTTAGAGAACTCTCCTCTTATTTACACCTACCTCTTTATTAACTTTGAAATGGCTTTTTCTGCTAAGGATGCAAAGCCAGGAGTAGCAGAGAGTTATACATTTTGAGGAGGTTTTATAGGTGCTTTGAGTCCAAGTAAAAGGGGCTCGGTCCAAAACTTTACCGCATAAAGTGTAGATCTATCCTAGCCTTAAATCTTAGCTATTCAGCTTTTAACTCAAGAAAGCCTGTTACTATATTGTCACTACATACGAGAATATATGGAAAGGTTAAACAATAGATACAGTAATACACACATACAAACAAATATACTTAGAAACATACAACTACATATATATAAACATGTACAATTGTACCAGTGAACATGAAGTGTGAACTGTTGTTTCCAACCAGACAATCCCAGAACCATAATAATTAGCTGTATCTGCCACACCAGCCAAAAAATGGGACTGTAACAAAACTAAGCCCTGCAACACAAAGTCATGAACTGACTTCAGTGTTTGACGTTCAAATTGTATTGTATTGTAATAAGCCCTAAATATAAACGTTGTTAACAAGTGTGTGTGATCAACACTAAACTATGCCATACTCTCTCTTTCAATACGGCCAAGTTAAATGTAGGTATTAGGCTAAAGGAGGTATCCTAATCTGCTCCCATCTTGGGATTCTGCTTGCCTCTGTCTTTGAAAAGAGATGATTGCATGTCTTAGTGAAGCTGATGGAAAGGTAATGTTTAGGACACACGTGTGTGTGTGTGTGTGTGCAGTACATACACTACTTAACTATATAAAACAAATAGAGTGACTCCAAAAGTATTTAGACCAGGACAAATGTTTGTTTTTTCAGTCTCTGTATACCAGCCCTTTAGATGGAAATATGTAATTGTAATAGTAATTGTAATGGTAATTGTAATGGTAATTATAATATTACAATGACTTTTAGGGTTGAAGTGCAGACTGGCAGTTTTAATTTAAGGGTAAATAGTTTCCCTTTGTGGAATCATGGTACAAGATTTTGTAATTTTACTCAACGTGTTGTTCATATTCAGTTCACTTTGAGTAAATCATTTTGTCTTTCTGAAGTCCAGCCAAATTATAATGTAAGGTTAATTAAGCAACTGGATACGGTTTTACAGTGTCGTCTGCTCTATCATTGCACTTAAACGGTGGCTTTTAACTGCCCGTCAACTATGTCTACAATGCTCAAGCTAACTACGTACTTAACAGTAATGCCTGTTCATCATTGCATCTAACAGCTGGTTTTTCAGTCATGTATTTAGGTGTGTATCCTAGCTGGACAAATGTTTAAAGCAGGCTGTGAATCTGTTGGAACTTAAAGTTTACATTTCTGTGTGTTTGTGTGTGTGTCCCCATTTTGAAAAAGAAAGATTTTGGCTTAACTAAAGTTTGTGTGTGTGTGTGTGCGCGTGTGTGTGTGTGTGTGGTCATTCGGTATGCATTGCATGTCTGAGGGTGGGGAAGAGCGTCATTCTCTCCATGGGACTGACTCCCACCTCATTACCATTCAACTCTCTCAAGTGTTTACTCATGCCAGTGACAACTACTGCCCTACAGTAGGACCACAGAGGCCCAAAAGCATGTTGGATCATTCAGCTCTAAGACGGCCCAAATATAGGCTGTCCATAACCAGACAACTTGGTCCGGGGGCCATACATTAATGTCCCGGTCTGCATGCAACCAGATATTTTACATGCAGAGTGACGTTCCAGAACATCTCTAGATGCTAAATTATCTTGCTTTCCATTTCTGCTCTAGGGACCTGGATCCTGGCATCGGTAACAGCTGAATGTTTCAGTGTGCCGCAGATGTGGCAAACAAACTGTTCAGTTGGTGCCATTTCTCCATCGTAATTTTTCTTGTGTTGATCAGTGCCAAAAATGTCTAATTAAATGGATTTTGATTTCATGTCGTAACACAACAAAATGTGAGAAGGTCCCAGGGGAGTGAAAACCTTTGAGAGCCGTTATATAAATTATCAAGGGGCAAGTTTGAAACAAGGATCCACTAGAACCTCAACAAATTTCCACAAAAAGTGACTGAGAATGAACAGGGCTGTAGCAGCTGAACAAAAATGGCATTGGGGGCATCTCCTTTTAACGCCCAGGTAGCAGAGTCACTCCTCATCTTAAGAAACCACCACAGCACCACACTGATGGGAATAAACAACAGACTGGCATGCCATTAGTATTTGCTTTGTTAAATACTTGAGCAAGGCTGTTGATCATTTGCCTCAGAATGATTTCCACTATCTTAACCAGTCAGGCTTCAAGATCGGTCAATCAAACCAGACCACTCTCCTCTGTGTCACAGAAGCTGTTTGCACTGCCCAAACTGACTCCATCTCCTCTGTTATTATCCACTTACATCGTTCAGCTGTCTTCACCTCTGTGAGAGGATCTGTGTCTGCTCCATGGGCTCTCACTACTGGTTTCTGCCAGGGCTTGGTTATAGGTACTCTATTCTCTCTATTCACAAGTGACTTGACTGGGTCATTTCCTTGCATTGTCCATGAATTGCATTGATTGATATCCAGATGAAGCAGAACTAATTTCTTTTACTCCTTCGGATACCTAGGTGGCAGAAATCCCTGCTTGGGTGTTTACTCACCACCACCAAGAGGAAGTTATGCCTGCTGTCTAGCCCTGTCTGCTACCTGTCAACTACATGACTTCTCTGTCACGGTTGGAAACTCCATGGTTTCCCCCACCCCTAGTGACCCTGGATAACACCCATGTCATTCTCCACAAACATCGCGGAGTTGACATCACGGTCGCGCCCAAAGATTACATTTGTGGACATTAAAATGTTACCCGACATACGAAGAGGCACAGGTACAAAATCCAGGAAATGGTGATTCTACATCTGGCCTACATCAACTCACTGTTAGCTGGGCTCCCTGCTGGTGCCCTCAAACCTCCCTGCAACGTATCCAGAACATTTCAACCCATCTGGTGTTCAACCATCTCAAGTTCAACCATGTGACCACACAACTACAGTTGAAGCTCCTATCCGCTACAAGGTCTTGTTGCTGGCCATACGTTGACCACAAGACCAGCTGGGACAATTATCGTGAAGAAAATTCTTGAGTCATTACATTAGAATATCATTCCATAACCTTTCATTCAACGATGGCAGGTAAAGAAAGATGGGCCAGCAATTTCCCTCACACACATATAAACACACACATATACACACACACAGAAGCACACACACATATACACACACACAGAAGCACACACACATGCGCATGCGCATACAAATGCATGCAAATACAGAAACACACACAAACGCACAACATTTTTATGTTGAATGGCTGTGACAGAGCTGTTTATAAATTAAACTAAACTAATAAAAAAGAACACATAACACATCTCATTCTGTCACTTCAGGCTGTAGAATTAGGAATTTAGTAAAACATACTGAATTATAGATGTTATCGAGATTCATTGCATTGAAAACATTGAGTCTTTGCATGTTTGTGGGACAGGAAAAAGTATTGAGAAAAGACTGATTGTGTGCTAAGACAGCAGTGATCCAGAATCCATAAGCGCGGGAGGCATCGGCCAATACCGTTAGACCACCGTGTGGCACAAAGGTCTGGGGTGAAATGTTAATAAAGTATTCATGTAAATTATATGGAATTGTATGGCTTGATAATCCAGCGGGAGCTCACAGTCAGTCCTGTAGTGCTAGCAATCTGACACAGTCTGTTCAGATCTGTGAAAATCTCCATGGGGCCAGCTTTGGATAAAGGTGTGAAAGTGAGCCTGGAGAATCGCCAGTGAGGGCTATAGTGTTTGGTAAATGGAAGTCAGTGTATCAGCCAGTCACTGATTAGGGCTGAGTCATCTATGCTGTGGGTTAAGCTGCAAGGGAAGTTTAATGGCTAACTGGTTCACCGAGTAAGGAAGATGGAAGATGTTTCTAAATATTTAAGACAAGCTGGCACCCTTAGTCACAAATATTAAAAAGCGTGCACACAAATATCTTTATTCCTGAAACATGAGCCCGCTAAGCGAAGGCCACGCTTGAACAAGTGTGGGTGTTTTTCTTGGTGAGAGCATTCTGTCTAGAACATAGTTATTACATGACAATTTGTGAAGACAGTATGGTCCCTCAGCAAGATGCCTGAATGTTTTTTATTTTTTTTACTATTAACAATCATATCTGTGTTGCCATAGCTACCGTGTCTAGGTAACCCGAAAGCAATTATCTAAGGTAGAAGAACATTTTGTGTGTGTGTTTGTGCTTTAGAAGGAGAGAGAGGGAGTGAGAGAAGGAAATGTGAGAGCACTGTAGAGTACACAAGACACCCCAACACACAGAGACATACATATCTGATACATGACATCGGCTGTTTCTCTTAAACAACAGCAACAATGTACAGACAAATAGCCGCGGCTGAAAGTACTTCTCAAATCCCAGACAAATCTCTCAGGCATCACTGCTAAATTATCCTGAATGGCTTCCACTGCAAATGACAATTAGGGATGGGGACAATGGACGGCCAAATCAATCAATATAAGTAGCATTTTGAAGAGTGGTCAGTAGATTTAATTTCTTAGCACTGTAATACAATGTAAACACGCACATTTAAAAATAATATATGCATTGGCTCTGAAAAGTAATCACCCTCCTTGGACTTTTCCACATTTGTTGTATTACGACATGAAATCAAAATGTATTTAATTTAATAGTTGTTGCCACTAAGCAACCCCAAAAAAGTCTATAATGTCAAAATGAAAAGTAAAATCAGCAAATAGTTCTAAATGAATTACAAATATCAGACATAAAGTAATTGATTGCATATATATTCACCTCCTTTCTATGACGCACTGTAAGTTGTGAGGGCAGCGAGTGCTTAAAACATTTAACAGTCTTATCAAAGCGGTCACCAAAACAGCATTCTATCATCTAAAACCTATAGCCAGAATCAAAGCCTTGGGGTCCCATAAAGACCAAGCTGTAATGGTCTCTTAACTGGACTCCCCAAAAAGACTGTAAAACAACTGCAGCTCATTCAGAATGCTGCTGCTAGAATGTTAACCAGGACCAAGAGAACAGAGCACATCACTCCGATTCTGAAATCTTTGCATTGGCTTCCAGTCAGTTACAGAATAGATTTCAAAGTGCATTCAGTTTATAAATCTCTGAATGGTTTAGGACCCAAATAAATTTCTGATATGTTTGACCGAGCAGGACTCTTAGATCCATGAACACAGGTCAGCTAGTAGAGCCCAGAGTCCAAAAGAAACAGGGAGAAGCTGCATTTAGTACTGATGCTGTACACAACTGGAATAAACCACCAGAAGATCTTAGATGTGCCCCTAACGTATGTGTGTCGATGGGGTGCGCTGCTGCCGCCAATTAGCACGCCGGCGATGTGGAGCGCCGGATAGGGTGCGCAGCGCCACGCCGTCACACACAATGAGCTGTGGCTCAACCAGTTGTCTTTAGGGTTAAGGTTAGTAATTAATCACTTAATAAGGTGAATGGAGTCCACCTGTGTGCAGTTAAAGTGTTCATCATGATTGCAGGATAAATACACCTGTCTCTGGACAGATGGTTCGTACAGATCCTATGGAAAAAGGAAATCTGTAATATCAAGTTCTTCAAAAGAACCAATCAGGGGTAGGATATGAAAAGATTTCCAAGGCATTTAATATCCCCTGGATATATTGCTTGAGTTTGCCAGAAGGTATGTGGGAGAGTAAGGCAGAGTGAAATAAGATTCTCTGGCCTGTTGAGATCAAAATACAGGTTTTTGGCCTCAACCCTATGTGCAATGTTTGCCAAAAACTCACCCTGACAATACCATCCTTACTGTGAAGCATGGTGGTGGCACCATCATGACATGGGGATGCTTCTCTGCATCCCCATGCAGAGAAGCATCCCCTGGAAATCTTGTGAAGATAGTGGGCAAAATGGATGCAGCAGAGCATAGAGAAATTCTGGAAGAAAACCTGACGCCTGCAAGAGCCCTGGGAGTTGGTAGAAGATTCGTCTTCAAGAATTACAATGACCCCAAGTTTGGAATAAATACAGTGCATTATTCCAATAGGTTTTTATTCATTTTTGAAAATGTATTCAAAAATAAAAATATCCAAGTTACATGCGTATTTAGACCATTTGCTTTGGTACTGAAATGTCTGGGAGATCAACAGAGCTCCAGAGTTCCTGTGGGGAGTTTGGAGAACCTTCCACCAATACAACCAACTCTGCAGCACTCCACCAATTAGGCCTTTATGGTAGAGTAGCCAGATGAAAGCTACTTCCCAGTAAAAGGCAAATGACAGCCCACTTGGTGTTTGCCAAAAGATACCTAAAGGTCACCCAGACTATGAGAAATTGTCTGCGCTGATAAAATCAAGATTAAACTCTTTGCTGTGTGTGCCAAGAGTCGCATCTGGAGGAAATCAGACAACGCTCATCAATCAATCAATCAATCAAAATTTATTTATAAAGCGCTTTTTACAACAGCAGTTGTCACAAAGTGCTTTACAGAGACACCCGGGCTTAAACCCCAAGGAGCAAACAACAGTAGTGTTGAATTTCAGTGGCTAGGAAAAACTCCCTAAGAAGGTCGAATTTTAGGAAGAAACCTAGAGAGGACCCAGGCTCAGAGGGGTGACCAGTCCTCTTCTGGCTGTGCCGGGTGAGATATTAAGAGTCCAATTGGAATAATAAATAAATTTCTCTTGGCTAAATCCAGAGTATATTTGATTTTAGACTAGGTCAGAAGTATGACCAAGTGGACAAGGACAGGAACAGCAACGGTCCCCCCAAACCAGGTAATCCGCAGGTGTGGACCAGGACCTCATCTCCTTCTAAAATTTAAAATTGGAGGAAACTGAGAAAAGTTAGTAGTACATCCCTCATGTCCCCCAGCACAATAATATAGCAGCGTAACACCTTGGAAACTGAGACGGGGGGGTCCGGTGACACTGTGGCCCTACCCGGGGGAGGCCCCGGACAGGGCCCAACAGGCAGGAAATCAATCCAACCACATTGCCAGGCATCAACCAAAGGGACACCCACCAACCGCAACCCCCCTGAATGAGGGCCGAGTATTGCTAGTAGCGTACAGCCCAACTGCACAAGTGCGCAATAGAGAGTCAACAACAAGCCAGTGACTCTTCCCCCGAAGGGCATTGGAGGGAGGGCATCCCAGTGGCGACGAGAGCCCACCTGGCAAGACAGCAAGGGTGGACAGTATCAAGCCTACTGGTCACCTTCACGCCCCCGGGCCAGGCTACACCTAATTATAAACCGTGCTGTAGAGATGAGTTTTTAGTAGACACTTGAAAGTTTGCACTGAGTTTGCATTTCTAACCTTAATTGGCAGATCATTCCACAGGAGTGGAGCTCTATGAGAAAAGGCCCTGCCGCCAATTGTTTGTTTAGAAATTCTAGGTACAATTAAAAGGCCTGCGTCTTGCGATCTAAGGTTACGTGTAGGTATATATGGCTGGATCATTTCAGCAAGGTAAGTAGGAGCAAGTCCATGTATTGATTTATAGGTTAAGAGTAAAACCTTAAAATCAGCCCTAACCCTAACAGGCAGCCAATGTAAGCATGCCAGGACAGGAGTAATGTGTTCAAATTTTTTTGTTCTAGTTAGGATTCTAGCAGCTGTGTGCAGCACTAATTGAAGTTTATTTATTAATTTGTCTGGATAACCAGAGATAAGAGCTCATCACTTGGTTAATATCGTCTCTGACATGAATCAAGGAGGTGGGTGGCAGCTTAATGCTGTGGGGATGTTTTTCAACATAAGGAATTGGGAGACAGAAATATCCTGGATGAAAACCTGCTCCAGAGCACGGAGGAACTTAGAGGGGCTGAAGGCCCTCCTTCCTGCTAGAGCACACAGCAAAGAAAACTTAGGAATGGCTTTCGGACAAGTTTGTGAATATCCTTGAGTGGCCCAGACAGAGCATTGAATTGAACCTGACTGAACATCTCTGGAGAGACCTGAAAATGGCTGTGCAGCATCGTTCCCCATCAAACCTTAAAGAGCTTGAGAGGCTCTTCAGAGAAGAATGGGATAGACTTGTTTGACCATCGTTTAGGCTAGGGTCATACCAAAGAAGATTTTAGTTTTAGTTTTATAAATTGGCTCAAGTTTCAAAACAAATGTTGGTTTTGGTCATTATGTGGTATTGTGTTTAGATTGAAGAGGGAATTTTTTTTTATCAGTTTAGAAAAAGGTTATAACACAAACATTCTGTTGACTACTTTTACACATTTGTACATTCTCAAAACATTTCCAGCATCCAAAACATTGCACAGCATCAGTTTGATGAAGGGAAAATATAGCTGTTATAAAACAAGTATTTGGAAAGGTTTTAAAAGTGCTACATTGTCTTTACAAGCCATGTCAAAATGATTAGAGCTGGAAGAAATGAAATTGTTTCTCTCCTCCATCAGTGGAGTGGCACTAGAATGTTTTGCTGCGAGGCAGGGGATCCCCTAACCAAATCTCACATGGACCCCCCCAAAGGACTAGATTTCCATTTACAGTATTCTGTGTTTTTGACATTGAAAGTGCTATGATAACCCATTTATTAATGGGTTAATTAAAAAAATCTGACATTGTTTTTCTATTGGAATTTGTCTGAGCCTTTAGATGGTTGAAAGGATAGTGATAACATAATCAGACTTAAAATAAAATTAAAAGCTGTCTTTTTGACTGGGTATTTTCAGACATTGTTCTGTTGATTGACAAAAACTGACACATGTCCAAGATAATGAGAAAAAAGTGAGAACAAGGAGGAGTAAGTATTCTGAAATAGAATATTCTCAAATCCTGAGAATCCACCTAAAGAGATGACAACTACTGGAGATCACATGGTAAATGCATCCAAAATAGTGTTTGGGACTATCATGTCAGATAAAGAAAGTCAAAATGAGATAGACAGGGACACCTGTCAGTCTAGATGTTCTGATAGATGATTGACAAATCAGAGATGGAAGCATGTGTCACAGACCTAACACAGCAAGCTTAGTCAGTACTACTTCCTTGTTGTTTGGCTGATGTCTGTTACAAACCAAGGACCCCTGCCTTGCCAAATAAATCTCATTCAGCAAGTATCTTTTTCGCTTTTGTCCTTCGAAAGTTGGCCGCTGAGTGGCACAAACGTGGAAACGTAAGTTTGAAGATTATGGTGGTTTTATTGTTACCACATAAAACAAACAACTTCCAATTATATCTTAGGTAGAAATCACACAAACAAGTCCATAGATGGGGGATCCCGACATCTGTCATGTTCCACTAACAACAAGCCCTGGTATCCTTCCCCCCTCTTCCAATCTCCCTCCATTTAAATTTGTTTTATTTCTTTCTGTTTCTTCCCTTTCTCTTTTGTGGTGCTATGGTTTTTAATATTACAAGACTCAAATGACATTGTGAACAGGATAAATCAACCATCCCTAAAAATAATACACGTTTTGCAAGACATTTTTATCTAAGGATCCCACAATCCCCCAGTAGATCAGCATCAGTCCTGCTATTATGCCATTAATTCAACCCACACACATTCTAGTCCACAGAGAGGATGAAGAGGTATATGAAGGAGAAATTAAGGAGTGAAAGAGAAAGAGGGAGCAAGGTTGTGCAATTCAAAAAAATAAGAGAAAGAGAGGGGAGAAAAATAAACAGAGACAGTTAACTGCAAGAGATGTACAGTGAGATTTTGATTAAAAAAAAATTGACATATACAGAGATTACAGTAAAACAAATACAGTACAGATAAAAATTTGACATAAACAGAGATAACAGCAAGAAATAGACAGTGGGAAATAATAGAAAAAGACAGACAGAAACAGTGATAATAGCAAGAGATAAACAGTTACTGTAAAAGGCCGATAGAGATAGAGATGACAGTATAGAGACAGCGATAACATATCTCTTAAAGAGGAAGAGAGAAGGACAGAGAGGAAAAACGGAGGGAGAGGATGAGTGTAGAACCAGCAGTCATCTGTTTATACCGGATGGAGGAAGCTAATGTGTCTCCAGGGAGCACATAGTGTGGTGTCGTCACATGTCATTACCTGGCAGTGTCTTCAGGCACATCGTAAATGAGATCGCTAACTAACTAGCAAGAGGGAGAATACATTAAGTGTGTGTGCGCGTGCTGCGCGTGTGCGCACTTGAACAAGGAAGTGCATGTTGCCGACTGCGTGCAGTATCCAGAATGGAGAGTGATGTATTGTTTCTGTTGTCAGCATGTAACATCATCACAGCATCAAGCCCCTCCCACAGCTCGCCCGAGTAAACGTCTATTTCATGCACCATTGCAATGTATGCTTATGCAGTGCCTACCTAAAGCCGATGTCGGAAAGCCCCGGGAAGAGCCATGATAGCCTTTGATTGGTATCAAGGACAAATTAAACCAGAACAAATGTATACGCTACACATTCAAACTATTTATCTTTATGTTTCAGCACATTAAGAGTAACATTAGTAATGTGGTTAGTTACGAATAAAAAAAGAAAGAAAATGAAGAAAGCATCAGCCACTGAATTGTTTTTGAACGTTGTCAAAAACATCTTTTGTTTTAACACTGAAAGCAGATGGGACAAAAATAGAATGACTATTTCTACAAGCAGACATATTTGAGATAGCCATAACAAAATAATTAGGGGGGGGGGGGGGTATGGATGACAAATGCAGACAGCTAGACAAGCTAGATATAGATAAACTGAGTTAACTAAATATCCTTAATTACAGGAAAGTATGTGATTGAATACTTGTCAATCCTGTGAAGAGATAGAGAAAAGAAGCTAGCCAAGTCTAAGAATGGCCTTGAATAGCTTAGCCATTCTTCACACAAGAAATTGTAACCCTAGGCTAATGTAGAAATTCAACATGAGACCATTTTACATTCTATCTCTGACAAGTTACAAATGTTACGTTCTCTCTGGCATGCAAATATTGTCAACATGTAAAACATGCGTTCAATATTAGTCTCCCATGGTTCAATTAAGGGCTTTCTGACATCGTTTGATCAAGACGTTCACTCTGTTGGCTTTTGCTTTGACAACTTTGTTACAATTACACAAAAAAAAGACAGAAATGGTGACTTGTAAATATAAACATGAGACGGAGAATGTGACCTGTTCCACCTTTTGTCTATTGACATACTTTATAGATTTACTTCAAAAGCAAGGAATTAGTTGTATTCCGGCTAATTCCCTCAAATAAAGCCGGTATACGTTCATAAGAAAAGTTTGCGGAGTGGAAAGACCAATACAGAGCTACAGTGTAAATGTTGGTAATGGTGTGGGTCACAAGAATATGAAAACTAAATGTTTGTTTTTGTGCTTGGACAATAAACAGCCAATGCTTTTATTCTTGACCCCATTTGACACTGGTTATTTTGCCCCAGGGTTTCTGGGGCTAGCCTTGAAAACGTGATGCTAACCCTGCCACAGATCTGGGTCAGCTAACCCTAGGCTAAGGTTGGTGCTACAGTAGTCCACTTCAAAAGGTGCGAGTGTGAGCACTTGCTTAGTCCTGTGCTAAAATCTCCTGTGGTAAGGTGCAGTGTGAATATGCCTTAAGAGCATGGATTTTTACTGGGTCAGGTTCTGTGCCAAACACTGGTTAGCGCCCTGGGCTAACAACACCTCCACTGGGAGGGGGCAACACTGCTCTCCCCTTTTCTGTCTGTCTGAGGGCCTCTGCCTGACTGCCTGTCTGCCTAACTTCCTGCCTGCCTAACTGTCTGTTTGGCCTCCTTCATCGTCTGCCATTGACAGTGAATATGGAATCACACTATCTGAGGTTAAACAACAGGCCACCTTCAGAACCTGGCAAAGCTGTCCAAGTTGTGCTCAAACAGAGCGTGCTACTTATGCTCCCGCACATCAAAATGAAATACTGTTATGCCGACTAATAAACAGTGCTGTCTGTGTGTGTGTGTGTGTGTGTGTGCGTGAGCCTCCGTGAGTTAGCGTGCCCATCTCTTTGTATAAATGATCAGTCATTGGAGAGCAGGCCACAGATTTGGCTACACTGTTGCTAAGAGACACCGTCTCCTGCAAGATCGAAGGGCGAAAGTACAGACGATGACGCACGCTCGCTAGTGAAATCCGTCCACCACGTCCGCATGTTCGTCCTCATCTTCACTACACGGACACACGCACACGTGCACACATCTCCCTAATTGCGTGTACTCTGGTGACCCTGGACGTAGACTAAGGGATGGATGAGGGAGGTTCACTGTCAGCCCAGTGCTGTGATGCAACGCCTTGGGACTTAGAGGATAGAAATAGCACTTATGCCAGACATACAGAAGAAACCTAAACACACATCATGTAGGAAAATACTACTATTTACTAAAGCCCACAAAACTTAGTACAGTGCAGTGAAATTGTGGTGTAGTGAAACTTTCTGTAGAAAAATTACCACACACAGCAGTGTAGAATGATATAGTATACTACAGAAAATCTACTACACACTGTAGTATAGAATTATATAGTATACTATAGAAAAACTACTACACGCTGTAGTATAGAACTTAAAGTGTACTGTAAGAAACGACTACACACTAATATAGAATTATATAGTGTACCATAGAAAATTACTACACACTAGTATCCTTTTGTGAGGTACTTATTATAGAATTATGTATAATATTTAATATTTTCCTTTGGCTAAATGGTTAAGCTAGTGCTTATCACAGAATGCAGTATATTACTTTACTACTACATTGATATATTAATATTAATGTCCATATGCCCTGCCCATTCCCACTCTCATTACCCAGTTTTTCTGCCAACCATGAGTGCCAAACCCACATGCCAAGTATGAAATGTACTGTATTATTTATGCTTTAGATTAAACACACTTTACGATACAAAACCTATGCGTCTCTACTCCTTCATAGATTATAGCAATATTAAACTCCATAAAATAACTAAGAGTCATGCTCACCACTGCCATCTCACAACCGTTCACCACTGCCATCTCACAACCGTTCACCACTGCCATCTCACAACCGTTCACCACTGCCATCTCACTACCGTTCACCACTGCCATCTCACTACCGTTCACCACTGCCATCTCACTACCCTTCACCACTGCCATCTCAATACAGTTCACCACTGCCATCTCAATACAGTTCACCACTGCCATCTCAATACAGTTCACCACTGCCATCTCAATACAGTTCACCACTGCCATCTTACTACCGTTCACCACTGCCATCTCACTACCCTTCACCACTGCCATCTCAATACAGTTCACCACTGCCATCTCAATACAGTTCACCACTGCCATCTCAATACAGTTCACCACTGCCATCTCAATACAGTTCACCACTGCCATCTTACTACCGTTCACCACTGCCATCTTACTACCATTCACCACTGCCATCTCACTACCGTTCACCACTGCCATCTCACTACCGTTCACCACTGCCATCTCACTACCGTTCACCACTGCCATCTCACTACGGTTCAGCACAGAAACAGGAGCACCTCAAGTAACAGTTCTAAAGGTCCAAACATTTACAGCCCCTCATATTGTCATCTATCTTAGATTCTATCAGACATTTCAAGTGATTCAGTGTGACATTGGTCACATATCACAGTTTATAAAGGACCTCTGCTTCCAAGAAACTCACAGAGTGCATATTCAAAATAGAAAACCGGTCCAATATGTGGTGTGTCGAAATATATCCACAAAAAGCAAAGTGCGTCCTCTTCACAAGAAACACATCACAGTGGACAGTGAAGACATTACTGTGTGCAGCAAAGCACATTTCCAGAAATCTGTAATAGAGAAGAAAGGACACTAAAGGATGAACCACCTTTTCAGGAAATAAAGGTGAATCTCAATACGGTCAATCTCCCTCGGTCTGGGGCTCCATGCAAGATCTCACCTTGTGGGGCATCAATGATCATGAGGAAGGTGAGGGATCAGCCCAGAACTACACGGCAGGACCTGGTCAATGACCTGAAGAGAGCTGGGACCACAGTCTCAAAGAAAACCATTAGTAACACACTACGCCATCATGGATTAAAATCCTGCAGATTTTTGTTTTAGATTCTGTCACTCTACATGTAAGTGGGAAAACCGGCAAAATCGGCAGTGTATCAAATACTTGTTCTCCCCACTGTATGTAGTGAGCTGTATGATTACTGCAGTGAAATGTTTTCTCTGTTAGTGTGAATCAATTCCCCATTGCTGTGCATGAACAGCAGTGCATTTGCAATTCCCATAATTTCTAATCAACAATGTTTGGTTACAGTCATGTATGTTAATCCATTCAGTATGTTAGTATTAAAAACTAAATTTTTTTAGAATAGTTTTAAAATTCCATTTTAAGTTTTAAAGTTTTCTCGGTTTACTCCTCTGCTTTTGTTTAGCGCCCTTCACGCTGGATAAGAGCACTGCTGATTTCCTTGTATTGGTCCAAATGGGGTGCTAATTTGATGACAGCTGCAGATATTTTTTCTGGCTCACCAACATTTTACATTTGCATTATTTAGCAGAAACACTAATCCAGTCTGGATCACTGTAGTGAGTGCATTTTCTGGTATACTTTCTTGTAATATCACATTATGCCGAGCTCCGCAAAAAGCTTGTTTTTTTTACAACCATTGAGAATTTTTCTAGCACTCGGCAATGCAATTAGCCAGCAACGTCCAAGTTATGTTGGGTAAATGATCAAATATGGCTGTCTTGCCTCATCCCGCTCAAAAAACTTCCTGTTGTGGCTTGAGCGCCTGTGAGCTCTATTGAGGTAGAACGCCAGAGAGCGCATTCTTTCCAGCACACAAGAATGAGCATGATAGGAATTAGAATAGCACCAAATATGTTTCGGAAGACACTCAAATCCAATGGGAGTTGCTGCAATGAAGCAGGGTCTTAATCACAAATGAAATTAGAAAGACAAACGGGGTTCAAGTAAAAATTTTAAAAGTAAAAAGCTCTGTTTACATTTACCCCTAAAACAGAAACAACCAGTTATTGGTGAGCCGGCGGAGGGTGTTATGGGATGGCACACTGGTTTGCACTAATTGCAGCTTACCACCACAGTGCCAATGAAAGTTGGCAACAAGGCCTAGATTGGCCATATTCAGTCGATTCATATGCATAGTGCTTTCAGCCAGTATGGTCCTAACTACTCGGTTTCCTTGAGATCAAAAGGGCAGATGATGTGTGATGTGGAAATGAGCAAGGCAAGGCCTGAGAGACAACTCTCATCTAGAAAGAAAAGATGGGCTTTCATGAAATCAAAAGGACATCATCCAGAATATGAGTTTATTGATTCTGGCTCAAAATGCTAATCTGGCGTATTCAATGACAGATGATGCTTTGATTACACAGCATCCATTTTCAATATTCAAAATAGCATTAATATTATTGTGGTCTTCCCATGTGAGCGTCTGGATGCAAGCAGATATTATCTGGATAAAATCAGCGTCCATATGCCAAACAAAAAATGGTTGTGTGCAAAAAGTGTCAATCAGAGATGAACAGGAGATTGAATACTCAGACAAACAAGGCCAGGAAGAAAATGTGGAATGAGACAAGACACAAAACTCAAAAGCATGCCTACAGTAGAATACCCATGAGGGCGCTCTGGTCTGGAACATTGCGGGCTGCTGTTCTATTTCCTGCAGGACTTAATGGATGAGTGACAGGACGAGACAGTCCGCAGCGCTTTAAAGCAAGATGTTCTAGTCCAGAACTGTCAGTCTGACGCTGTGGGCCTTGTAGATATTAGGACTCAAAACACCACTACTACTAAAGAATCTCTTCATACCGGAGGAACTTGACCACTTCAACCCCACATTTATTTCCGGCAGTGACCCCTCCTGGCCATGCAATCCTACATCTAGACGGTGAAATAAAATCCAACTACGCGTAGGCCTTTGGCCTGCCAACAAAGCAATGGTGTCAACAATATCACTGGGGGTCAGTAGATGTGTAACATGTCATAATGTCCTATATTAAATCAAGGAGACCCAACAGCTGTTATTCAGACGTGGGGGCGTGGGACTGAAATCCTGACCACAGCGACAGTGAGCCTGGTCAGCTCCTGTTCCAGCTGCTAATTCTGTCTCAAACGGCGAGCAGTCAGATCTTTTGCAAACATTCAAAACTGATCACTCAGATGACACCATCGACCAAAACAAACCTGCATGCTGGTATTCACTGTGCCCACTTCTTACAAACTGATCACCGAGATGACACCATCGACCAAAACAAACCTGCATGCTGGTATTCACTGTGCCCACTTCTCTCGACAGTATCGTCCCCATAGTGATGATCACGGAAATATTGTAATTTGTCTGCAGTGTGTGATAAGAAGCTGTGTGAATATTCCCGTATTCCTCCTGGCCTCAATCTCTTTGCTTCCCTAACAAGCAAAGGATATGAAAGCAGCTCAGAGACCAAAAGGCTTCGCGGCATTGTGCCTTGAGCTCATCTTAATTGGATGACGATGAAACGCTGTAACAAGCACTGTAGCGCTGTATCTGCAGCAGCTCAGACACGCCGAGAGACACGAGTGAATAACCATCACCACTGAAACATGGGCCAGTCTCTATTAGCTTTCCTCGTGTTCATCCAAAGTGCCCTGTGCATAGGAAAAGCTAACAGAGGGATCTAAGGTAGCGGTGCATCAACTGCACCTGTCTGATGACTTCCAAGAAACCTAGCTGGAGAAAAACTTGTTTTCTTCAAAGCTATGATGGACAGTTCACTTAACCGGTGGCTTTGAATAAAAGCCAACTGCCACTTCAAACAGCTCAACCAGTCTCCATTCTGTTCAATCACAAGGATGATCCGTGCCCCCGCCCCCACTTTCCACACTCTCCAGACGAGTCCAGACCTCAAACAACATTTTTTACAGGACTCATGGGAAGTGATCTACCTCAGTGCACGGTACTGACAATAATGGCAAACGCAAAAGGCTGGGGCCATCAGGTTAAATGACCCCAGCCCATAAGTCCAACAGACCCCAGCCCAACAGTCCAACAGACCCCAGCCCAACAGTCCAACAGACCCCCGCCCAACAGACCCCAGCCCAACAGTCCAACAGACCCCAGCCCTTATTTTGGTTCTCATCACGCTGAAAACCAACTAACTAAATGCTCCTTGTGTGCTTGTCTTAAGGGAGTGATACACTTCCTCCCTGACCTTATTTTTGAGGAGCTTATCACATCCAACTGGGTACATCCAGTAATTTAATAATGAATAAGCCTGGGCCTGAGACTCAGAGGAGGAAAATGCATGGATACTAGCAAGAGGAATCTCATCTGGTGACCCTATAGGACCAGGTGAAAGGTTTAGGTACCGAATAGATTGTGTGGAGTTTCAGCAAGATGAAGATCTACTCCTGATTCTCATTATTGGCCAACCTGAACAGGACTGTGCTGGATGATGCATTTTTTTCTTTCTCAGTGTCCTTTCCAGCGCAGCTTCAGCCAGACTATGGTGGATGCGTATCCAGGCCAGTTTAGTGCACTGGGCTTGGCTGGAAATACATCACTGGTTTAATACCCAGTAATGTCAGTGATCCAGGGCTCAGTGCGTTTCTGGTTCCCAGAACTAGCTCAGGGGAAGACATGATTGTTACACAACGTCCCTTCCAGCATGGTGAAATTCCATCACCTGCTCTCCAGCACAGAAACGTTGTCTCATAAAATCATAAAACTCATACAAAAAGATACAACGTTCATTTATTAGTTTCCCACACGGTCTCTCAATGTCAGTACCGCCCCAACTTATAGCCTCCTTTCTCCATCTCCCCATCATCCTCCCCCCACCCCATCCTCCGCTTCCCAGTTGCATCTGTGGCGAGATGAACGGACCGCTGCCAGCAGCCACTGTGTCTGCCCGCCAAGCCGATCACACAGGTCTTTCACTGAATCCCTATTGACTGCTGCTCCAGTTGCCATGGAGAAAGACGGGGGTGCGCGGGACAGGGACAGAGAAATAAATGACTCCCCAAAGAGTTGCTCTCATAGGCTGGCGGCGGCGGACATGTGGTGCGGAGTAGCGGATTGGCTGCAACTGTAACAGACCGCAGCTGCTGGCCATCCCAGATCTATTCCAGGAGTCAGAAACCAGAGCAGCCAAGGATACAGTGAGAAACGTCCCGGCCATTGTGCCATTAGTCTGATTAAGTAGGATTTTTATAGGCTACTCATGAACCTTTTTTGAGGTTGGGCATGCAAACATACATGGTGGTGGGTGGTCGTGGTGGTTGGTGGTCGTGGTGGTTGGTGGTGGTTGGTGGTGATGGTTGGTGTTGGTGGTTGTTGGTGATTGGTGGTGGGTGGTGTTTGGTGGTGGTTAGTGATTGGTGGCGCTGGGTGGTTGTGGTGGTTGGTGATTGGTGTTGGGTGGTTGGTGGTGGTGGTGGTGGGTGGTGGTTGTGGGTGATTGTGGTGGTTGGTGGTTGGTGGTTGTGGTGGGTGGTGGTTGTGGGTGGAGGTTGGTGATTGTTGGTTGGTGGTGCTGGGTGGTTGTGGTGGTTGTTGATTGGTGTTGGGTGGTTGGTGGTGGTGATGGGTGGTGGTTGTGGGTGGTGGTTGGTGGTGATATGTGATTGTGGTGGGTGGTGGTTGGTGGTTGTGGTGGGTGGTGGTTGGTGGTGGTTGTGGGTGGTGGTTGGTGATTGGTGGTGGGTGGTTGGTGGTGCTGGGTGGTTGGTGGTGGTGGTGTTGATACAACATCTGCATGCTTTTGTAGCAGAGGTGCTCTGGAATCATGCCCGCCTTGTTAAGGTACTCCAAAACGTGAATGAGAAAGAAACACCTGAACCTAAATCCGCAATAAGATCGTCTCGAGATTTTCTTTTCCCGCTTTCAACCAAAGTGCATGTGTAGGAGGAGTTTACATGCCAAGTCACAGGCTCTCTTTCCATTTTCCCTGAATACCGGGAATTCTGGTTGTCAGGCATGCCAGGCTGGTAAGTGAGAGACGAGGTTTGATTACCATTGGCTACACTGACAATTCTCTCTACACTCACTCAAGCGTTGTCCTTGTAGACACTGTTCAGGTGTCAAACGTAGCTGACAGCTGTGAGTGGTAGCGGTCAAAGTTGCTCCAGTCATTTTTGAGTTTTGCTTAGAGAAAGTGTGGTTGTGTTTGTCATTTTTGGTGTTTGTGTATGCTGTCTTTTCTTAGCATCAGTCAAAAGGCTGATGTAACTACATAATAAAAATAGTTATTACATGCAGTCAGCAGTTAACCAAATCTGAGGCTTACCCGCTTTGCAAAATAGTTCAAATAAGACCTCTTTTCAAACAAGGAAAATTTACTTTTATCGTCTTGTGCTTACAGGGAAGTCTCCTTCAGGTATTGAGGTCATTTAAATGGTTGGTATGTGAAAAAGGGCATTGGCCTGTTCTGCAGTGAAAGCACTGTCATTTAGTTAATTTGCTCAGAGGGTAGCAACACTAAGACATAATTGTTTTCAATATCTGGAAAAGTAACAAAAGTGTTTAACCTGTTGTGTATATAAATAAAAATAATAATTAATGCTATTGAAAAAAAAAATGTTGTTATTAGTATGTGTCTCAGCTTTATAGCAATTATGTTGCTGCCTTAACATACATGTCTTAACACAACATGTCTCATTGCTGTAAACAAAATTGGTGGCATAAAGTTGTAATGAAGTCATTACACCAGCACATTGATTGGTTTAGAATGGGTAAAAGTACCCACACGCATTTCATTCAACAACAACCGCCTACCACTAATAAAGACACTCAGTTTGTTGCTGATGTGATAGGTTTAGGAATAGAACCCAAAATTCAATGAGAGTCGAAACGTAACTGTCTTTATGAAATGTCAAGGTCATGGGTTCAAAGGAAGAGGGAATGATTATTGAAAGACAGCCATAATCAATCATAGGTAAAAGATATTCGTAACAAAATCAATATCCCAATCAATGCCAAACCTACTGACGAACAAGCCTTGGTTTACTTTTCCACTCAGAACCTGGGTTTAGTCACAGTACGCACATGTACACACACTCACACACAAAAGATTGTACCTAACTGACAGCATCATATTTTAGGCTAATTAACTGCTTCATAGGCACCCATGTCTACTTCTCTGCTAACCTCTCTACTGCAGTTGCCACAGCAACGCAGTGCTCCTCTTCATGTCTCCCAAACAGCACATGCTCAGAGGAAGAAGACGGAGAGAACACACTTGCAGTAATGTGAAGGTGCACATATCGCAATCAGCGTAGTCAAGGTGACAAAGCGTGTTTAATATCAGAGACAGATGGATGGAGGGGCAGTTCATTCTGACACAGGATGGTGGCACAGTCTCACCTCACAGTTGTGTCCAGTGAATCCAGAGGTGCAGGTGCAGCTGTAAGCCCAGGACTTCGGCAGAGGGTCTTCTGCCTCCGGGTCAGAGGGCTTGGCCAAGCAGGCTCCCCCGTTCAGGCAGGGCCGTCCCTCGCAGGGGTCAGGGAGGGGAGTGGCCTGGGTGGGGTCAGCTTCGGCCGGGGCAACTGCGTCCGCCTCGGGAGCCGGGAGCTCCGGAGTGAGCGGGGAAGAGAGGCCCCCGCCACTGGCACTCAGCAGAAACAGGAGGAGACACGCAGGGTGCCGCACAGACATATTTGTCCCCTGGAAGTACATCCCGTCTGCAGCTCTCCGTTCGTCCCGACTTTGCGTTCCGTGCAGATGGAGCTCAGTGAGGAGGCTGCTGGTCGGCTGGCTCTCTCAGTGTGTGGAGCAGGGAGCTGAATGGAGAGCGTGAGAGGCAGGCTGCTGAAGATGCTGTACACTGGCTGTGTGCAGTGCGACTGAGAACAGCACGCTCACTGGCTGACACAGACACCGGGGAGGGGGCTATCCCACCCGCTCTGATTCATTGTGACGACACTCACTCACTCGCTCCCTCGCTTTTTCTTACCCCCAGCATACACATACACTCACGCACAGATGCACTCAAACCGCTCTACACGCACAAACACACACACAAACACACACACACAGTGACAGAGACACAAACCTCTTCTGGAATCTCGTCATGTAAAACCTCTCTCCCCAGCCAGCTAGAAAGGAGCCATACCATGCTTTAGTGTTTAACTGCTTCAGAAAGATAGCATCACCTGGCTTCATTCCCTGTTTACTTGCATCATAACCAGATTCCACCAGTCCAGGACCTCTTTTCCTGTGCTCAATTTAACTTAGGCTTACGATGATCATTTCAGGTGCAAGCACCGTTCGGACATGTTTAAAGAGTTCTCCTGGTGCTGAAATGATACTTTTGTCCTAAGCTTACAAACTAGCCTACATTTCATGTGAACCACAGGCTATTATTTGATAGAGCAGTTGAGAATTAAAATCAAGTACACAATCTATAAACAAGCTGTTTTTGTCAAGAAACATGTATTGGTTTAAATATTTCTAATCCAGGTCTTCTTTCCTCCACAGTGCAACAACGTCTTCAGATACTCTAGGCTGAACATAAGCAGGCAATATGTACACTGTTCAAAAAAATGAAGGGAACACGTAAACATCACAGTATAACAACAAGTCAATAAAACCTCAGGGATATCAATCTGTCCAGTTAGGAAGCATGAGCGATTGTGAATCAGTATGTTGGTGCAAATGAAAGTAACAACAGGTGCACTGGAGAGGCAACAGCAAGACAATCACCAAGAAGGGAATGTTTTTTTTGCAGCTGGTGGCCACAGAATTTCTCACTCCTTATTATTCCTGACTGATTCTTCTCTAGTTTTGTGTTTTGCTAGTGTCCTTGTCATTACTGGTAGAATGAGGCGGTACCTGCAGCCTATTCAGGTTGCAAAGGTAGTCCAGCTCCTCCAGGCTGGCACAAGCTGCAATGGAAATGCTGAATGTGCCCACAGTGCCAAAACGACTGGTAACTGGTTTGCTTAGCATGGTATTACTGTGCTTGATTGGCCAGCCAACCCGCCTGACCTAAACCCCATAGAGAATGTATGGGGTATTGTCAAGAGGAAAATGAGGCACCAGACCCAACAACACAGACGAGCTGAAGGCCATCATCAAAGCAACCTGGGCTTCCATAACACCTCAGCAGTGACACAGGCTGATTGCCTCCATGCCACACCACATTGATGCAGTAATTTGTGCAAAAGGAGCTCTGACCAAGTATTGAGCACATAAATTAACATACTTAGGAATCCTTTGCAGGTGTTTTGAGTTAATTAGCCGATAAGAGCTCTTCTCAGGTCAAAAGTTCTTTATTATAATTTTTTTATTATAATATTTTAAGATATTGGATTTTTTATTTCCATAAACTGCAAGCTATAATAATCAAGATAAAAAAAAAAAAAAGGCTTGACATGTTTCACATTGTGTAATGAATCTATAGTATATGACGTTGTCACTTTTTGATTTGAATTACGGTAAGAAAAAATCTCCACAAAATTTTTTTTTTTAGATGCACCTATACAGTCTCAAGAGTTTAGAGGATATACCAGGAGACGGACCATTATACGAGGAGAGCCAAACTGTCAGAAACAGACTCCATGAGGGTGACATGAGGGCCCGACATCCTGTAGTGGGACCTGTGTTCACAGCCCAGCATCGTGCAGCTTGAACGGTATGACGGTGGGCCAGTGATGGTCTGAGGCGCCGTATCCTTGGAGGGTCGGACAAACCTCCACGCGTTAGCCAATGGTACCCTGACTGCTAAACACCAATTCACACAAGTTGGCACAGCCTGTGATTTCAGTTTTCAGTGTGAATTTGAATCCAGCCCTCAATCGGTTGGTGATTTTGGTTCCCACTGACTGTTGTCACGTAACTTTGTTCTCAACGAATTACACAATGTAAAGATTTTGATCTTTGATATTTCATTCATCGAGACCCGATCTGTGGTTTAAGTATCCCTTTAACCTTTTTGAACAGTGTATATAAAATCAGGATAATTTTTATTTTATTTCCGACATACAGTTCCCATTTGACTAACATCAGTATTTGTTGACTAAACTAAACATGTCAAAAAAGGTGGGTTAGGTCTCTAGCTTGAACGGTTTAGGAGATGCTGGTAGAGGATTATTTTACAGACCTTATTCAAAATATGCCAATTAAAATAGTCTATAGTTTATAAACATTGAATAGAATTCAAAGTAGGATAGCTTCAAGGAGCTTCAAGGAGCATGACAATTTTGAATATAAATACAATAGCTTTTCTTCTCGAAACCCATGATAGGTTATGCAAATCTTAATGACAAATGCAAACATAGAATAAAAGATCTGAACACAAGCGACTCCAGTTGGTCAACTGGACTTTGATAAATCAAGTCTGGATTCATCAAAGTCGGATGGGAGTTGATTATTGAACGGAGTCGGAGGAAATAAATCTAGAATTTTTGGTTTTGTACACATTCAAGCCTATTTTCCCTTTTTACCCATTGAAATGCATTGGGAACTCATTAAAATATTGTTTTAATTTTAAAAAACTAGAGCAAAACAGCCTTCTCAAGCTACATGAAAATTAAAAAAATTATTTTGTGTTGACAGCACTTATTTGGGATGTAGAGCAGGCTGAAATAGCATGAGAATACAAGCATTAAGGTAAAATAAATGGTTGGCGAGAATTTATTTGGGATTGTCACGATTTAAGAAACTCTGAGGGGAGAATCAATACAAACAGGGATTTAGCCTCATTGTACAGAGATATATATTTTTTTGGAACAATACTATTAACTGAGCCAGGACATAACGTAGACAAATAATTCAGACCCCTTCAGCTATTCCACATTGTAGTGATAGAAATAATTTATAAGGAATTACACAACAACCCATTATGACAAAGCAGATAGGTCTGGATATTTATTAAAAACTGAAATATCTCATGTACATATGATCTGTTAAGCACAGACATTCAGTTCCTGGGTTTGGTCAGTTTCTCCCATTCTTCCTTGCAGATCCTCTCAAGATCCTTTTAATCGGATGGGGAGCATAGTGAAATGTGATGTTCAGATCTCCCTACAGATATTCAAGTACGGTCCTTGGCTAGGCCACTCAAGGATATTCACAGATAAGTCCCAAAGCAACTCGTGTTGACTTGGCTGTGTGATTCAGTTGTTGTTCTGAAAGATTAATCTAATTTCCAGTTTGAGTGCCGGTGTGCCTTAGACCAGGTTACCCCCTCTGTAATTTCCTTTGTTCATCCAACCCACAACCCTGTCCAGGATCCCAGTTCCTGCCACCAAAGAGATGGTGTCTGCCAGGTGACGAGGGGTGCTTTGGCATTCAGACCAAAGTTTGATTTGGGTCTCATCAATATGAAAATATTTGTAATCATTGGTTTCAGTGTCCGTAAAGCGCCATCTGGCAAACTTCAGGTGGCATTTCAAACACCTTTCACTCAGGAGTGGCTTTTGTCTGGTGAATATACCATAACAGCCTGATTTATGGAGTGCTGCAGAAATGGTTGACCATCTGGCTCTCCCATCCCTACAGAGAAACTGACACTCCATTACGGGCCATTAGGTTCTGGTCAACTAACCCAGACTACAGCCCTTCTAACCCAGTAACTTAGTTCTACCGGGCAGAAGGATGTAGGAAGAGTCTTGATTACATGTACCATGCATATTTTTACAATCCTCCCCAGATCTATGGCTCCACGAAATTCAGAGGTCTACGAAGGACTTCATATAGACCGCTGTGCGCATTTTCAAATCAAGTCTAATCAATTGAATGTGCCATAAGATGACTCAATCAAGTGCTAAAGACATCAAGGGTGATGAAAGAAAACCAGATGCACAACTTAAGTCATATCAAAGGGACTAAATACATAATTGTAAAAGATAGTGTTTCAGTTGCAGAAACATTTCACTAATTTAGATTGATGACCAAAATAAATGTGTTTATAAACCAAGCCTGACACAAAAGCAGAGAAATTAAAGGGGTCAGAGCTTTTCAAAGCCCCTGCAAATCTAATGCATCATGTATCACTCCTAAAGACGCATATTGCAATTCTGGACACTAGCTGTAAGTGGCATGTAAGTCCCCAAATGTTGTATATTCATGTGCCAATTTTTTGGCACACCATCAAAACCACTCGCTTTCATACTTGATACTGACCCCACGTCCAAATTAGGTAAACAATAAAACAGCCAGCCCAAAAAAGATTACAAAAAGTAAAAGTTGGACGGCATCTTTAAGCCAGAGTTGCACGTGAGTCAAACCGGTAGCATACAGCAGTGAGCCCTAAGAATCTTGACGCCAAAACCCTTATGCACCCAGAGAAAGACAGGGCACATTAGTCACCACCTACAGTTTAATGGCAAGCGCCTTATAATACAAAGCCTATAATACAGAATGCATTGCAGTCAGTGACTGCCAGTTGAGGGAAAAATAAAACGTTGCTACTCTGAATAAACCACACAATTAAACCGGTAGGATCGATTGTATGCCAGCTGAGGTGTAAATACACAATTAGGCATTTTCTGTCAATCAAGCAACTCTTTCCTGTAACCTATGGCTACACAGGTTGTACCACACAGAGGAAATAGAAAAAGACCAGGAGTATGGAAAATAAAAGAATACACAGATGAGTCAAACAGTTACTTTATTTTATGTTCAGGTAAAAACATGAACCTGATGCAGTAAATTATTGCAGATCTTAGAAACCAGCACATGAACGATTGGGCCAGAAGAGCATACAGTGGCGCCCTCCCCTGGCCACAGACTGCAGGTGCACACCACGGTTTGTTCCAAGCCAGCAGTGCAAAAAATAAACTACAGCAAGAAAAGAAAAAAAAAAATAGGAAAACAAAATTAGAAAATTAAAAAAGGTAAAGCAGACATCCTCACCTCAAACCGGGTGTGAAACTGCATATAAACTCTTATTCCATAAATGAACTTGAAATGCTGTCTGGCCATGAAACGATAAAATGAGAACAGCCAAAAGTTGTGTTCAGCTACAATAAGGGATTGGGGGTGGCCTTTCAGAGCTCATCCAGAGCACCCTCCAGCCTCCCTCAGGGTCCAGCAGACACTACTACTCTATTAAAGAGCAAAAAAAAATAATTGACTCATCCAAAACTGGATATAACTCTTCAACGTTTGAGCTGAAGCTCTTGGTAAATTTAGGCCAGAACACAATTTCAACTAGGGTAAAAAAAAAAAGAAAAGAAAAAAAAAAGTGGGTACTACGCTCTCATCACTAGTCTCATTCAACCAACTGCAACGCTCGTTTTCACAAATTTAATAAGCAAAAACACACGGAGAGGAAAAAGCAGAACCAAAAAGGCAACACTAACTGGGGTCGTATAATTCAGAAGAACAGAATTGCAAACAGACTAACTGAAAAGGAAAGGAGACGAGAACAAATAGCTATTCTATCAAATGTGAAGAATGAGCGAAGTCTGTAAATTTGTCTGTACAAATGATCTTTGGAGCTAAAGTGAACCTAGGTTGCTCAATGGACTCCCCCCTCCCCAACACACAGTGACATGATGCACCACTCTGGAGAGGAAACATCCCTTTTTTTTTTTAAATATCACACAGCAATGCAATTTAAAATGTCACCCATTTTCTTTTTTCAACATTACTCAACTATCGGTATCTTTTTTTTAAGATTATTTTTAAGTTCCGTGAGTCATGTAACGCCTTTGTTTTTTTTTTTTTTCTGTAGGAGACAGGGGCAGCAAATATATATCTCAAGTCTTTTTTTCCCATTTCTGCAAGCTGCGTTCTCTAACAAGAAGGCTGTACACATGTTGCCTTGATGTAGGTAATTAGAAAAAGAAAAAAAAACTAGAAGGAAGTCATGATTTCGTCGGTTTGCTGTAGAAGGCATTTTAAACGGGAGAAAGATCGGAGATCAGGACAGGTGGAAGGACTGCTGACCCTCACGGGCTGCAATCAACAGTTTCTCGCGCATGATCTCGATGCTGGAGTAGTCGGGCAGCTTCAGGTAGTTGACACAGGTCATGACCGAGGGCAGGAAGTCGTCCGGGTTCTCCGTCGACTCAAACGTCTTACGCACAATGGTCAGTGGCGGGTTCAGACTCCGAAAACCTGCAGAACAAAAAAAGGCGGCATATCCAGTCAATACCGAGCCGTGGTGGATTCATCGGTCAGCACACATACCACACCCGTGGCCATATACCAGTCTCTGCACATGACCTGTGGCTTTTCAATGGCCCATTGTGAGGGTTTCCAGTAGGTTGAGCCCATTCCTTCCGTTACCAAGTGTATTAGGATGTGATAGATGACGAAATCCTCTGAAGTGTTGGAGAGTTAAACCCTCCAATGGGAAAACGCCACCACACACAGAATTGAACATAGAACACACTGGGAACCGACACTTTCCACACTGTTCTGCCGGCCATTTTAAACAGCACTATGGCAGAGGGCGGCGTCGCAAATGAGGGGAATTGTTGTCCGATGCACAATGGAACCAAAATAACAGAAGTTGCCTAAATGAGAAGCCAGGCAAACCTAACTGCAGGTAAGGGATTACCAGTGGATGCCACAGATATACCCATCACAGCAATATATTTCTGGCACCAGCTGGTTGAGTGTGTCTCAGCTCGCCCCTACTAGTCAGCCGAAACAGAACAAGGACGTCCTACCTGAAGAAATATCATTGAATACGTAGAATAGTGAAAGGATTGACAGTGCCCATCCCCTAACAGGGAGGACACAACCAAAACCACTCACCTCCAACGGGCAGTCTGGGGCTTCCTGTAACAAACTGCAGGAAGAGTCTTTGCTGCTCGGCGTCAAAACTGCTGAGCACATCGAAGAGGAACCTCACGGCACGGCTGGAGAAAAAAATACAAAAACAGAGACAACCCATCAAACCACGGCACCCAGACACAAGGCCCAAAATCAACATTGTCGGTCCGGTCAGAGCCACGAGCAGCTCACCTGTCATGCGTGTAGCCGTGGTCCGGCCGACAACACTCCATTAGGGTCTTGACATCCCAGGTCTCGGACTTGCTGCCACACAGCAGCTGATCCAACTGCAGGGCAAAGAGGGCGTTAGCAGCAGCGGACTAAACAGTGGCGCCTGACAACAAGCTTTGGAGAGGCGTGATGCTCACCTCTTCGGGGTAGAAATATTGCAAGTGGTGAAGGGGGAAGACTGACTCAAACCCTTCCCTGAACGACTCAAACTGCCGGGACACGCCTTCATTCATGGTCCAGTAGACCACCAGCTGCGGAGAAGGGGGACCAAAAGGTCAGCTCCGTAATAGGTAGACACACTGAACAGGCTACGACGGGAGCGAGTCTACATGCATGTGCCGGGCACCCACCCTGAGGTACTCCTCCAGGTTGTAGATGGTGACCGGGACATCCTTGCCCCCCTTCTTGAGCTCGATGTTGGGGAACCCGGGCAGGGTGAAGTCCAGGCCCAGGTCCTCCACGGAGCAGCCGTTCATGTTGAGGCTCTCCAGAGCCTGCTGCAGGGTTTCTCTGGTCTAGGAGGCAGAGGGGGAAAAGGCTTACATTAAGTAGAAAAACCACAAAGAAGATAGAAGGGCGTTAAGCTGAGAGCGATGACTGAACCGATGACTGAACCACAAAGCACTGTTCTCTGACGCTTAAACGAAGACCCAAATTCTTACACGCACGTCCACGGACTGTAGAAAAGTCCCCAATCTCAAATAGGGAGCACCTAGCCAAGTACTTTTTCTTAAAGAACTGCTACGAGTATGTTTGACACGTCTCGTGAGGGGGGAGGTCATCTGCACTGACCTGAGAGCGGTCCTGCTCCAGCCTCTTCTTCTGCCGGATGATGTCCTCCAGATGCTGGATGGACTTGGCCACACCAGGGTCAATGTTGACCAGGTCGTGAGAGCTGATGGACATCTCGTGCCGTAGCATCCACTTGTAGAAGGGCAGCCCAAGGGGAAGGTCCAGCTGGGAGGGAGGGGGGGGGGGGGGGGGTTTACCCAGAGATTTCAGGCAAGTGTACAACTCTAGCAGGAAAGCACATAGGGCCCTAGAAAAGCCACGTTGAACAATAACTCCATTTAGTTCCTGCAAACCAGGCTGATATCAAATAAAGGCAGATAACAGCAGGAAAAGGAGTAAATGGAAGATCCAGAGATGTTTAGCATTGCAGTGGACTAGTGCTGCTGTCAAAGGTACATATTTTGCTGGTATTTACCAGTCTGAAGTCCATAATGGCCTTGGCCATTAGCTTGCCCAAGAAGCGAAACTTCATCTTTATTTTGGCGATGTGCGCAGGTTTGGTCGTCCTGCCGAAGGGAACAGCAAAAAGCCCTCTGGAGCTGAACATGTATTTGGTCCCTTCTTGGCTTCCTAAGGGGGAGAAAACCACATGGTGAAGGAAGTGTTGTTCCAGCACTGTCATCAAGTGGAACGGAGCATCAACTACTTCGCAAACATGAAACAACAGAAATGCTTCGGTTTATTTTCAAATTCCATTTGCTATAGAATATTTACAAATGCCCTAATTCCCAAATAAGCCATTCAAAAACAAAAGCCAAAATTATAAAAACATGGGCAATATTTCTGGGGTAGGATCTGAAAATGTTTATAAGCTTTCAAGCTGTTAGTTCCACTATAGACTGCTACCCAGCAGTTTCTAAGGCTCCAGTAACTCAGTATTAATGACTGAACAGTTGTTTTTCCAGGTACACCTAGGAAAACTGTAGGATTTTAAATGAAAAATTGCATTTCTTTGAATAACAAATCTATTCTAAACAATATTCCCCAGAGGGTTGGGGGGGATAAGTTACCTTTGGGGTTGGACAAGGTAACCTCCTCACCCCTCCACAGCCCAAGGTCAGCTCGCTGCAGCTCCTGTGACACCAAGGCGTAGAACTCCAGCGTGGGACCCAGCCCTGTGCCCACCTGAAGGGAGAAGATGAGCGGAAAGATGAGCTTGTATCCAGATCACTCCAGGGATGTTTCACGTTAATATTTCAAAAAGTGTGCGTGCGCGTTAAAGAACTACAGTGCAACGCGAGTCCACCCAGAAAACTCCAGGACCCCTGGCACGTCTGAGGGCCCGGAACAAGAGACTAACTATGAACGCCGCCTGCCACGTGCACGGCAGGATTGAGTGAACCCCTAATTCTTGGGAGCCCCAAAAAACCTAGGTCTGGTGACCTCCCGAGCACATGCCATCAAATCCAGGCCAGGAGCACAGCGCGCCCTACACGTGAGCTTGGGTAAGACTAAACAGCCTGCACAGACATTATGAACACTTGACTCTTTCAAGCAGACCTTGCGAGACGCTGTCCGCAGTTTTAGACGCTGTATTAAACTGTTTTTTCAGCCGCATTTCACTAAAATGGCAGCATATGTCCAGCCGTCATTTACTACATTATGCCCCACATCTTGCCTTCCGTTCTTTAGGTGGCTCACACTAGCAGGTCAGAGGTACGCCAGACTGGTGGCAAAAAGCTAAACTACTGACACTTTCTGAAGCAAATTATTTTATCAAATTGTCAATTATGTCAGGAACTAAACAACTCATTTACATTAACAAAATTCAGACGACAATTTAAAGCCATTACACTTCTGCAACTTCAAAAATGCCACATTAACATTAAAGTATTTTCAGGGATTTCAAACATCTGTACAAACCCTGCAAGAAAGACAAAATGAAGGTCAGGGCTTAACAATGAAGGCCTGCTCTCTGGCTTAGGTGTTGAGAAACCCTGTACAATGGCCAATCACCCCTCTCAGAGTCCTGCTTGTGTCAGTACATTTAATGCCAGTTCAAGGGTTTGCAGTGGATAAAAAAGAAAATCATCATGCTGTTATGTTGATAACTCATCACATGAGCTGCACATACCGGATTCCTTACTTTAAGATTAACGGTCGGGAAAAGAGTGTAGCTCTTAAACAGCTGGTTGTAATTGAGATTGAAATAGCGTTTTAATTTTTGAAAACCACACTTGATACACTACACTTGAAGTGAGACACTTGATATGGGCAAAACCACACAACACATACTACTGATGGACAGAGCACAAATAAGAAACTAAACTAAACACAGATCTATCGCATTTCAAAACCAACTCCATAGGGATTGCGTAGCTGTGTAATGCAGTCCACAGTACCGGGCCGACCGCCCAATGGCACTCATGGAAACATTTGATTTAAGATGCAAATCGAACTAAGGACCAGCTGGGTTGTGGACGTGACTTAACCATTGTCTCATGGAAGGATGAAAAGGTTTGAATAAAAGCACCGACCTACAATTTTTTAATAACAATGTCACTCGTTTTAATATATTGTTGGCAACCGGACAAAAACAAGTGAAAACTGTTTTGATAAACAACTTTCAATGCTGCGCTGCGGTCATAGGAGCAAATTTTTCACCCCCTCTAATTTCAGGGTATCTGCAGGTTTCAGCAAGTTCAGTTTAAGACTTTTTAATGCCACTTGAAATTCAATTTAAGACCAATTTCACACCACCACCCCACACAAAAAATACATAGGGACACCAGTTCAACTGAAGTAAAGCACTGCAGACTTTAGTTGTTGACGAGCACCAAAACAAGCAGCTGTTTAAGGCGCTTCCGTACCTGCATGCAGTAACAGGGGAGCATGACTGTAGCACTGATATGCACTGTTAGTGAAGTAGGATAATGCATCTCCCTCCAATGTTGTTCAATTCCCTACAGTGTCCACATCATGAACATAACGGCATACTTCTCTCCATGCCAAAAGTGCTAGTGATCGCTAGTGATCCAGTGGTTTTGTACTAACTTTTGTTCAACTAATAACTATAATAATTACTACAATTATAACAATAGGCCTATAGCCTAGTCATTATAACAAGAACAACATTGCACACAGTTAACAAATAATCTGCTTACCTAGCCTGCGACATTATTTCAGGTAGTCGTCTTTAATTTGTAAACAATATACAAAAACATACAACATCTGTAAAGTAATAGCAAACCTAGCTTCATCAGAGCATTGTTGTTACTATGGTAACCAACACAAAGCCAGCCACGGTATTAGCATGTAAAACCCCTACATGGGTCTACACACGGTAGTCAGAATGATCTCTCGTTTCAGATGTCGCGCATCGCTGTCTGTCTGTAAGTGCCTGGACCCACAGTTGTTAGAGTAGTAAAGGCCAACTGCCGTCAATAACGTTACTGACTGTACTCCGCGAGCCTGTAGTCTGTGAAACGACCAAACAGAACAGAGAAATGGCAGGAGAGAAATCCCATGGTACCTGCAGGAGGCTTAACAGCCACGGTCTACTACGCTGCTAGCTAAATTACCTAGCTTTGGTGCTAAATAGTTATCTACCTCTAACGATGGTTTTGGGAGAAAAGTAGCCAACCGCCATGTCTTGCTGACATCTAGCAATCTGACTGAAATCGTGGTTCCTCTGCGCACGACCAGACCTAAAACACGTTCACAAACCACACATTTTCTGCATCCCCTATTCACAGTGCTGACAGAACTTACGTTTTAAAGTCAATTTAAGACTTTAAGGCCTTAGAGTTCGATAAATAATGCAATACTTTAGGACTCAAAGCACTGCGGAGACCCTGTATTGACAAGTGCTTGGGGAATGAGGGCGTTAATGAGTAATGTACCTCGTTCTCATACTGGATCTCCAACATGGCTCTGGAGCTGCCTAGGTCCTGCATTACTGACTCAGCCTGCTTCAGCAGCTCCTCGCGGTTTATCGTTCGCTGGAGACGAGGGGAAAAGACAGGAGGCGTTAACGAATAGAAACAGCGAGCAAAATAAAATGGCAGATTGGCCGGCTAGATAATATAACGGGGACGTCCGTTGTGCATCCTGGCAGGGCTTCCCTGACGAAGCATTCGACACACCTGGACCAACACAGGCAGCGTACAACAGACCTGACAATACACCAGCGCTGTAAAACATTAAAGACCTTTTTCCGGTCGAGTCGGGGTGCCACACGACTATCCTGAGAATCTGATTGGTTGATCTCTGGGTTGGTATCAAGGAGGCGCTGCATGGCCCGGTCACGGTCAAAGGCCGTCACGTAGAAAAGCATCTGCCGTGTGTCGAAGGGGAAGAAGAAGGGACTGGAAAGGAGGAGAAAACATCCATCAGTTTGATCAGAGAAACATCCAGCACTGCATAGAGGTTGAAGGTCGTGACCCCGTGGGCGTGCGGGGTGTGCGTGTCAATAGCGGGACGCGGTTAGTTACCAGGTTTTGCCAAGCTCCGTGAGCCAGGTCGGGATGTTGCCCGTCATAATGACCAGAGGATCCTGTAACTGGCGGTTGGCCTTCGCCGTCAGCTTGCTGTTGATGAACTCACTAGTGGAGATGATCTCCTTACACACAGCGTTCTGAAGCAAAGGAAACAACCACCATGAGCTCCGTATACAGGACACCAGCCTGACTTCTGCCCTCTGACGGACAGCAAGACAAGGGGGCTTCGATCACCTTTCCACCAGCGTGTGCACGCCAAGGCTTCCAGATAGCACCCCGGTCAAGCGTTACACATTTGACACTAACATCCAAGACTGCTTGAAAAGTCCCACCCAACTGGGTACTTTGTACCATCGCTTGTGGGAGAACATTTTGGCATGAGCCTTAATGCAGATCCCCGCTGGACGTAAAGAATGTATCTGGCGTTTGGCATCGGAGCGTCCCAGTAGGGTCAGAGGAAGGACAGGAGAGGCAACTCACCTCATAAAGGTAGAACCAGTATCTACTAATTGAGTGCAGAACCCTTAGCAGCAGGTTAACATCCAGCGACGGGTCATCAAAGGTAATGCTTTCTGGGGGTTCAGACATGAGGTACATCTCCAGAGGGCTGGTCACACTGGGACACACACCATCTGGGAGGGCAAGGTGATATCCATTAACACAGACACACAGAATAAGAGGAAAACACAAGGCAGGGTTTTTTACTGAAGGGAAGAAGTTCCCTCCAGGTTCCAGTGAAACGCATTTGGTAATGAACAGGCGTAGGTAAAGGGGGCTACAGTGGTCAGAGGTCAAATGAGCCCGTGTGTCTGTACAGCGATGTCAGAGGTCACATTCAGATGGATATCAACAACGGACTTCAAGCAGGAGCAGGTTCATCCCAGCTGGAACGGGTACGTTCACTGTTAGATGAAGAAACCACCAGAACAGGGGTCTCCGATGCAATCAGGGCACAGAGGGAGGTCCTACCGTGCCACAGCTCATCTTGCTTCTTAGCGTTGCGGGGCGAGGTCTTGGTGGGGGCCGTCTGCGCACGGCCTCGCTTCCCTCCCACAGCGTCCTTGGTGCCGTCCTCATCCTCCCTTACCGGCTTATACCTGACGGGACGGAAAGAGGGGAGTCAATAAGGACACCAGGTGTCCGTCCGGCATGGGACTGGAAGGAGGCTAATGCGCGAACGCCCCCAACCACCCCCTCCATCCCAGGTGTCAGCCAGGCCCAGTGGCCGTCCAGAAAGTGTTAAGGGGATACCATATGGTGTGCGTCTTGGTCCAGATGCCGGCACGTCCAAGGGGGTTGGCCTCGTCGTCCGTGGACTCCCTCTCCTCTTCGGCCTGCAGGCTGAACTGCCGCACCGCCTGGTACACGGTCATGTTGTACGGCAGGAGGTGGTCACCGATGTAGAACTGCAGCCGGTGGCGCACGCTGCCAGAGTTCAAGAACTGGGCCGCCTGGACCGGGAAAGACGGTCAGGGTTAGAGGTGACAGGAGTACGGTCGGTGGAAAGACGGTCAGGGTTAGAGGTGACAGGAGTACGGTCGGTGGAAGGACGGTCAGGGTTAGAGGTGACAGGAGTACGGTCGGTGGAAAGACGGTCAGGGTTAGAGGCGACAGGAGTACGGTCAGTGGAAGGACGGTCAGGGTTGGAGGCGACAGGAGTACGGTCGGTGGAAAGACGGTCAGGGTTAGAGGCGACAGGAGTACGGTCGGTGGAAGGACGGTCAGGGTTAGAGGCGACAGGAGTACGGTCGGTGGAAGGACGGTCAGGGTTAGAGGCGACAGGAGTACGGTCGGTGGAAGGACGGTCAGGGTTAGAGGCGACAGGAGTACGGTCGGTGGAAGGACGGTCAGGGTTAGAGGTGACAGGAGTACGGTCGGTGGCCACTTACCAGTGATTCGTCAATTTCATCGTCCGAACCATCATCATCACTATCCTCGTCCTCTTCTCTGATTCGTCCATAACCTGCAGACAGAAAGTCTCACTGAGCACTTCAACCCAAGCAGGGATAAATGTCAGGGGTGGAAGAAACTATATATTCTGGGAATTCACCGTTTCACAGAGTAGTTCATAGCTCCACTGCCAACCTGTTGTTAACTTCATTCACATAGGCACAGTCCTTGGCTGACTAATTCACTGAGTGGAATGTACTTACTACAAAACTGTGATAATTTCACCTGGCTCTTTTAAAATGTATGTATTTACAGGAAGTTGCTCTGGATAGGGTCTGCTAAATTACTAAAATGTGAACAAACTCCAGAAACTAGCCCAGTAGGATAGAGAATTTGCGGTTGAACTCTCCTCCCCCGCAGAATGAAAGTGCTGAAGCAAATAGTCAACAACACTCACCTCGGACCACTAGGTAGCGTTCAATGGCCTGTACCAAGGCCAAGGGATCAATCTTCACTGGGCCTCCCTTCCACTGCTTCACATTGGTGCAGTCTGGGTGCCGCTGAAGCTGACATTTCAGTTGGTGTGTGTTGAAGAATTTCAGGGCCTGAGATCCTCTGAAAGAAACAGACAACATTGCGTGGACCGTTAAGAAAAGCATTAGGCAGACCACCAAGTGAGTTCTCAATGCATATCCAAACAGTGGAAAACCTAAATGACAACAAAAGTATATAGAAAATATAATACAAATACTTAAAACCCAACGCCATGGGCAGGAAACATGGGTCCAAAGGTTTTCAGAACACTTGTCCTGAACCAATGTTTTGTTTGAGATCTGGGACTTTTCACTTGGGGTGATATTGAATGTATTAATACAAGTCATACATCATTAATATATTGGGAACCATCTGAATGTCAGTGTCATACAGTCCACACAACAGGATAGGGGGAGTAAAACGACATCCATGTATAGCGTAGGAAATTTACGTTTTGGTTCACCAAAGACGCCCAAAACTTACCAGCCACTAATTTTTACCAGATATTTTCACTTCAAAATAAATGGACAGAAAACAAATGCATGCATGTGTTTAAAAATCTTAACATGAACTGAAAATGTATTTCAAAAAACAAACATGACACTTCTATTTTTATATTGGCACCCATAATAAAATGAACTCATCTGCCGTTTGTGGGATGAATGCGGACAACAGCGGCCAAGGGAACATATGCTCGGTTTGTTAGTCATCCTGTCGCCACTCTTTAGAAAACACCTTTCTCCTTTGCTTTGACAGGGTTAGAGTTCCTTGGCTAATGTTACTTTTACCGCTGCTGGCCTTTTTAATCACAGCAATATGCCGCCACATTTCGGGTATCAAGCTAGAATTGCAACTTATTTGGCAATGTGCCGATAGACTGAGCCAACACTCTTGCCAACTAACCGACCGAAGCGCTCATTATGTCAAATCTGAATGTTCAGAGAGTCGGGGAGAATCTTGACAGATTAATTTGAATATAATTGTTTTTTAGGATTAACATGTTTTGGGAGGTGTTTTCTGGACTGTCTTTTTGGCTAAAGTCTACCTGAAACAATTGCAGGTAGTTTTGACAAATCTATGATCCAAAGCTAACAATTGCACAGATTTGGCAAGTGGCAGGTGTTCATTTCCTACCGTGCCCATGTAGTGTCTTTCACTACCACTTGCAATGCAGTACCTGTTATCTGAATAAACTATACAACCACTGTGTTGTACTGTAACGTTTACTACACATTTCCAAAAGCATAGGCCTACCTTGTGTCTCCGTTACACTTAGCTTAGCCAAACCCAAGTAACTCCAAGCCCTCAGGGCCCCATATGAAAAGCACCGTTATGACATGAGCAACGTGAACGCAACAGGACCGAGTGAAATAGAGGCACCGTCCTTGAATTTCCCCGATAATATACAATATAGAGACGGGAACTAGTTGATATGCTGACCTGCTCCCATTGCCGTTGCCACTGGGGAAGTCATGCACCTTGACAGGAAACTGCTCCATCTGGCTCAGGCAGTTGTTCATTTTGTGCACCAACGATAGCAGGGGCCCGTTCTCAGATGGGTCCAGGCGTCCCACCGGTTCCGTGCCTGGGATCTAGACAGGAAAACACGAGGAACACGCTTCAGACACCTCTTAAGGACGCACTCTGTCTCATTACCAGTGATTGGCACGGCTGTTTAGTCGGACTGTTGCAGAGTTGACGTAAATGAGACACAAACAGTTCAGCGGATGCCTGATCTGAGGTCAGCCTTACCGGGCAGCCATAGAAGACGTGCAGGAACCTCTTGAGGCGGACATCCCGACTGACAATGTCATGCTCGCTGCTGGAGGTCAGGTAGAGGAGGAGCTGCTTGACCAGGCCGCTATGCTGGATCTCAAACGAAGATACGTCTGACTCTGACACAATGCTGCAGATCTCAACCAGGCACTCCACACCACCGTCAACCTTGGTGGGGAAGTCCAGATTATCACGATAAGTCAATGACTACGGAGGCAGCAACACCCAACATCATTCACCTACATAAAAAGGGCTGACTAATGTACTTACACAGAGCGTACTTAGTGTAAAGGGGAAGGAAACGGATCAAACAGCATACGTGCCGGCTATACCTCATGATGGGGCAACAGTTCAGATGTAGAGATGGAGGAGCTATAACTGTACAGGGGACGTGTTGCAGACAGTACCTGCAAGCTGAGCTGCTCGGTGGCGGTGCAGAGTCTTTGGAGTACATTCAGTGCTGGGTTGCTGCAGTCCACGTTCTCAGTGTTGAAATAGCGCTCCACAAACTTACTGGCCTGCTCTTTGATCCACGCCTTAATTTTGTCCCTGGGGAGAGAAAAAAAACTGCATATTTAAGGTTGCAAAGGGAGGGCAGGGTCCAATATTAAACCTTTCCTCCTGGGCCAGTTGGTCTGTGACCTACTAGCCCGAACTGAATAAAAAATATATATACTAAAAAAGAAATATATACGCATACATATAAATATATACACAAATAATTGTATTGGACAGATTAATATAAATATCAAATCAGAATATTGATTTATACCAGTGTTGCATTTACTGAGAGACATGAGCTGATACAAGCAAATGCTGTTTACATTAATATGATTCAACATAATTCATGACTTTTTAATAAATAGCTAGCAAAATATTACTACAACCATCAACATCTTGTCATGAAGACACAAGAAACCTTAACATAAACATTTGATAACAGTAGTCAGTGAATGGTTTCTCCCTCTTCATAACATGGTAGGCGGTCGCAATTCGTCTTTCAATTTGGATACACTTCAACTTGTTTGTTCCGAGCAAAACAAGCAACACGTTGCAGGGATTTTACTTGGCTGTCAAGAGCACGTTCCTGCTAGTTAGTCAGGAAAGCGCTACTATACAGCAGAACACGCCCGTCGCTATTGTCGTTGTCGCCCCAGAAAACAGTTCTTTCCACGAAAACAAAAACTACTGCGGCTGCTTTGCCTCGTACAATGCCATGTTTGGGTCTCGCTCTAGAATGCACTGAATGTCCAATATTTACCAGGTAAGTACCTGCATTCTGGGAACTTTAAAGAAATATGACATTCAATCAGGTTACATCTATTCAGCTGACTGTCTGACACTGCTAATGTGAAGATGTGCCTTTCACAACAAGTCAGACAAATTCAGCTAACTAAAAGTATGACTCCTATTTACAGAACTTTTGAAACCAGGGATTACGTTTACAAGCCAGTTCATTCAAGCCCTAAAAGGCAAAAAGTGTCAGAGTAGATTAAATAGGGAAAAACTGAAAAAGCAACTTGGAAAATGATCAGGTCAAAATAATACAATTAATAAGGCCAGGCCTACTCCCAAACCTTTGTCAAAGGTTGTCTGGTACAGGTGATCAGAGTATTTTTATGAAGGCTACAAGAGAACACACTAGACAACAGTAATCATTCTACAGACAAAAGAAACAACTAAGCCTAGAAGCGTTTTAGGCCTTTGGTTTTAACCCGTTGTATATTATGAGCAGCCAACCGTCGTACCTGTTGTTGGAGACCGAGTCCTTGGGAACGGCACGTGACAGGCCACTAACTCCAGGGGTGCGAGAGGGCTCAGAGTTTGCGCTGTTGGTCTGGGCGCCCAGCTTGCCCCAGGTCTTAGGGTTCAGGCTAGCCAAGAAGGAAGATTTTGGGGACTGAGTGGTAGGACTCTTGGCTGTCAGACAGGAGAAAAGTAAAACACAAAATCAAACATGAGACTGGGTTTACTTGGACTTACAACCTTTGATTGAAAGAGACCAGATTAAGTTGTGTGTCCATAAATAACGCTACATTGTTTGTTCAGTTATGTAAAGACGGGTAACAGAGAGCATTCTGCATACTGGATGCTTCAGATACATATGATAGATATACCAGGACACAAAGATGCATGGAGACTACCAATGCCAATTATTGAGTTGCTCTAGCACGGAGTAATAAAGAGTCAAATTGGTGTAGCGGTTGGCTGCAGATTCCATAACGGGCTGAATACGGCTGACCGGAATCAATGTGAATGAGAACCAAAAAAACGGACGCCTTGACTTGACATACACACACGGATGTGCCAGCTAAATTCCATTGATAACCCAATTTAACAAAACCCCTAAAATGAAATCTGAAATGAAAAGTTTTTCCTTACAAAAGCAATGTCCTTATGGGAAGATATTAGTACATACCATCACAATAAAATTACAATCAGGTTCAAATTATCAGAATCATTAGTCTAACTTGGGAGGGTCCAGCCTTCCATAATAAGACATTTAGTCTGGTCTTAACCACAGGCGTACAGGGACCAGGTTGCACAACCAAATTCAGCCCAAGAACAGACTGACAGGTCATCGAGGTCATCAAGGAACCCCAGGGTAACGTCAACGGACCAACTGGCCTCTCTTGCCACAATCAATGACCTCACCAACTCGGAGATTGCGTTTGGCCACAATGCCGGGTTTGGTGAAAATTAAAACAAAGTAAAGAATTGAGCAAGACACATTCTGTTTAAGAATTACTGAGGAGAATGTGAGGCTGTCTGTCAAAAGGCTGGATAGAATTTGGATCTTGCAAAAGCACAATTTTCTGAAACACAAAGCTATAACAGAACGCCTCCAAAAGAGAAATGGAGGGTTATAGAATGGTATAGTCAAAGTCCAGAACTAAAGCCTATCTAAATGCTATGTGGAGACCTGAAGGAGGATGTACATGCAGGGAAGCCCAGCAATATGACAAGCTGAAACAGTATTTTAAAGACAGGGCAAGTATTTCTCCCAGTCAATGAAAGACAGTGATAGACAATCACAAGTAACAGCTACATGGAGTTATTTCAGCCAAAGGGGGAAAACACCAGCCATTAAAGCTAAGGATGTACACATTATTACCGCAATATGAAATTGCATTTGTGGATTTTTGACTAAATGATAACCTTTCAGTGTCCTTTGTTATTAGGTTACCTCTGTCAAGTGTTGAAGCGAATATTACTAAGACGGGACGGTGGTTACTGGTAATCCAAACAGGGCTACGGTACGTCCAAATACGCACACAAAAAAACAACCTTGCTGAACGTTCACATCACCGCCACCATATGCATGACCAGTAACATCCACGCACATCCAGTCTGGGAGACTGTTTGAGAGTTCAATCGATAGTTACCCTGATTGTCTACTTTGTCATCATCCCTTGGAGGTGAGTACTTGGGCCTTCTTGGTCCTCTCTTAGGCAGACGTTTTCTCTTCAGCACATCACTTAACCGCCTGGGAGAGAGGGAAAGACTGAGGTTCTAATGCAGCAGTTTGTGTGAATACTTCCATAACATCTGACCTCATCCTTCTGTAGTATGTACGTGTGTGTGTGTGTGTGTGTGTCTGCGTGCATGCAAGCATTGTCTCACCCCTGCGGGCTGAGGTCCAGTGAGTCATCCATGCTGTGCTGGAAGCTGGGCGAGCCAAGGTCCGGGCTGGCGTTGGTGGCGGCTGTGGTGGCGGCAGTGCTGATGGTGGTGGTACACAGGCTGGCCGTGCCGCTGGTGCAAGCCTTGGGGGGGCTGGTGACGAAGGCCTCGGACTCTGCCAGGTTCTTCACCTGGTGCATCACACCTAGCGAAGAGGGAGGGGGGAGAAATAAAATTTCATAACCATTCCCTCTTTTCTTGATTCTCTCGTGTGGAAGAGTAACCTCAGTCCTTTAATAAATGGAAAGGAAAAAAAACACGGAGCATGACAATTACAACCTCAACGTTAGGAATGCACTTTAAAACTTGACATTTTGGGGTTCATCAGATTCAAGCAGTCAAGGATCTGTCATGACATGTCCTCAGAACAGCCGCTCCTGTGCTAGAAAAGAGCTGCTTATCAGCTGGCAGATTTTTGTAATTATAGGTCGGCCACTTTTGGGAGCAGAGGCAGACAGGCTGGTGCAGGACGCATTACCTTCTCTTCTGAAAAAGACGCTGAAGACGTCAGGCAACTTCTGCATAAGGATCTCAGCCATTTGCAGAGAGCCCACTACAATCTTCAAGTCTTGGCTGGACAGCATAGAGGCAATGTGACTGGGAAACACATGGTGAAATTAAAGACGTGAATATGCAGATTCTGTCAACATACTTTTTCAACATGGCAAAACCCCAGAGGATAACTTTGCGGTAAAATACAAAATACTAATTTGTGAAATTACCCAATAAGTGTGTTTTTGTCCGAGTTATTGCCTGAGGGAACGGCATAGTGAGGATCATCTTGACTCATCTGAGAGCATGAAACCATGGGGTTAATAAATTAACTGACCTGGACACAGCATGGTTCCTAAGCACGTCCTTGAGGAGCTCTGCATCTGCAAAGAAGATGATCCTGAGGATGGCTCGGAGGCACTTGTGTCTGACAGCAGGGCCGGCAGATGAGCTGTAAACCTCATACAGCACCCCGAACAGGGTCTTTATAAAGCACTTGGCCAGCTCCGGGTCCTCCTTCATTAGCTGGGCCCGGGCGTCCTCCCGCCTCACCTCCTGGTGACCCCCTGGGAGAGACGGAGAGAAAACATGTAAGATTAGACGATACTTGAATTCTTCAAAGGAGATATTGGTTTCCATCAGCTAGTACAGAAGACAAAAGGAGCCTGATCAAATTGACAAGACGCAATAACATCTGTGGTTCAATCTGCCCTGCATGGGACAAACGGGAGAAAGCTATACTACCTTTTTAAAGGGGACTAATAAGTTGTAGCAGTGACCTGTTTCACCACTGAGAGTGCAGCTATCAGCTTCAGTTCAGGACAGCCTTCAGAACCTGAGCATCACATTACATCAACTGACATTAGCAGGGCCTAATATTAACAAGCACCAAATACACACTGCTATAAAGGGCACTACCATGTTAGACATGGTTTTTGTGTGCATTCTGGCAGATACAGCAAATGCATCCTGGACCTGTACTTGCCGTGGCCCATGAAACGTCCACACAAATCGGTCCTAATTCCCGGGGACACCCTCACAGCCTAATTCCAAAGCAAGACCACTGGCTATTGATGACCACCGTTTAACTTGAAAATCTCCCTTTAGGAGCATTTCAGATTCCGCAGATCGCTTCAGATAGATGCTTTAAATTAAACTGTCTATTACATTTTGGTAGATTAATTAATATTCTCCCTTAATTGGATTAAAACATTATCCCTTACTCACTACATAGCCAGCATGTCTACAAAAGCTAATGGTCACATCAACCTCATAATTAGGTGCATTTCCCCAGGACATCAAACTGGCTTGTATCTCAGGTTCTAACTTCCATTCTAGAATGCACATCCAACCAATAAGGAACGAGTATTGAACAATACTTGGCTATAAACCAATTCATTAGTAAAAGGCATCTTTAAGAAGCATTGCATACCAATCCAGTATTAGCAGACATCGCTGTAATTACGGGTCACCACAACTGATATCCATTTAGATAGAGCCTACGACAAGAAGTACTGCCTCACCAGTGTTGGGGTTGGCTAAGGGGTTGGGCTTCCTCTGGATACCCCGCGCCGTGCCAGTGTCCTCGTTGATCTGCTGCATAGAGTTGAAGTCAATGGTGTAGACACGCCCCAGGGTGGACAGACTGATCTCATCCTCCCCGTTCTGGTGGGCCGTCTGGAGATGCACAGTGAAGACAGACACCCCCAGACATTATGGGAACACCGCGGAATGCAAGGGACCCACGACATATGAAGGTTCCTACTCTACAGGCAAGGGCCGATTGGTTCCTGAGGAGTACCACCACCGGACGAGGAATAGCGACCCGGTTCCCGGCCGGCCGCAGCATGACTTGTGTACCTCAATGATGCGGCTGTCGATGCGGTTGTAGGGGTGCCAGAGGCCACGGTCGTCCCTCCACTGCCAGATGGCTCCCTCCGTGGCCTGGGCACTGCCCTTCTTCAGCATGACGTCCACCGCAAAGATGCCTTCTCGGGGCAGACAGGGCATCAGCTCACTGGTGGGGGCGTAACAAGGCGAAGGAAGGTCAGCAAGGCGCACGAGAGGTTACGTCGCGCTGCGACTACAGAAAGACTTGACATTCAAAATAAACTGCTAAACCCGGATTGAAGGATATAGTGAAACATTTTGAAGCTCACTTCCAACTAGGCCAAAATACCGGCCGACTGCGGGCAATAGAAACCAGGTAGATACATAACAGCTAGGGTACATAGATGACAATACAGATAAGGCAGTTTGAATCCATTTTCAAAACAGCCTCACCGAAGCAGAGGTGCAGATCTGGGACCAGGTACAGTCAGGGTGGTGAAGAGGAGCATGTACAGCAGAGGGACCTACCAGATGAGCGAGGTGAGTTCATAGAGTTCCTGGGGGCTCCGGGGCACCAGGTCAATCTGCTCTTGGCAGCTAACATTGGACGCGCCACACAGGAGAAAGCGCAGAGTCTCTGCAATATCTGAAAAAGACCAAGCCCTAAGGTTAAAAACACTTTACACAGGCCATCTAGGCGTGTCGAAGTTACCGTATTCATACAAAGTTAAACGCGTCACATGTTTTTATTTCACACAGCTAATCGCACACGCAGCCTCAAGTGAATCCTACGACAACTCGATCATCATTTGACAACCAAATCGCACACACGTTCAGAAACCAGCCACGGGAGGCGCCTGGCCCCAACCTCTGGAAACTAACTTAAGAAAGCGTATGCGCCTATAGAAAACAGGTGCATAATGGATTGTGTGATTTTGGCGTGTGTGTTTTTGGCGTGCGCATGCCCCGGGGCAGCAGTGTTTGAGCGCGAGCCGTTTAACTCACTCTGCTTCATGAGCTGCACGGCCAGACAGGGGCAGTTGGAGCACATGAGGGAGAACATGCGCACCACCATGATGAACATGCCCGAGCTGAGCACAGGCGGGGTGACCACCAGCAGCTGCTGGATGTTGGTCAGCAGGTCCCGCGAGGCCACCTGCTGCAGGAGGTTCTGCGGACACAAGTTAAGAGTCAGTCCCGCGGGCCGGGTCATAAGGGAGCGAGAAAACAGTCAGGGCAGAAGGGCCGCACCTCCTCGTGTTGAAAGTTGTCCACCAGCCGGGCGAAACAGAGACAAGTGCTTTCAACGGATTTCTTGTCCTGTAGGGAAACATGAATCGCTTTCAGACAACCGGCGTGTTTTCATGCACCCGCAGCGTGTCACGCCTCGTAACAGGCAAACGCCAGTGCGTACCTGGTGTGTGAGCCTCTGAGTTAGCAGGGGCAGGGAGTCGGAGACAAAGTGGAACTCGTCAGGGGTGATGCTCTGGCAGCAGTTGGCTGCAATGGCCAGGGCGTTCCTCTGGGCGTTGATGCTGAAGAACTCCAGGTAAAGCAGACAGTCAGCCAGACCACCCTGCGCCACACAGGGACAAACAGAGGAAGGTTCAATATCAATCCGCTAAATATATTTCATAAAGCTGGTTTCAACATTAGCAGTCATCACGGAGTGCTTTTAACCGACAGCCAGTAAACCCCAAAGAGCATCAACAACTGAGTTGATGCGCAGCGGCTAGAAATGTATGCTTGAACTAGAACAGTCTCGCCATGCAGCTCCCGAAGCGGAGCGAGTGGCTCACATACTAGTAAAAACACACCACCAAATATGCATTTCTACGGGTGCGTATTTACACAGATCATTTCGATACCGTCCAATTCATGTAATAGGATGTTATTCTGTAGACTCCAAGGAACGGTGGAATATGCCTTCCTATGCACATGAAATGACCGTTTATTGACAGCTGCACAACCATTTCATAGCCACCACAGGCCATCAACATTCACGGTAAGGAGAGGCTTACGGCCTGCAGGATGGCTTTACTGTGTCTCCTGGACAACATCTCCAAGGCAGTCAGGGCCTGCTCCGCCACGTCGATGAACTGAATCACCTGAAGCTGCAGACAAAGAAAAGGCCACGTTAGCATAGCCACCACTAGGTGAAGACTAGATATGACTGAGGAGAGACATGAGAACGACATGCAGGCTACAAAAAGACCTGGGGTGCGTTCAGAAGGCATAAAGTTAGGAGGGCGTGTTTTCAAGCAGATCATACAGCACTTGAATTTCAATAGGAGGGTTTTCATGTCGACGTGTCTGGTATGCACTAGACAGTAAGCAGAGGGTGCCAGCATACCTTTTCCAGGAAGACAGGGATGGCATCTACGACCACAGCAGAGGACCGGGGCAGCGCCTCCATCATATATGTTAGAGCACGAGAGGCGTGGTTCATCTGAGCACAGGCAGACACACAGGATGAGACAGTCCCAAGCATAACCAACTCAACCATCACAGGCCACATCTCACGGTGAAAATAAACCACAGCACCACAACAAAGAACAAGAAAAACCTCCAGGTAACTCACAATGTCAAAGTTGTGCTCCATCTGTAACAAGGTGATCTGTAACAGATAAGAACAGCAGTTTGAGAGATCTCGGATCAAAACGGCTTAAAACGTACAGGCCAATAGCACTGTTCCACCCACCAGAGCTGGCACCACACTCTTCACGGGAAAGCCTCCTAGCGTCTCCTCATTGCCCATCACCAGCAGCTGGCACATCTCAATGGCGGCCTGGAGCTGCTGGGACTCATCTCCGGTGGCCTGCAGGCCCTGGAGCAGCTGCTGAGCCTTGGAGCCTATGAGGTGGGTTAAAGGGCAAAAACGGACATGATCGTCCATCTGAAAGCACTGGCTTAGAAGAAGCAATTGATTTAAGGCAATCGAGGGACATGACCCCTGAGCTGCACTCCTCAGACACTTTGAAAACAGTCACTACCTCCAGTGCTGTCAAAACCAACCCTCAACTGTTCCTGGTCTTGGGGTGGAAATATTTAATAGCACTGGGGGAAAACTGGTACATATCCTGATATTGTTCTTGACAATATACTTTAATCAGTAAACTTTGGTGGATCAAACAATACAAAAACTGTAAATGCTGTACTTGGCCAACAGTCAACTGATGAATTGCTGAAACGCTAGGCATCACACACTCCAATTCAAAGTTTGTAAATAGCTTTTGGGGTTGGAGGAATATAAACAGTATGTATAACAAACAGCGGAGACATGCAGCCCTGGGAGAAAACGGAAACATCTTCCTCACAGATGTCAGGTGATGAATACATGGCTGCTGTGTGGTACTCACTGGCTCCACTGCCTATAGTTCTATGGAACAGCTGGGACATGCGGGGCCCCAGGGGCCCAAACAGGTGTGGGGGGAGACCTCTCGCCTCCAGTAGCGCTGTGGACAGATATCAGCCAGGTTAGACACGCACCTACTCTAAAACAAAGCAAAGCCTGGAAGTTAACAAAACACCAAATGCCGTGCAACACCAAAAAGGCCTGACGGAACTCTGGGACTGGGGCACCTTTACGTAAGGAAAGTTGTGATGTCCATACCTTGGAGTCTGCCCATTTCAGAGTCATCAGACTCACTCTCTCCAGAGGTAGTCATCCCTACTGCTCCAGCCACTGAACTAGAAGCTGGGAAAAAACCAAAAACACAGGAAAATGCATTTATATCACCACCGATATGACACCGTATGGTACCACGGGAGAGGTACAATCTTAAACCACCACATCACGGCGATGCACGTTTGACCAGTTGCTAGACACCATCGAGCATTGCGTTAAACTAATGTTTCTTACTAAGTTTACCTCCATCACAAACAGCATCTATGAACTGTATGGCTTTTGCCACAAGCTGTTTTAACAGCTTATTAGCCAGTAATAGGCTTACTAGTATCTACTAACTTCCTAGGAATAGTCATAAGAATTGAGCAATTGTTAGCGAGACTGAAGATTAACTTTTCCATGACAAAGCTATTTCAGGGACAAAAACATTCCTTCGTGAATGACACTGACACAATAACAATCAATGTAGGTGACGATACTGACTCTTTTACTGCAAAAGGGGTTTTGATAAAGCCTATATCACCCCAGAAGCATGCACAGATGCGTACTTCGAAAACCCACCAGGAAAAGTCACAATATAACCGTAAAGAGTTATATTTCAGGCTTACTGTAATGTAGATACTGAAAGTTATAACCAGTAAAGATGGTCTATCCGGAACAAATCCTAATGCGTACTTTGTGTTGACTGTGGAGATTCGAACGCGGGACCTATAGCTTGCAGGTCCGCTTCTCTAACCACTACACTACTTAACAAGCCTAACTAGATAGCAAGAACACATGTAGCCAGTTATTGATTATGATAATGGATAGTTTTTATAAGACCTTTGTTGCTATTCAGAAAGTTGTCAAAGTCGTTTGGATTGCTAGTTATCTAGCTATAGCTACTGACATTGATGCAACGTTGGCTAGCTGATAAGTTAGCGTTGTTTCCCAGCTAGCAAACGTTACATCAACGTTTCCTGGTTTCTACTTGTTCGTTGGGTAGCTAGCTTCACCTGATGATTAGCTATACTTCAGTAAATACTGTAACAGACTGTATCGAATGGTGGCTTTCTAGCTGAATCCCCACAGCTTTACACTCTGCCCTGACCCACCTGGACAAAACCAACACCTATTTGAGAATGCTATTCATAGACTTTAGCTCAGCATTCAACAGGGTCATCCCGTCTAGGCTGATCAGCAAACACCATGACCAAGGGATCAGCCACTCTCTCTGCAACTGGACTTCATAACCAAAAGACCCCAGTCAGGCAACCTCACCTCGCCCACCAAAAGGTGCAGCAGTGCCTGCATTTTTTTTTTGAGGAGGCTGAAGGCCCAGATCCTTGTGAACGCTGCACAGCGCATTTTGACGAACGGTACCCCAGTGCGGTTTGGCAGATGCTCTGTGGCCGACTAGAAGCCCCAACAACGGATGGTGAAAACCGGTAAGCACATCACCGGTGCCCAGCTCCCAGCCACCCGAGGACCTTCAGTGCAAGCGCTGTCTGCACAGGGCATCAGAGACCCTTCACACCCATGTCAAACTGTTGTCCCTCCTACCAGGCAGTACAGGTCCGGCACCAGGAGGCTCAGGAACAGCTTCTTCCCATCCAACATAACCCAGCGGAACTCCGTGACCCATCACTAACAATACCCAGCCGCCCACCCACCGCTTAGTCCTGCCTTTCAGGGACCTTGTTGCACTAGTCCCTTGTACTAGTAGTCTACCCGAGGAACCTCGTTGCTGCCATCCCCGCATTTCAGTTGCACAGACTACCTTACACCTCCAACAAGCTTGATTGCAGTCAGAATTGCCATTTGTACCTGCATTTGCCTCATCGCACAACTGTTCAGTCCCCCTGGCAGACAAATACACTTTATTGTAAATCTGTACAATTCCTGCCCTCACCATTTGCCTTCATTGCTCATTTAGAATTGCCATATTATACGGCCTTTGCCTTCATGGCACATCTATACATTCCACTTGTAACAAACTCCACTTAACATCTGTACATTTCCTGCCTTCCATTTGCACTAGTTAGATGCTAACTGCATTTCATTGTACTGTACTCGTACTGTTCAATGACAATGAAGTTGAATCTAATCTGAACCATCAACACAGATAGCTTGGTGTGTTTGAGGGGAGTGATTATACCCTGCTTTTGTTATGTTTACATTGTCTTCACGAAATTGCGCAAGTCACTTATTTCGATATTAAGCTACCTGATTGACATTCATCCAGGTGATTACGACCAGGTATTATGTTAACATTGTCTACACAAGTGAGTAAGCCACTTGGATGAATGACTGGTCATTTTGTTAGCTAATTATCAAACCAAGTGTGTGTGCGTGTGTGCGCGTGCGTGCGTGATTATGACCAGCAAACTATAGCATCTGAAGAAAACATCTGACTTTCTCCACCAGTCCTACAAGAATGGTACATTGCCACCCCACCCAAAAGAGAACCGGCAAGCACAAATTACACGTGAAGATGGCCTTGCTAATGCGTGATGTGGACAACCCAGTCCATCAGTACAGTAAGACTGCTGAACAGCTCAGTGTCTGTCCACCTGCACTCAAACTATCTGCACTTACATTGGTGCTACTACAGATCATGAATCCAGCTGCTAAGCCACTTTTCACTGTACTGTTCATACCGGATGTATCAAGTGCATGTGAATAAACTTTAAATGTTATTTTATTTGGTTAGATATAGTATCTGCTTATTAGAGACCAACCAGACCAGTTTGGCACAAGGCCAGTGTGTCCCCAATACTTAAATAGCTAGGTGGGTGTTAAGGGCTAAGAGGGTATGACCAATGCTGAATGGACATAAACAAAGACCAGCTCTCTGGCAGTGTGAAAACATTCAAGGCTTTTTCCTCAGAACTAGGTGGAGCAGATCAACTTTTAAAGCTGCAATCTTTCCCAAAACCTCAAACAGTATTGTATTATATACTGTTACAAAACACTGAATCTGGAACTTTATAAAACGAGGGGGGAAAAAAGCCGAACTCTAATTGTGCAATAGGACCCCGTTCCAGAATTCTGTCACATATCATGAACACGATAGGTCCCGTCACGTCTTGACCAAACAGTTACACACCCAATACATATCAGCAGAGGGTGTGACCCATATCAAAGTCATATGTACCTGTACCGGATGCCCCCTGGGGGGCTTCATCCGGGCGGGCGGTCGAGGAGTTGGCCCCATCCTGGTTGTTGTCAGAGTCGGCCATCTTCTCTTGTCGGCGAGATTCGGCTGCACCGCGCTTGCCCAGGCCTGAGCCTCGCCGACTGCACAGACGGGGGGGGGGGGGGAAACAGAGGGGCACAGTGACTGACAGCCCAAAACACAACTAGAGCCCACAGAGTTCAGCCAAATAATACATCAAGTGCACACATTCCTGAAGGGTTAAATGGCAATAGGTGCTACCATGCAAGTTAACAGAAAAATGCAGTTTCATGTGAGTTGTAGCGGTCTGGATTTATGCTGGCTTGGGTCAGAATTGACTGTTACCGTTAACTAAAATGGACCAGATCAGGTAACCGGGTGCCATTTCTATTCCACCAACAGCATAAGTATTTTACCAGATTCTTGCATATACTGGAAGTTGCTGCATTTTGCAGTAGGGCAGTTTGGGTATTAACAGTCTGCTTTTGTTAGGCAGAAAAACAGAAGAGATCATGGGCCATATAATGTATGACTTCATAACATTGGTTTCATATCTGTACATTTCCGTAGTATTCATTTCACCAATTAAGGTGTGTTTTGATTAAAACCTTCACACAGACAGTGGTTATTTTAAGACTACAATTTTGTTTAGTCCAGTAGTAATCATAGCAATCAAGTAATGCAATACCCAAAAGAATAAACAGCCTATATGCCAACAAAACATTCTTTCAAATTGACACATCTACTCATTCAAGAGTATTTGTCAATTTTTAACTTCTCAGGGTAGAATAACGGTAAGACAAAACTATGTAATAATCATACAGGAACCAAAAGTGTTCGATTAAAATACATTTATATTATAGATTGCTCAAAGCAACCACCCTTTGACTTTACAAGCTGTGCACACTTGGCATTCCCTCGACCAGTTTCATGAGGTAGTCACATGGAATGATTCTCAAACAGTCTTGAAGGAGTTCCCTTCAAGAAAAAAGTCCCGCTAAGCACAAATCAGATGGGATGGTGAATCCAAATTTGAGATTTTTGGTTCCAACCATTGAATCTTACAAAAATCTCAAACTTGGATTCATCAGACAAAAAAAGAAATTCCACAAGTCTAATATCAATTTATCATGTTTCATGTCACAAGCGAGCTTCTTTGTATAGGGTCCTTCAGTGGTGGTTTCTTTGCAGCAATTCAACCATTAAAGACTGATTTACAGAGCCTTCGCTGAACAGTCAATGTTGAGATGTCAGTTACATGAACTGTGTAAATTATTTTTTCTGAATTGAATGACCTTCAGACTTTTGTTGGATCGTTTTGACCTCTTCGCTATTATCCCACAATGTGTAAAATCCTACAACTAAAAGAAATACCATTGAAAGAGTAGGTGTCCAAACTCGACAGGTACTCAATGTCCCCATACTGAAGAATTGTAAACCAATCACCAATGTAAACCAATCGTAATCAATATTTTAGCAATTCAACTTAGAAGCCCACTCTAATAAACTTATTATGGACAGCAGACCTGAGAAATCTGCAAAGAAGGTGGACTTGTTAAGCAATCAAAACTCAACAGTCCAAACAATCAACCCAGTCAATGACATTGCTTGTCGTTAAAACTGCAATATTAATGGCGGGGCGCAGCTGTGAATTTGCATTGGCTTCAAAGAAGTAATTTAAAGTAGCATCTCCTGTAAAACAACCAAACATGGTTTGTTGACCATGAGGACAAAATAACAGAAAAAGGAGTACAGTGTCATCCTGAACTGTGTAGAGGGATATTGCACCATTTGTCAAGAAGAAAAGTATCCAATTCTAAGAGAATGAGGTGCAAATCTACTTTCTATTTAGGTTCAATGATGTTCAGATCTTGTGATTGGGGAGGCCATGGAAGACATGTGCCACCCTAGTGTTCAGAAAACCACTCTAGAATTTGTTTAGCAGTGTGTATGGGGGCATTATCATCCGGAATATTGGAACATTGTGAGGGAACAGAACAAAAACGGTGCACCACATCCTGTATAATGGCCTGATTTCCATCGGTGGTTATAAGACCAAGCAGAGCAATCAAACCCCATGACTCCTGCAATCAAACCCCATGACATCCATACAATTACTGATGCCCTTACAGGTATAACAGCTGGCAGCAGACATTGTGGGCTGTAGGCATTCTTTGGGTTTCCCCTAACAAACCATCTGGATGTAGGAAATGGGGTGAAAGATGACTCAGGCAATATTGCCTTGCTCAATGTACCAGGTTTTGTGCTCATATACACAGTTGAGTCTTCGTGCATTGGCCTCAGATCTGAATCTGCCTATGTTCAGCAAATGCGGTCATGATGTTTTTAGGCAGTCCCCCTTGAAACACTGAATAATTTTGTTTTCGTACCTGCACTTTGGGTATTGCCTATTTGGCCTCTTTTGAAACCTGTTGGCTTATTTGTAACATGTTGCTTGGAAAATGTTGTGCTGATTATTAGACCTCTTATGGCTGACACATACCTAAAGAGACTGCTGTAGCTGCATTTTGATATAGCTGCTTCACAGTACATGTGATGTTTGTTATTTTGTCCACCTCCTGTACATGTAATATTCTTCCATGACCTTAAAAGTGGAACATTTTGATTGAATTACAGCAATGTCAGCCTATCTACAGTATGGCCGACCACCCACCCCAGAAGATAACGGCACTGACCCCTACTCTAATGTATGAGGCCGAGAACACAGAAGGGATTTTACATTTAAAATACAAACCCCTTCCAGAGCCTTGAGACTCACATCCGTGCATAGCCCTCTTCAATTCAAACCACATGTTTTCAATGGGATTCAAGTCCAGGGACTGAGCTGGACATTGTTTAATGAACCACATTCAATGTTTTGCAATCTGCATGCTAGGGATTGTTTGCCCCCCCCTTGCAAAGCTTCCAATAAGTTATTGGCATGAAGCCCATGTCATGTCGCAGATTTGGAGACCCAAGAAACAAAACCAAGGGTGCCTGCAATTTGAAGTGACTGTACCGCCAACTACTATTGACCCAGGGCTTGAGGCTAAACAGTGTTGCGATGCCTCCAGGGGCGGGGTACTGTGGTGGTACCTGGTGCTGGCGCAGGAGCCCGTGGTCTTCTGGCGTGTGCTCCGCCGAAAGCTGGGGAGCTCTGCTGGAGGAGACTCGCTGCGTTTCTTAGTGGACTTCCTCAAACCTGCGGAAGAAACAGAACGCCAGTGAGTAAAGGCAGGAGACAGGGACAACCAGCGACAGTAGACCACTAGAGAAGTCAAAACGGGCACCGCGGATTATGTCGGTCTGAGGTTCTGTGTTTAGTTTAATCAGGTGTACAAGTTTTGCCCTAAAACCAACGACGCACTGGTCAGCTGTCAACCATTCAGACTTCTGATTTTCTTGTTCGACCCAACAGCCCTGTATGACTGTTGCCCTAGAGCCCATGTTAAAACAATCCTTTTTGGTCCCTCTCCTAGTTTATGTTCTTTAGCGCATTAAACATTATAAAAACAAATCAAAGCTAACAAGCCACAAAACATGTAGCATAGGCTACTAATCTATTCCCACAGCAATCACGGCCAGCAAGACTTTGCAGCCAACAGTTTAAGTTACGGATGCATAGACCTATCAAATGCAGAAATATACAACAAGATACTTTCAGAAGCAGCTACAGCCTTTGTTAGGCAGGGGGTCAGCACGTCTACATGTTGTACTTCAACATCAAGTTCGGCAGTTAAATTCCTGGAACCATCCATCAAAACGCATGTACAAAGCATTTGTACGATCAAAGTGGCAAGGGCATATGAAATAACTATTAGAAATGCCAGAAGTAACTGGCAGGGAGAAAACTACATGACTGCTAGGTAGAAGCAGGATCATGTTCATCAGTCACATTTAGCAATCTTCATCACTGTACAAAAATATTTCTGATCAAATGTTGTCCCCATTTGCGATTCAAAGAGCAACTGCACCCAGTGACTTGGCAGTGTTGTAGAAGTTGCCCCTTAAATGCAGTGGCCATGGCGTGAAACCAAACCAGATTTGTCTTGGAGGTGTACAGTAATGTAGCAAGGAGGACACACCCACCTGGAAAAACCTTGAAATCATGCCCACAATCAGCTGTTTCCACCCAAACCAAGCTTCAGAACCGACATAAATTGACTTGTTACATAAAGCCTTTGGCTATAAAATGAACAAGGAGAGGCCAATGCCAACAAAACAGAGGAGATGTGGGGGATGGGGAGGAATAGTGGCCAATCTGGCTAGCATTACATTTGGCTACATAACTGGGGCATCACCACTGCCCGCCAGCCAACAAAGAATGGTATTCTGGACATCTAACGTTATGGAAGAGACTGCATTCAGTTAATGTAAACTATGTAAAGTAGCCCATTTCAACTTGGTAGAGGCACAAGACTATTCAAAAACAGAGTAGACGTTGAAAATGGCATGTAATGGGGCAAACTGGGGAGCAAAACAAAAACTGTTGCACCAGGTGCAATGGTGACAAAACTACTGACTCAAATAATTATCCAACTTAAATCTAGTGGACATACTATTACAAGATTTAGTAAAACGCCAATGAACAGAAAAACCCAGGATGGCTTTTCGTTTACTTAACAAGCGTGAATCTAGCCACATTATGGATTGGCTATTAAAAGTCAACCAGTGGAAGACGCTTACTAATCTGAACAGTGTTACCATGACAAATTTTGATGGCGTAAAATAAATGATCGCATTACAGAATACATTTTCAGACAATACCTCAAAGTTGTTCAGAAATATCCAGTCCAAATATTCCATGACTCAACAGTTTATAATAATTTGCATGTCTTCCAGCGGCAGTCTATTTTAAAAGCAAAACCTAAATTCCATTATTGAAGCTAGGTTCTTACAGGTTGATTTCATATGGAGCCTGGTCTATACGGAGACATTGCCATCCCATTTATGGGCAAGGAAGGACATGACTTGTTGACAATTCTAAATCAAACCCAACCCTGGATAAAACGGTGTTGCAATCACATGGGACTTCACATTTTCCACAAGAGTAAAGAGTTGGTTCTCACTGCAGTCACTCTTTACGCATTGTTGTGCCAAAAAAGGTTGAGAGCAAAATAAAACAGTCTTTTCAGGGCAATGTTTTCAAATGAAGTATGAAAATAATAAACCTGTTATTGAAGTCAAAATTCAGGTGGTGTGTCAACAATACAGACCAACAGCTCTGGTGCAGTTCGCTGTCCAAAGCCCAGTGCCAGAGACACTGGGAGAGTATAAATAGCCCACCTCTCACTAGTACAGACCCAGAACAGAACAACCTTCAGCGCTAAACCTGGGGGTCCCAACACCGTAATACTAACCGGGAATGTTTCAGCCAGCAGTCCGGGTTCACATATGGCAGAGGGCAACAACATGTCTGACTGACCTTTTCCCGGCAAACATACAATACAGGCACGGTCAGCAGACAAGTCGTCCACAATGTAGCCGTCCCCAAAACACACAGAACAGTCAGAACGGCATCATACTGTTGCGCTACTGCAGAAAGCCTGTTGCATTTTTTTCCACACCATGCATTCCTGCCAACTCACCATTATAGCAGAGTCGACAGACTGAGGTATTGAGTTTGTGCGTATGACAGTGAGCGCCACTAGAAGTGACTGGGGACAATCTGTGCCACTCCCCCTTTAATAAAAGCGGGTGAATCACTCACTCCACTCCCCTCTGCAGTGAGAACCTGATGCCTGCAGGCCGGCCGGCAAGCAGGGTGGGCCCATCGGGCCTGGCCCTCCCAGAGGGAGCTCATATTTGGACCTCAGCCCTGTGGAACCGTGCCCAATAGCCAAGCAGGGTTCTAGGCTGCGATGGTTGTGGCTTTCTGCAAACCTTTGATTTGTACGCACAAGTAAAATGGAAGGAACGGTCACACTGCAATCTGCACGTTCTACCTGGTCCCGTCATTCAAAACAATTGTTAGCAAATAAAACCATGAATGGCACAGTTTGTCATGTATGGGGCTGCTTGCATGCTTACAGCTCAACCCAAACCGTGGCCCGTTACACAAAACTAAGGTAGCACTGTTCCTCCTTGCTCTTGACATTCACAGCATTCCACCAAGGGATCAACACAAATTCTTCTCAAAGAAAAACAATGCTAAGATACTACAAAAAGCTAGTAGGTTGTCTTTTATCCCCGTTAAAGCAGAGCCTAAACTTGACCACACCGTGAATTATATGCGACCTTATATATTTGAAGACGCATGCCACGTGAATGACAGCAAACAAACAGATACATGACCAGCTCTGGGTTAGTATGAATGCATTGGCATTGTTTATCCAAACAGACATTCACAATCCACGTTCTGACACTGAGGCCCTAACACACGATCATCCCTGGGGTGAACTCACCAATCAGCTTCACAGCCCAGCCTGTATGGGGAGGAAAGACACTATAGATACACGGACACCAGGAATCGATTTTACCCAAATGTGGGTAGAATTGGCACAATGAGTAGATTATTTCACCAGCCATGGTGGGAGTGGGGGGGGGGGGGGGGACGACAAAGGGCTCTAGCGCATGTTTTCACCAGCTTTTTTGGGACATAAAAATTGTCAAGTACCATTGCACGATATACTTGACATTTAGTTTAATAGCTGTACTTCCGCACAACGCAATGCAACATGTGCCCTGTACTCCAAACTAATGGAGTGGAGCGTTAATTCCCAACTAAATATTTTCTACACAATATATTCTTCTGAATTTAGTTTTGGGGATATTTATATTAACATGCTTAGGAGCTTGCAATGTTAGTCGCAATTTAAACAACTGCTAGAAAAATAATAACTGTGGTTTCAGATTTAGGCTAGCCAAAGGCAGCAGATGATGAATTTGAGATTGAATTTGTGGAAAAGCATTTGTGGACAGCGGACATTGATAAGAGGCGGGACAAGTTGCTGTGCACATGGATCCCTCGATTCCTACCCACAATCCCCTCTTGCTTCACTGTCGGTACATGCCGATATGAACTGAAGCGTTATGTAAATTACTAGATAAAATAATGCATTCTTAAAATCACAGAAAATACTTGGTACATCTCACAGATTTGAAAGCAACCAGTTGTCAACATTAAAGCTTTATGTATGGATGTTTTCCCAACCCAAATTGTATACCTCAGGCAACACACAATCAAGGTATTTTATACAGCTCTGAAACACTAAGCATGTATAACTGCAAATGCACTAGGCTTTAAATCAACATTAAGGACAAAGCGTTCTGTTATATATTACATATTTATTTTGTGTTATTCATGTTTTTAACAGTCACTGTTTTCTGCATTCCCAATTCTGGGGAAGTAGGCAAATATGTAATATTAGTGAGCTTAAAAATAAAGACATGAATCTACTCTGTGTGTTTGTCCTTACTTTACAATTACCCATGTGTTCCGGTCACCAGACGGTATTTATATCTTCCAATATAAAGCAGTCCAGTTACAGAAACAGGCTGAAACCTGAGCCTTTCCACCAGTTCCTGCTGAAGCCTGCAGCCCAATCCAACAGAACAGGACTCAACCATGCATTAAAAGAACCCAGCCACTGCGCACATCCAGTCAAAGGGGGTTAAGAGGTCCAAGTGGGGGTCTCTGTTGGTTCCCTACTTTAGCCAATCAGAGTCTTAAGCAACAGTATGGAAGCTACACCATCTACATTTACCCAAATACATGTCAGTTAACAGTCGGTTAAGGAAAAAGGGGAAGGAAGCTAAGTGACGAATTGTGACAGTCTGAGTTACATGTGTGCCTGCGGATGTTTACCTGCATGCTTCTGGGCGTCCCTGCATGTTAATCAACAGTGATAGCATGCAGTGTTAATCCCTGTGTAGAGAGCAGCGTGTGCCTAACAAGAGAAGGAGACCTTCTGGTAGCAGCAGGTCCCAGCACTGAGTTAGCATCTGTAACTGAATCCGCTGCACAGCCTGTGGGCCCTGTGATATTCAATTGCCAACAAGTAACCTCTACCAGAGAACCACACGGACTGACACCACCCCCCGCCGACCCCAAAGGCTCCTACTCACACACCCTACAAGGCACAAACACCGACCTATGCCTAACCACAAACTGGCGTCACAAGCCACGAATGACCGTGAGTTACTGCACCAAGTGAGGACATCCGGTCCCTGGCGGTGAGGACGTCGGACCAAACACCCGATGTGAAACGGCACACTGTGCACCCAGTGGACAAGAGGGAAGACTCACTTGCTAGTTTGGCCTGCAGTCCCGAGGGCCCAGGTTTGGAGGTGGTCTCTGTCTTGGAGGAGCCAGGCAGGGACAGTTTGGGCTTTGGCAGGTTGACTTTGGGGCTGAAGCGGGCCGCCCACTCAAACTTGGACGAGCCGGTGGCTTTGGCCTGCTCCTTGTCGCGGGTGCTCCGACGCGGAGAGGGACTAGAGGCGGAGCGGGAGCGCCGGGCCTTGTTCTGGTCTTTGCCCTGCTTGAGCCTGGCGTCCTGCAGTGCCGTGGCAGAGGAGGAGGAGGAGGAGGAGGTCGAGGCAGAAGAGGAGGAGTCCGTCACGGTGCTACACCCAGCTTTGGCTGAGGCGGCCGATTTAGACGCCAGCTTGGTGGGTTTTGCAGTCCTGCCGTCGGTACGGTTGGAGAGGGACCCAGTGGTGCTGCTCAGACCTGGGAGGGAGTCGGCCTTCTTCCGTTTCTGGGTCGGGGAGGCCCCGATCTTCTTGCTCTGGCCGCGGCCAGTGGGTGCTGGTGGCTCCGGGGCCAGGGGTCTCTTCCTAGAGGACTTGGCGGGGCCCTTCTTGGCCTCAGTGGTATGGTCTCTGGGAGGGGGGTGGGATTTTGATTTCTTGGTGGGGGTGTTGTTGAGATCCGGTGCAGAACTTCTCTTTAAACCTCGCGTGGTGCCTTCGCTCTTGGATTGGTGGCCAGTCCGCTCTCGCTCTGATATCCCCGCGGCCTCTGGGACGCCTTGCAGCACAAACGAAGCCACAGACAGGGACAGGCTGCTTCTGCCAGAGTGTCAGAGAAGTGGAGAGAACATTTTAACACAGTTTTCCAAGTGGGAAGGACAAAGCGATCAAGTAAAAAGCTGCCATTCAGTTAATTCAGGCCTACAATAAACAGCCAAAAAAACAACAGTTAATCAATTGGCATCTACATGTGACAGTCTAGAGTCAAAAGCACACCCCACAAACACACAGTGAGTGCTAAGGAGAGAGGAGGGGTACCTTCTTGAGCTGTGCCCTCTGGAATGACCAGAGGCTGAGCTGGGCGTGGTTTTGGAAGCCTTAGATTTAGGTCTTCTACTTTCAGGAGGGGAATTTGCTTTATGTTTTACCTGCTCTGACTGCAACCTGTAAGGTTGGGAATTAAAGAGCAAGTGGCAGTGTGGATTTCGTGTTATCACTCCACATCATGAATAAAAGACGTCATCAAGTCATCCCCTATCATCATACACCCATCCTGTACTGCTCCAAGAAAGGCCTCTGGTGGACACCATACGAACACACCCAATATTTACCAGTTCAGGAACCTAAATACAAAACACCCAAAACAAAACTTAAAAAAAACAAAAACCCTTAAACCTCACAGACAGGAAAAGCTTAAACCACTTCAAATATATTAGAATTAACATCAGCTCCAGCTCATAAAAAAAAAAAAGTTAAAACAAACAAAAAAATGCTCAAGTGGAACAGTCAGAACAGCAGACCGCTTGGTGCATACCTCCATGTGTTCAAACATACCAAGAGTCGGCCTGCATGACAAACCCACCCCCCCACCCCAAAAAAAAACGACCATGCATGTGAGAGCATCCATTGGTTCGCTGAGGGACTTACCTTCCCGCTACTGTCTGGTCTTGTGGCTGGGCCGCAGCAGTGTTCCTCTGTGAACGGCGCAGTGACCCCCCTGGATTGGAATTAGGCCGGTTGGACATTGGCACCTCTCTCCTGAAGGGACATACCCTTTCTAGACACTACCATTCACTACACAGGATGAGATAAAACAAAGAAAAACATTAGATCATAGAGATCAGGATTGGTTCACTGGGAAACATGTTTTTAAACAAGCCAATGGACAGCAGTGTGGTTGATGACGTCAGTGCTGCAGTTTGACTGAAGCCACTCAAGCCCAATAAAAGCAAGGACCAGGCCCACCCAGTCACTCATCACCTGACTATGGCTACATCATGATACAAGGCCCCACCTTAAAGAAAACAGATCAATCACATTACGCATTGCCATTTGCATGAAGGTAGCACAGGATGGCATGAGCGATCAATGAGACAGAGGCATCACACAGAGCTACAGACAGCTCTGAATCTGATCACGCCAACAACAGAGACCAGCTTGATCCAATCAAAGAGACAATGACACCAGTCCCCAAAAGACAATCTACAACAAACATAAAAAGTAAGCGTAGATAGATTTCAAACATAAGCCAAAATACAGGCAGTGAGCATTTTCATAAGAACATAGAAAATACAGCCATCCTGGGAAAAGATACCAGAGAGCCCTTGGTCTACATTGTCTCCAATTCAGAGGGGGTCACCCATTATCAAGACAAGGCAGATATGCTTGTCATAACCAATCATTCACTTGAAGAGGCCTACAGAACATCTTCAGCCCTGTGCACCCATTGCTAATAGCCATGATTTTGCTCCTAAGAACGTTAGGGTATGAGGTTGTGAACTGCGGGTGTTATACAACACAAAATTAAGCAAATATCTGCCATTAGAACAGTTGTTCATGACTACAAGACCTTAGCAACTAAACCACTCAAAGCTAACTTCCGTCCGGGCACCCCAACATAGGATCCAGCTTCCTCTCGAAGCTAGGATAGCAGATACGGTTGAGAAAAGTTTTTTTTTGGTAAAGGTTATACGGGGGAAGATGGCTAGCTGACAAAGCCAGTGAGTCTGAAAGCAACAGATATGGGGGACCCCATTATAGCTGTACAAGGTACCACTAATAACAAAGACAGCATAGTGAGGAAAGTCTGGGGGTTTTGCCTTATGTAGATGGATGAATCCCAAGAACGTCCTTCAAAAGAAATCTCCCCTCTAATTGCTTGACTTTCAGCTTTGTCTACCAATTTTAGAACATTCTTTACAATTGAAATACAAGACGGTTAATAAGATAATCTACATTATTGTGCGTGTGTGTGTGTGTGGGGGGGGGGGGGGGGCACAGCCAATCACATCACGGGAAGATAATACCGCAACTTCAAATGGCAGGTAAGATATTATGGACCTTTTATTTTTAACACGTTTTTGGTTGCCATCATTCAATACTGTAGGTCTAAATAAAGGTCAGCATGAGGACTAATAATTTGACTCTAAAATAGGCAACTAAGATTTACAGAACACATGCTTCAATAAATTCTGTACAAACACTAACATTTTAGGGAGGGGCCAAAATGAAAAATGTATTCAGTGCCTGTTACAGTATTTTTTTATTGACATACAGAATCATTATTAGCCGAAACTGGTCGATAGCTAAAATGATTAAGTAGTGGGTATTGGTGATTCCAGATGGAGCAGGGGGAAGGGAGCATTGCCTAAACTGCACCCATAATACCAGTCTCCCTCATTGAAACAAAGTTTGATTTAGAGTGGGCAGTTAAGGGTTGATGCCTAGATTGTAAACGCTTCAAAACAAAATGCCTCGGCTCGTACTAACTGTAGGGCACATAGTCCATTCAAACAAAAACATCAGTGCAGCAACATTTTGGAACTTAAATGGGAAGGACGCATCGAGTAAGTACATGTTATTTCTAAATGTACAAAAACATATACAGTACAGCCAACACTACCCAGGCATACAAGGAATAAACATGTCAACAACAAATAATGCAGAGAGCCCCACCCCTTGGACCGAGGGAGAAACTGCATGTGACTAACTTTTTTTATTGGATTACTGTAAGTCCCTTGACAAAACATTGTAATTCTGGAAACGTCAGATCTCTATGAAAAACTACATTCAAAGTAGTCAAGTTGGTGGCCCGTAGACCCTCGCTGTGGGTGTTAAGAAAACATGAATATATGATCGGCTGCCAGGTTAGTCTACAGCCGACCCACACACCCAGATAGAGGTAACTCTATTTTAATAAGATCAGAATTGTGCCATGATCTGGGACAACAATTTGATTCAAATTGAACATAACAATGGAGGAATTGTGTTAATAACAGGTGTTACAGAGAATGTATTGTAAGATTTGAAATATAATACATTTTCAACATTTGTGATATTTTTAACTAATACTCTAGGGACTCAAACCGTGAAATAAATGGTGTCTTGACAATTACTAATTGGATGGATTCATCGTAAGATTGAAGAATAATACACAGGCTTAGCATAGAACCTGACATTTCGGCTGCTACCTGTTTGGCAAAAAATACCCATATACCAATAATGTCTCTACACAAAACACGAAGAATATAAAATGAAATGTAGCACAATAAATGACTAGTGAGGCGACAGCGTTCAAAAAGTAAAAGCATAGGCTAGCTATGTACTGTACAATAGCCAGAGTATCTAAGCATCTACAGTAAAACACCTGAAGAGGATATGTAGGTTATCAAGCATATATGATCACTATTTTCACAGAAAGAAATCTTATCATCTAACGTTGAGACGCATAGACGGTATTTGTACACAATAATTTCGTAAGTTCATTACATATGAGGAACGCGTCAAAACATCTGAAATTGGATACTTATTCACCTACACATAGTATTACTCATGTTAATAGACTAGAAATTACCACAAAATACGACACAATTGGCCAACTCGCAAGGCCATTTTAGGCCTTCTCTGACAGTACATCCTTACTCGTCTTTGTTTATTTGTCCCAAGTGACAATGGGTGTTAAATTGTGATTGACTTTATTACTGTAGACGACAGCTCACAACAACGGTTAACGGAATAGCTCTGATTATAACCATATTTTATTATAAGCTCCACTAATTATTTTCAAGCTCGTCTTACAAAGAGGCCTCAATTCTGACCTGCTAGCTGGTTAGCATACAGTCCCGAACGTAATTTCAATTTGACAGTGACAGTAACTAGCTAACATAAAACGTAGATGGTACCGTTCGGATTAAACAGCGATAACATGCCTTAAGATCTCCGACTATTAATGAAAAATACAGAGAAGTCCGCACATAACATGTTCGTTAAGTAGCTAGCTAATGTCCAGATAGCAATGTGACATGAAAATGCGTAGTTTGTGAACTGTTGTCCATAATGTTCAGGTATCAAGCTAAACGTAACATCACAAAAATGTGTGTAAACATAACCTTTTGCGTGGAAACTATTTTAATAAAGTGAATTTCTGACAATTGTCATATAAACAACAAATACCTGAGCTTTCCATCGAAAACGGCAAAATTGTTCGGACTAATGTCTTCGCACGAGAGGATTCAGCTGTACTACTAGCTAGTAACTAACGTTACCTTGCTTGCTAGGACAGGCTAGCCTTGCTAGCTATGCTAGCTAATTTAATAGTGTCGTTCAAAGGGAATGTCAGACTAACTCGATCCAACGACATGGTTCACACTACGATAATATCTGGTATTCAATGTTACCTACAGAAAATGTAACGTAGCCAATGTGATAGCTAATCAGCTAGCTAATGATAGTTGTTTCGCCTCAGTTCCAACTGTCGACGTGTAACGACGTTAACGCCAACGTTAATAATACACGCAATGTGTTTAAAGCCAAAGAAGGCAAAGTTAGCAAGAGGAAAAAAAAAACAAAAAAAAACAAACGTTGACTTGGTATGATTAGCCAAATAGGAAGCTAACAGGTACTAGCCTGCTAGCATTGTTAGCTAAGAAGATGGCCATTTAACTTACTGCAAGTTAATTATCTAACATTAGCTAGCTAATTAATTTAAGTTATCTGGTTCGTGAACAAACATTAGCTATTTGGCTAACATTATACTGGCAATAAAACTCCAATTGATTATGAGCTTCAAGTAGGAATGCCATATTAATTACACTAAACTACAAGAAACTGAAGGTAGCTAGCTAACACGCTAGCTACACAATTTAGCTATCCATGTAACGTTTACTAGTAACACCCGTGGGCAGCTTCATAATATTGTTACATATTAGCTAACATTAACTGAAAAACGCAAACTATATTAGCCAGTCTTTACTCAAGAGAGAAACATTCTCAACTGTAACTCTATCGGATGGGCTAACTAGTTAGACAATATTTGGCTAACTGTACGGTAAGCACTGTGCTAAAACGATAATTGCTAGCGAATGTTAAGTTAGCTAGAATAGATAACGAGTTAGCTAGGTTAACATAACAGTACATTAGAGAGCCACCTAAAGGTTAGTTTGGCCGTATACTATTTTGCATTAGCGATAGTTATTGTAAGGTTACCAAGCTAATTTGGTTTGGTAGCTATGTTTATGCCAAGGCAATCGCAAAACGAAATGGCCTCTGAACCTACTTCGCTGCTTGCATCACACAGACACAAAAACAGGAAAGCAGGAACAGGAGAGATGACAATTGGAAACCATATTTTTTTTTTCGCGAAACGGATTATGAGTTGCTCAGAATAATCTCGGTCTCTCAAATAATCAAACAGTCTCCCCAAACTATTGAATGATTCCACTGAACGTTACATATATTTATTACCTATTTGCTCCAGTGTTGTAGTTCTAACAGACAGTGCACCAGCTCCACTCTCTCAGCTTTTACCTTCACATCAGCTGAGGGACCTGCAACTGCAATATTATACCTCCGCTCTAAAGTGCCCCCATTCTTCCGCTAGGAACTACTTTCTATTTGGAGAAAGTAATAAATAAAATGAACCGTATTCATAACATATACATAGGTGAAAAGGCAATATAGTTAAAATGTTTATTAAACTTTACAATAGTGTTCAGAAATTACAGAATGATCTCTCTTAGATGGATTTTACGCGAAATCGATACGAAATATTAATCCGCTAGTGCTGGGTCGTGACCTCTAATCCAACCAAAAAAATCGCGAAATCGTACTAGTGGACATTCCCCTTACTATTATAATAGTTATTTAATTCGTATTCTTAAACTACAACTAATAACGTACTGCAAACATACTGCACTTCCATTACAGCATAAAATATATATCCCTTGTTCTCTTTGCGTTGTCATGGTAACACTTTAGCGTCAAAAATGGCGTCTTTACTTGGGGATCAAGTGTTTGAAATAAGTGGCCAGGGTCCCGCTCCAACCAAAGATTTTTTTCAGCTGATTGTAACGACAACAGAGGTAAATTCTAAAATGTTATAAAATTTCTGAAATGTATCTGAAGGGATTGAAATTAATTAACAAAGATAAAGTAAACTACATTAGACAATACTGGACTGTGTCTGTTAAAAAGTCAGGTCCTGCTTCTTCTGTCCCAGCCAGCTGTACTTCACAAGTTAACATTGTTAGTAAGCATCAAAACAACGTTGGACAGCAGTCGATTAGGTGTTGGTCTTTATTGACAGTAATCATACTTTTAAGTAGTGATAGCTACAGTGGTACTCAAAAGTAAGTCACCCACAAGGTTTTGGAGAAACATATGCTACCATCCAGACAACAACTTTTTCGGGACGGCTTTGCGTATTTCAGCTGGACAATGCGAAATGCGTATTTTTCCAAAAACAATAACATTTGACATTTATCTTCAGGTGATATGGAGATTTTGGAAAATTTCCTTGAGGTCTGAATTCAAAGGTTCAGCTCCTGGAGAAAATAAGATGACCCATGATGACTTTTTGCAAGATGTCCGCATGCAGCGTAGGTTTTCCATTGAAAATCTCTGCCATGAAATATTAAGCATACACATCACTTCTTTGTTTTTGTGAAAAGCCATACTTGGTTCTGTTAATGTGTTGATAAGTGCCCTGAGTTTGTCTGAACTGCCTGTCTCTAGACCAGGTATGTTTAGTGTTTGGGCAGCAGATCCTACAGTACACCCAAGCACTATGCCAAGGGAACTATGACTACCTGGAGCGTCTGCCTAACGACCTATTGCTCCAAATCCTGTCCTTCCTAGAATTGAAGGATGTAGCACAGCTGGCACAAACCTCAAAGATGTTCCACAAGGTGAGCCTGGGCTTGGCAAACCCCAACGGGACAGTTTACATATATAAATACAATAATACTGCATTGCAAAAGCTTACTCAAAAGGATCCTTTCCATTGCATTTGCTTTTAAAGATGTACTACAGTCACATGATTATTCCACTGATATATCCAAACCTGTCCAAAAACATACCTCACAAGGAGTCTAACCAATTAGGTTTTAGTCTGACACAAAAGTGTTATGTTGATTCAATTTGACAATTGCAGCCACAAGCATTCAACTTGTTTGCAGTGAATTGTGGGTAATGTCAACCCGGCAAGTGAGTGAAGTTGTTCACTCGTCCCCTCAAGCTAAATTAAGGGCAGAGTGGGCAGCTTTTGTAAATTGAACAGGCACTTAATGTGGCAATCAAAAGTGCATCTAGTTCAGATGGGGAATCTCCCGAGGGAGATTGTCCAGGGCCTGGGTTATGGGCTGCATGCTAGGTGCTGTCTAATTTGCAACTGGAATACTAGGCATATGTTCTGGAGAAATAGGGATTGTTCTCAAAAACATATCTCATCTTGTGAACTCTCACTAACAGTGACCTCACCCTGGCTCAGGCATTTTACCACCTGTTGCTGTAAAAACAATGTTGTGCACCAGGGCACTGCTCTGTTCATTTCAGAGCAGGGAGATGCATTGCTCTGGTCATTTCAGAGCAGGGAGATGCCTTGCTCTGGTCATTTCAGAGCAGGGAGATGCACTGCTCTGGTCATTTCAGAGCAGGGAGATGCACTGCTCGGGTCATTTCAGAGCAGGGAGATGCACTGCTCTATTCATTTCAATTGACTAAAATCAGTTTTTATTCTTATTTTTTTTTCTTAACCAAAGTGTGACTTGAAAATAGGTGGGAGGAAATGTGAGATAGCCCGTAGAACACTTTTTTCATTAAGTTTTACTGACAATTTGATTGGAAAAAGATAACCTCAGGGCTTTGACACAGTCAAGAACATATACAGTAATCAAGGTTTATGCTTAGTGTAAGAACACATTTTGGCACTGTTCGAGACATTATGGATTTTCTGTAATTTAGCACTCATCAAATGATTAGAGGCTCCTGTGATGAAGAAAATGTATTAAGCTTGGTTAGTTATTCTCTTGTCTCTTTGCCTGTCTGTCTGTCTGTCTGTCTCTGTTTTGTACTTTAATATGGAATTGGATAAACCAGCTCTGCAGCTCTCCAGAGTTTTGGGAACAGACTGTAAGAGGTCATTGTGAGGAGCTCACACCTGACATAGAGGCCCTAGCCAACGCCATGGGCTGGAGGAAGATATTCTTTGCCTTCTTCAATACCAAAGAACAACAGTAGTATGCACAGGGAGATAGCTAGACACTTAAACGAGCTAGTGTTGTTACTCTCATAATAAAGATTACTGAAGACATTTATTTATTTCTATGCCAGTTATACGACGTGTTTATTTGAATGGTGTGGTGTGTGTCTGTTTAAAATGTACTATTGATTGACTGATGTGTTATGTAGATTTCAGGGCTTTTTTCTCCCTGTGTGTTATTTGAACAGTGCCAAATTCTGTCCCTGCTTTTGTAATGCAGTAGGTTATTAATACTATTTACAATAAAGCAATTTTTTACCTGATACCGGATAAGCGGATGAAGATGTATTAATAAACATTTTATTACTAAATGAATGCGTGCTGATAGTGAATTGTTTCATTTAGTTTGACTAAGAAACTGTATCAGTGTTTTGAAGACCGACTGTAAAATTACACCCCCACACAAGCAGCATTGTCCATACTGCAAGTACTGGAAATGGGCAGAGGTTCTGGTACCCAACCCTGAAGTGGATGCTGGGTCCAAAATAGGACCCAATGGGCAGAGGTTCTGGTACCCAACCCTGAAGTGGATGCTGGGTCCACAATAGGACCCAATGGGCAGAGGTTCTGGTATCCAACACTGAAGTGGATGCTGGGTCCGAAATAGGACCCAATGGGCAGAGGTTCTGGTATCCAACCCTGAAGTGGAAGCTGGCTCCACAATAGGGATGCAAGGACAGAGAAGAATTTTGACTGGGCAGATGGGGAGCTGGAAAAGCCTTCTCACGGAAGAAGCTCTGATTTGACACTGAGCTTGTGGTGTTGGGCCGACTTCCAAGCAAACACATCAGCAAGGATCTGCCTCCGAATAGTCGAAGGCAGCAGATGGATACAGGAGAATGCAAACAGAGGATAGCCAGTTAGCGAGAGCATTGAGAAAAGCTTATGTTAAATAGAGGAGAGCAGTGTGAGTCGTGTGGCCCATCCTGAATGAAGCCCTAACTGGTTAGGGTGGATCACTCTGACATAGATGACAGGTGAATTGGTTTGAGACAGCACGCTCAAGTGTCTTTGAAAGGAAAACCAGATTTCTTTTAATGTCAGAGGGTAAAGCGTGCTGTAATGCTTTGGGGTTAATTTGGCATTTCAAGGGTATGTCCCTTACTAATTCAACGAATGCACACACCATTTCAAATATTAGTTTGATATACATTGCCTCGTAAAAGTATTGAAACACCTGAAAAATCCTACAGAAACGGTACCAAATAATAAACAAATAATGTTTAATCAGGAAGTGGCACCACCCAAGCACTGCAGAGTGAAGGGAGTCCCTTAAGAGTTATAGCTCACACAAAAAACAGACGTATGAGCGAAGCCAGAGCGCAACTACCACTCTAGAGGAGCTACAGAGTTCAGCGGCAGAACAAGAAGATTGATTGTAGCCGGTGGAATCTGAATTAATGTCAACAGAATCTTGTTGGACCACTGCTCTGTTCTGAGCAACTACTTCAATTGTTCTGCTTCAATTGTTAGAGTGAAAGACATCAGGATCTCCGCAGTATATATCTATACCACCACCCTGCTGGTGATACGCTCCTGTTTAATAGCACCGACTCAGTGTTCTGCCGCCCTCTGCTGAGGAATTCACTGTATTAAAGAGCTATGTGAGGAGGGAAAAGAAAGATTGTAGTCAGTAGAGGGAGCAATTTAGCAGCGACATACAGATCCTTTGTCAGGAGGTAGATAACTTAAAACAATGGTAAAGTGAGCAAAATAAATTTTTTTCATCCAGAGAAACATGATCTATCTTATCTGTAACACTGGCTTGCATGTGAATGTCATTAAAAGTTTAAGTATTGGGGAAAAAAAGGACGAAAGCTCTCAGTATAAGGTTAGCTATTTTTATTTGAAGTTTTTACAGCAAACATTTTAGTAGTATAATTAGAAACATAGGCTAAATAACTTTGTATGTTACAAAGCAACAGACAGCAATGTAAATCAGAGAATGTTTATTGATAAAATGTCTCTTTACATTGCAGCCTTGCAAACGAGACAAGGAACATTTATTATTCCCTTTTGTTAATTTTCTTATGCATATACAGTAGCTTCAAAAACGTGCAAAAATGTATCAATCATTTAATCAATCAACTGTCCAAATTCCTAATGAAATAGAAATAGAAAAAGGGGAGATGGAAATGAATTGGTCTCCTCCACCCATGGCTCTGACTGGTACTGAGCTCTTTTAGCAGCCTGAGTTACTAAACACCGCCTCTTCGACTGGGCCGGGCTGGGGAGGGGAGTGGGGGGGGGGGTTTGATCATTACGTAACAATAAAAGATCTGTCTCTGGCTCCACTTCCTGAATACCACAGCGCCTGGGCCTGCAAGAACGCACCAGCCAGGAACTCGGTCTGCAAGTTTGGGGCAGAGCTCGCGCTCTCTCTCTCTCTCTCTCTCTTGTTTACCTCCCTGAAACACATCCGCCGCCACTTCTCTTCTTCACATGCGGATGATGCAGCAGGAGTGACGCAGCACTGTCAGCCCCTCATCGGGCCTCCAGGGAAGGCCGGGGCGGCGGGAGTGGACTGGAGGAAGGGGCCCGACACACACGGGAAGAGAAGATGGAAGGTAAATCCTATGGCTAGGCCAGGAGAGAGAGTGGGGCCTAGGGCTGGCAAGTTAGACCTCCCTCCCGCACATACGGCCTCCACACAGGGACCGCTCGAGTCTGTCGCAACGTAACAGCTCGTTGGACCCTCCGAGGAAAAGTGTTGCTTGGCTACGAAGCATGCATGATTTGGACAAGTCAGTGCAACAGGAATGATCTGTGTGTTTATGTACGCAGTGTGTGTTGGGTCTGAGACCGAGAGAGAAAAAGGCCTGGTCAGGCTTGTGCTATGGGCTCTGTTTCCATGCTGATCAATATTCCTCCCATCTAGGCCCTGTATTGGGTCCGTGAGTGGTAAAAGAGCGAATGATATGGTAAAGGCCTGTCTGTCTTAGCTGCGGTTTTGAAAATGTCCCAGCTGCTGTGCATTAATGGATGGATGTGCCAAACAATAAGAATGTTGAAGGAAAGGGACATTTTTTTGGTGAATGCTGAATGAAATGTGAAAAGTAAATGGTAAAGTCACATCAAACATTTGTTGACATGTGATTTGTCTGACAGGAAAGAATCTCCAAGCAATTATTGAGGTGTGAAAGAAACAAATTGTGAAGAACAGCCACAATAATTCTGCAGGTTGGATGCTTTCATTTCTTAAATTTCCCCAAATAATTGTGTCCAGAACAATCTCTGTTGTCCAGTTATTTACTGCTGTTTCTGCACTCTTTTTTTGCAAAACGTTTCTGAGTACCAACAAACATTCTTGGTGTTTTTGGTGAATAAGACAATTGCTAGGCAGGCATTTGGATTCCTGAAGGCTGTAAAGAACACATTGCATGAAAAGGATGGGAAGGCTTAATATTTTTTGGGGGTATTTTGTTTCCCTGCAGAGCACCAGCAAAAATCCACTGTGCAGGCAAGATTACAAAACATAAAAAAGGGGGGAAGGATTTGGATACTAGAAGACCAGAGGAGAAACTGACATGAAGCAACAGTACATAATGGAGGAATGACAGTGGTGACCCAAACACTGGTTCAGAACCTTCCCCACTGCTTTGGTAAGGTAGCACTGTTTTCTGTGACGGTCGCCTTGACAACAAGGTCATGCTAAAGTGCAGCAGCTTCCAGAAGTGTGAGGGCCGGTATGCTGCAAGAATTGGTGTACCGCTTCTCCAAGCCAACTCAGACAGGGGCCTTGAGTGCACTCAGGTAACAGGAAAAAGCAAGCCGAGCTGGCCTGCACCACAAAGGGGGGGCTGGCGGCAGGCTGAGCTAGTCCGTAATGGTACACAGCTCACGTTCCTGATCACAAAACGCACAGCAATGTGACCTGGAATGTGCAGACTGACATCAAGCAGAGTGAGCAGCGGGCGACAGGGGCATGAATATCATCACGGAAATGTGTGCGACACTGGTGAAAGCAGCGCAGTTAACAATACGGCATGAGGCCCACCCGGGGGTATGGGACTAACTGAAATGTGAATGCTTTTCCAACGCCAGCACGAACGCAACCCACTGTGCTCTCGTCCATCAGCAGCCTCTGCGCAGCTCCTCTGTCAACCCTCTCCCCCTGCTCCTTTCCCTGCCACGTTTTGTCCTCACACTGTCTAACTTTGCATGTTCACAGGCGGCGAGAGAAATGTGGTCACAGATATTGCATTGGTCGTGCTCGCTATCAAACGAAACTAGCGTGTTTAGGAGTGTACGCTGTCGCTTTCAGACTACGAGACGCCGAATGAATGCTGCTTAGGATATATAACCCGAGAAGAAATTAGACAGTGGGCGGTATGGCTGAATCTGTATCACCAAAACCCAACCAGCAGTTAAGCAGCCAGTAGTGGGGTGTGATGTGCCGCTGAACGGCTCTCTCGTACCATCTTCTGAAGTTGCCGCTTCCTGCTTGGTGGCTTTAGAGTAGACACCACTGGGCTTCAGTTACTGAGGCTATAGACCTGTAGTCTAGTCTAGCTATTTTTAAACCTCAGTGTCGGGCTCCTACATTGGCCAAATGGTCAGAGAATCTGGGGTATGACAGGAGAGTATTGGGGGCAACTGTACTGGGCGAAAGTGCTGAGTGCTCACCCAGGACCAGGGAGAGGCGAAGGACATTGGAGCTGAAACGAGCAGCGTAGAAAGAGAGAGGGAGGGGAGGAAAGAAAGACAACAGCAAAAGCTCTGCCTCTAATGTACTGCTGAGCAGCGACGAGGCTAGAAAAAAGTGTCTACTTTCGTCTTTCGCGAAAACAGTTTTCTTCCTGTACAGTAGAGACTATGAAATGTAGTGGAGGGAGACTGCGCTATGTTCGCCTGCATCGTTTTCTGATTCACCAAGGTATGTTCTGCACGTTTTCCCCCCATCTATAACCTCCTTGTAACGGAAATAGACATATTGCATTGAGTGTTGGTTCTGCTATGACATTTTTGCTCTCTGATTGACTAGACAGCTTGTTTTCGAGGCTGTGTTTCCCAAACCTTTTCATTTTTAGGTTTTGAAATGCGTATCGCATGATATCCTGAAGCACAGTGAACTAGGGTGCGGCTTAGAGACTAACGCTGATGACAAATTCAAAGTTTCCGCTCAATGTGCGGACAAACAATAAACCACATCAAGGTGAATTAAATGGTCAAATCAGCCCTTACTGCATATGATCAACTCAAAGCGCACACAGGCAGGCAATTTCAAGATGAAAATGCAATGAGGGCAGCACAAACCACAACAAATCACCAGCAAAGCTGAAGCCAATCGTCTGCAGTAAGGGGATGAGAGAAACAGTCCATCGGGCTGCTGCATTTCTGCTGCAGACTCTCACACAGCAACCAACACGCATCCAGAGCGGAGACAAAGGATGGTGGAGCCCCCCCACTGCAGTGGATTGGAGCCTAGCTGCTCCACCGTGCTCAGAGAAGCAGGGCTAGCAGTGAGGGAGGACCACAACAAATCCCCGGACGGCTAATGCAATCGCCTGCTTTACCCCGCGCATTTATCGGGAACCCCAATAAGTGCTGCGCCATAGCATGTTGCCGTGACAACAGAGGCCTGACAGAAAGGGAGGTTGTGCTGTTCAGTGATACGCGAGTGTGCTCTTCTGTCAGCGCCCAGCCATATTGTGATCCTGGCGCAGAGGGAAAAACCCTAGCAACACCAAGGATTTTATTAAAACAATTAAAATACAGCCAGTTACAGATTAAATTATAATTGTTGATAAATTAAAAAAATTAAAAAAGGAAATATGGTGGGGTTTTAATATAGACAGTGTCCCATATCCCATTAGGTCAAAATGTAGTGTTTGTGGCCTGGGGCTGGATGCATTGTTTCTATAATTATGTAATTTCTGTTATTACGTAATAAACAATTCCCTGCCTTTGCTGAGTAATATGTAGTCCACAATGCTTAGTGTCGTTGAGACAGATCTAACAGTTAGTCATTGGACTGAAACACATTTAGGCTTTAGTGTAATCCACTGTAGGTAAATAAACATGGGGTGCAATAGAGAGGCTTCTAGCGCAGTAATCGACCAAAATGAAAAGGTAGATTATTAAAATGAATAGGGCTTCTCAAATACTCTGGTCATATTTGTTTCCAACAAAAGCAATCTGAAAGTGGTACCCCATGAATGGGCAGCCATTTTAGCTTACCCGAACATATCATCAACATCGAGGATAAAGAAGAAAATATAAAATGGCCACCATGCCACTGGAAATGACAGAAATCATTTTGTAGGATATTTGTATGCCCTGCCCTGCTATATGCATGGCAACAACGTCGCTGTAGGATAGCCCAACTATACCATCAGATGGATTTGATCCTCTGCCCTGGACATCAGTGATTACATTATCAATGTCCGACAATGAAAGCTGTTTTACATGAGGAATATATTATAGATCTGCTCTTAAAATAAATATATTTCCCGAGACCCATTTGGTTAGAAAGAAATTATACCAATTGTTGCCTCAGAGCGAATCCACACAGGGATGTAGGCACACCTCTCTGGGAGGATGTGCAGTGATCATGTCATTTCCGCTTAGGTTAGCCAGAAAGATATGAGATAGTGAAGTCTCATGGAACCTCATGCAGAACCATTGGCAGACTATGCATGCTTTTGGCTGTAGTGCGCACAAAAATAGTGGAACGGGTTATAGTGGAACAGATGGGGCAAGCTTGTGTGTGTGTGTGTGTATGTGAGCTGTGTGTTTGGGCAGTGTATGTGTGATTAGGGACTGGATTAGCTACTGAATTCTGCCCTGAAAAGAGCCAAAGCGTCTTAGCAGGAACCAGCAGAGTTTCTCCACAGTGGCCGTTTAACACGGTGCAGTGGCCCATTCTTTATCATAGGGAAAGGGTTTGTTTGTCCTTTAACCTATGAACTCTGCTGGGTGTGGGTAAAAAGCAGGAAAAACATTCCTCCAGTACATATAAGAACCACAGCTAGGGGCGGAAAGGATGTATGAGTCAGGGAGGACAATCAATCTCTGCGTCTAAATTACTGCCACATACCTGTGCCAAGTGTGCTCCACAGGACGACATATGTTGTGTTGATGTATTTACTGCCAGTGCGTCAGGCCCATGACTCAAACATGGCCGTACAACGCTGGAATGTCCGTTCAAAGTAACTTCACCAAGCAGATAGGGAGCGACTCCACATCCGGGGTGACTCAGAAGCCTCGCTCTAGTTTTCACTCAACAAGCTGTATCGGTTTCCAGGTACGAGTCACTGTGCTTCAGGCACTTGACTAAAGCACGCTGAGTCAGTGTTGATCGAGAAAATGGCGTGGCAGACTCCCGGAGTGTAGTCGCTCCACCTTGATGTGCCTCCCAGCGTGAGAAATTGTGAAACAGGAAAGAAAGTCAGGACTATTCAGAAATGTCCAGGAATAGGTTCACAAATAAGAAAGAAAAAGGGGTAGTTCAATCAAATTCAAGACACATTCTGTTGGTTTCCTTACAGTGTAAACAGTGCATTCGTGGCTGTAAAACATGCTAACATTCATGCTAAGACTTGGATTCAAGCCACAAATGCACTGTTTACACTGTAAGGAAACCAACAGAATGTGTCTTGAATTTGATTGAACTACCCCATTTTCTTTCTTATTTGTGAACCTATTCCTGGACATTTCCAATTTCTCCAGAAGTATGGAATGTTGACTATAAAGCTAAATAAAGGCACTTAAACTAGAGGCATTAAAAAGTATCATCCTGTTGGTCTGCTCATGTCCATATAGGCTCACATTTTAACTTAGGGAAACTGTCTTTAAGGGCAGGATTTAAATGTGTGAGTACATTTTTCATTGTTAGAAATCGGATTGTCTTTAAATAAGGAGTTGAATCCGATCAAAGGTCAGTTCTGTTTTTATCTTCAGTATATTCAAACATTTATGCTGAGAATTGTAACTATTTTGTAAGGTTTGTGCCCAGAGGATGTCTTTGTGATATTGCTACTTTTCACAGAATATGGGTTACATAAGCACAGCCTGTTCCCATGAAAATGTTTCTGGACGTCAGCACAGGACTGTTCAGGACATGATATGCCAGCCTCATCCACTTAAACTACTGCCATCTAGTGTGACAAAGAGACAATGTCTGGTTTGGTATTTTCAAATACTGTGAAATATTTTTCTTGATAAATCAATGTACGCAAAATGCAAGCAAAGCCATTGCTCATTCTAAGCAACTCAGTATTTTTTTATTTTATTTTTTTATCTCTGGGACCCATTTCTCAATACTTAAGTACATTTTAATAAAACTCTTCACACAGTTCTCCTAACCAACTTTCAGCTTTGCGCAGCACATAATTTCACATCGAAAATGCACTAAAACTACCAAGATATGTGTCAAATCAACAATTTATTCCAGAACACTAGCAAAGGTTGTCACCCAACAAGCACACTTTGTCACTCATAAAACAATGACCTAAAAAAACAACAGGTCTAATTACACAATGTTTTCTTTTTTAAAATCTCTTTAAAAACCAAGAATGACACCTGTACTGTTCAGACTTCACAGCATTACATTACAGGAATTTATCAGACATGATGCAATATGCTTCAGTATGTATTATGTCATTTTTTGGTGATTCCAAAATACAAAAATTTGTATAAACACCACCTGCCAATACAGATACGGTAGCAACGCTAGTCAACCCTGTCTTCTGTATTTATACACAGGTTCTCATCCACATTTTGGGGAATATACCTAGGAAACAATCTTTGGGCATGCCCGGTCCATCCTTGGCAAACTTCTGCAGATATGTCAAGGCATCCATCATTCATTGTTTCCAGGAGGGACATTGGATCATATATTGTAGCCCTAATCTCATCTGAGAATACAGCTCTTAATCTTCCTCTCAGTCTTCTTCCACCACTCACGCGTACTCCTCTTCCTCCCCCAGCCACTCTTCTTCCTCTATCAGCCACTTCTCTATCTCTGGCTGGGTCCATGTTTACAATACAGTACAACATGATTCCTAAGATGTCCCCTTTTGTATAGATGGTAATGAAATTGAAAGACAAACACCTGGGAACGTGTTCAGCTACACTGGGAATCAGTTGTGGTTGGTCTACGGGTTTAATAGTATAAAATTATTTTTATATGGAGTATATTTTTGAGGTTCTGAACTTAAATTTAACAGTTTTGAAAAGAGTATGTAAACGTGCAAATTTGCCTGTAGGCCCATAGTGTTTAGGTGGTGGTTGTGTCTGAGTGAGAAAATAATCAATTTGAAAGATGTAGTCAAAAGTCAAACTCATTGTCTTTTTCTTGTCATTCAATGCATTTTAGCCAAAGCATTGCAAAATGATCCACACTTTAGCCCAGATGGACTGCTGTTGTCCTCACTATGTGAAGAGTTTTGAAAGAGTACTGAGAACTGGGTGCCAGGGATTGTAAAAAACTGTAATTCATGTTACACACATTCTCCCTGAATTATTTAGTTTTACCATTGAAAAGCTGTAGGCAAAACCCCGCTAAATATAAAATAATAAAATACTAACATCAAACAATTGTAAGTATCAGTTTCATGTCTACCGGAACACGTCAGAAGATCACGGAGGAATGAAATGTGTTCATATTTAAATGTTGAATATAAACATGTGCATGAGCAATGGGATGACCACGTTCCGGATCCAGTTTGAAAGCCTGTTTCCTTTATGTCCTCTCCACAGATGACTGTGGTGTCTCCCTGCACCCAGGGCCTGATGGACAGCTCCCATCCCCAGGCTCTCCTCAGCAGGCTCAATGAGCAACGTTCTCAGGGTCTCTTCTGCGACATCACCATCGTGGTGGAGGATGTGAAGTTCCGAGCCCATCGGAACATCCTGGCCGCCGGCAGCGGATACTTCCGGAGCGCCTTCACCTCCCTCGAGGCTTGGACCTCCAGCCAGGTGCTGGAGCTCATGGACCTGAGGTCTGAGGTATTTGCCAGCATCCTCAACTTCATCTATTGCTCCAAGGCTACACCCCTGGCTGACACGGAGGAAACCAGATGCTTGGTAGCTGCTGGAAAAAGACTAGGAATTCCCTTTTTGGAGAAACTGGCGGAACAAGAGAGGCAGGGCTTAGGCTGGCCACAGAACCAGACCTTAACCAACCCTTTAACGGCCATGGGCTACGCTAAGCCCCAAGGACCCTGTAAATCAAATAAAGAGGGCTCCAGGCCAGTGGAGCCGGACGATGCCAGAGGCCCACGGATCACCAATGCATTCTCTATCACTCAGGTGGGTCCTGGCAACCACCTCTTCACCCCACTAGACCTGCACCGCGGAGAACGGTCACCGTCTGACCGTGAACAGACTCCAGTGGACTCCCCTGCTCCCTGCCTCCTTGCGATGAACAATGAGCCCTTGCAGGCCCTGTCTGAGCACTCCTACGCCGTTGTCAGCCAGGGGCCCAAGTCCCCAGACCGCATAGATGCCAGCCAGGCGCCCAGGTCCCCAGAGTGCACAGATGCCAGCCAGAGGGACAACAACAATGCCACCAAGCCCACTCAGTTCCAACCAAGGCTGCTGGCCAGCAGGAACAGTGTCCCACTCAAAAAGCGCCACAGACTGCGAGCTGCGCTGAGTAAAAGTGCACGTCCCACACTGGCATTAGCCCAGGAGCCCATGCAGCTAACCGTGGGCAGCCCGGCATTAACGAAGGCCTCTGTACCACCTGTTCTGACACCACCATCATTATGGCCACAGACCGATGTGCACACAGGCACAGCCAATGACCTGCCGCTAGCCGCTGATAATGGCTACACCGATCTGGAGCCGCCCCCTCTTTCACCCCACACAGAAGACAGCATATCAGTCTTTGGCTGTGAGCACTGTCCAGAGATATTCACCAAAAAAGCTCTCTTGACCGTACACACGGAAATGCACAACAAAAGGTTTGTCAGTCATTTGTTTTGCAAGTTTTGCTGCAGGAAGTTCATGCACTTGAAGCGATTGCGGAACCACGAGGCGGTGTGCCCAAAAGTACAGAGGGGCTCGCCTGTGCATGACTCCCAGGACAAAGAGGCCAGAGTGGACTTCCATTCTGACAAAATGCCATGCATTGGCAATACTGTACCTGATGTCCAGCTGCCTTCTCCTGAACTTCCTGACCCTGTTCCTCCAACCGGTCTTCAAATGAACCCTGCATCGAAAACAAAGCAGTCTGTCGATAGACTAGTGAAACCTGGTGGAGGCCAGAGGGTCTACAACTGCAGTGTGTGTAAACGGGCCTACGTGACCCTGTCAAGCCTGAAGCGTCACGAGAACGTGCACTCCTGGCAAAGGGCATACCCCTGTCACTACTGCAACAAAGTGTTCGCCCTGGCCGAGTATCGCACCAAGCATGAGATCTGGCACACAGGTGAGCGACGCTACCAGTGTATATTTTGTTTAGAGACCTTCATGACATACTACATCCTGAAGAACCACCAGAAGGCCTTCCACGGAATCGACCCCAGATTGTCTGTAAATAAGAAGTCAGCAAACGGTGGATTTAAGGGCAGTGTTTACCCCATCAAACTCTACAGGCTTCTACCAATGAAGTTTAGAAAGAGACGGTATAAGACCTATAGTCAGACATACTCCGGCGGAATGGGAGACAGTGAACAGGCACCCCTGGGCTACAGTTCTCCCATTCCGCCACTAGAGGATGGCGGCGCAATGAGCAACAACGATGCTGCCTTGCTGTCAATGCCCGTGACATTCATGGCTACCCCAAAGGCAGTAGCATCAGAAATGCCACGCATCATGTTTGATCAGCCCCGTGACCAGGACACATGCGCAGATAGCCAGGACTCAGAACACAACGGGCCACCTTATAGCTATACAACCCCCAGGGCCACCACGCAGGCAGGTGGAGGTTCTCCTGCATTGGACTACGGAGGAGGAGCATTCCAAACATTTAGCAGTTCAGAGGGCAACAGTCACACTGTGCCATTCTTAGAAATGAACCCGCCCAGCTCTCTGAACAGGCTATGTTCAGCGGCAGCACAAAGAATCGAAGCCATGACCAGTCAGCTTTTTCTAACTGGGGCTGAGAGCCTGGCGCCTAGCAAGACAACAGGCGGGAAAACTGAAATGTACATTGCCAAGCCTGCGTGTCCAGGTCCCTCTGTGGATGGTCACGTTCTGCCCCTTTGCCAGATCACAGTGAAAATTGGCAATGAGGCTATCATCCGACGGAGGATAAAAGGCTCCAAGCTGTTTCCCAGGAAGAGGAAAAAAAGTTGCTGGAGGCAGGAAGAGGAGAGCGGTGTGGGCCAGGGCCAGGTGCAGCCTGCAGGGGGCAGTGTGGACATCCCCAGCCTCCGCTTCAGGACAGAAGTCTCCTCTGTTATTGAGCCAGAGCCATGTGATGACCTCACAGACCGTGACACCGCTGACAAGCTCTGGCGTCCCTACTACTCTTACAAATCAAAGAAGAAGGGCAAGAAACTGCGATCCAAACGAAGGAAAGAGAGGCATCGTTTCCGTTACGCCATGACATCGTCAGCAGCGTCGGAGCCCAGGGCAGACTACCTGACAAAGTCACGTAAACGCGATGACGAGAGCGTCTCTGTCCAGGGCGCAGAGATGAAACGACGTCTTAGGGACAGCAGCCAAAAAACAACGTACTCCTGTGACATCTGCGCAAGTAACTTCATCACTGCATCTGGCCTGCGAGCGCACGTCATTGGCTGCCATCCGACTTTCTGTCGTACCTGTGGGAAGCACTGTCCCCCCGGGGAAACCCCCAGCTCCAGCTGTGGAACGGCTGAGGACAGCAGGGACTACGTGTGCAAGAGCTGCATGGAAGACGGCTCCTGCTTTGACAACTCTGCCCGCAGCTCCAGCACAGAGAAACGGTTTCGCTGCTCCTTCTGCCCCCAGCGCTTTCTTTACCTCGCGACCAAGAAGAGCCATGAAAAAAAACACCAGGACACATTAGGTAAGGGATACGGCTGTGAGGACAGAGTCCCGAAAACCCCAACAACCTATGACCAAGGCCTAACTCTGAAAAAGCACGCCATCAAAACAGAGGAGGAGGAGGCCCAATATAGCCCGGACACAGAGAGCAAAGCATCATCTGGATCCCTGGGCAATTTCTCAACAGAGACAATGGAGTTCAAGCACGAGGAATGGGAGGACATCAGTGACTACATCTCGGCGGTGTCCAAGAAGGAAAATCCACTTCAAATAAACAGCGATGGACACTATCAGAACCACAGAACAAAATCTAAAACGAAAGCTCCAAAGTCATCCTCCAGCACTGACACTTTCTTTTCACTTTCCCCGTCAGAGATGCAGCAAAGAAAGTCTAAAAAACGCTTTAAACACAAAGCACAACATCAGACCAGTCTCACTTCCAAGCGGCGGAGGGAAGTAGACTGTATGGATAGGGAGACAACCAGCCATAAGGCCGTTATGACCACACCAGGAGCAGAGAATCATTTTAGCTATGGACAGTCTTCACCTATATATGTAATAAGAGACTCTGTCACTAGGGGAACCTTTCCCTCAGCAGTGTCAGAGAAGCACACATAAAATGCAAAGAGGAGCCCTTTCCACAAACATGCAACTTATCATTCTGGTGGTAAATACTCGTATATATACCCTTCACCTACAGTCAAACATATAAGTCAACACAACACAAGCTGTTCTTGATTTAGACACGTTTCCCTGAAACCATGAACCAAACTGAATTAGCATAGCATAGCATCATCTTCCGCTTATCCGGGGCCGGGTCGCAGGGCAGCAGTCTAAGCAGGGCCAAACTGAATTATCCCAAACTAAATCGAATGCACCTGAAATGAGCGGTTTCTGACCTGGGTCTGGAAAACTGGTAGACCTATAATAAAGTTGCAAATGAACAGCATACACATCAAACATGAGCATACATGGACCCGACTGACATAGTAAAAAGTATTTTCTTCACTCTTATAACTCAAATCTGTGGTTTTCGTGTTAAAAAGAACAAAAAAAAAAGAGGCGTTTTATTTTTGTATGTTATCTTTGCCTTTCTGATACTAGTTAGCAATAGTGCGCTCTTATGTAATTGTATATATTATTCTATAACTCTGCTAACTGAGCATAGTTGTTTCGCACTTTATAATAAATTTATACTTTGAACTGTATCGACCACCATTCATATATAAACAGTATTTCTATCACTTGTATTATTTCTGCTGACGGCGCCATGCGGAGCAGAATGAACAGGAATCTTGTTTTGCAAAATTACAAATGTTTTATAGATACGATTTTAATAACAAGTTGACAAATTGCAGTTTAGTGTCAGGAGGGTATAAAGAATGGATCAATTAATGTATGACGCATCACAGCAGGAGAACACACAGCAGACGTTCCTGTTATGATGTCCAAGTGTCTGGGATTGCTAAGAAAATGTATAATAAACTTGGAATTGCCATGAAGAGCTTTTGCCATGTTCTGGTATATGTTTGCACACATACCATCCTGTAGATTACCACACAGGGTGTCATATTTGGTAAACGCTTGCACTAATCCAAGGTTTGCAAATGTTACTTTCATAAAGGAAACAGAAATGTATATTAAACAATAAAAAACAGTGAACATGTCATCATCCCGGAAATTATACAATTTGCAGCCCTTTTGAAATATGATCTCTATGCAAAACGCATCATCCACTGTCTTAAGAATAGGCCAGTGGTCTCTAAAATGACATGTGACCTAATATATGTTCAGTTCAAAACTGTAGCTATAGCGCCACCCTTGGGCCAATCTCGGACCAAACTCCTTGTACTATTCAAACCGATCCAAACTCAGCACCTACAGTGGGGAGAACAAGTATTTGATACAATGCCGATTTTGCAGGTTTTCCCACTTACAAAGCATGTAGTCTGTAATTTTTATCATAGGTACTCTTCAACTGTGAGTGACGGAATCTACATCAAAAATCCAGAAAATCACATTGTATGATATTTAACTAATTAATTTACATTTTATTGCATGACATAAGTATTTGATTGATCAGAAAAGCAGAACTTAATATTTGGTACAGAAATCTATGTTTGCAATTACAGAGATCATACGTTTCCTGTAGTTCTTGACCAGGTTTGCACACACTGCAGCAGGGATTTTGTTCCATTCCTCCATACAGACCTTCTCCAGATCCTTCAGGTTTTGGGGCTGTCGCTGGGCAATATGGACTTTCATCTCCTTCCAAAGATTTTCTATTGGGTTCAGGTCTAGAGACTGGTTAGGCCACTCCAGGACCTTGAAATGCTTCTTACGAAGCCACTCCTTAGTTGCCCTGGCTGTGTGTTTTCGGGTCGTTGTCATGCTGGAAGACCCAACCACGACCCATCTTCAATGCTTTTACTGAGGGAAGGACAGGTGTCTTTTATGCAGGTAACAAGTTCAAACAGGTGCAGTTAATACAGGTAATGAGTGGCGAACAGGAGGGCTTCTTAAAGAAAACAGGTCTGTGAGAGCCGGAATTCTTACTGGTTGGTAGGTGATCAAATACTTATGTCATGCAATAAAACACAAATTAATTATTTAAAAATCATACGATGTGATTTTTGGATTTTGTCCAACTACCTAGACAACAGAATCTGCCGGTCAGCAGAGCCTGATTGTAAAAAACAGTATGAAGTTCAGTATACTACTTTGTCTTTTGTGATAGCTGACAAACTACTGATGAGCAGTGTTTGTTGGTTAAGCTATGATGTTGTTACAAGGCTACTCAGTGTTGTGCCATGTTTTGCACTGCCCAAGGATTTAATGTTGTTTTTGACAATTGCCACGTGGGAATGCTTATGCGTGACTCCTTAGTATTCGTATTAATGAGGATTACATGCAGGCCGGTAGCATCTGCTGTTATGTCTAAAGTAACCGGAAAATTGTGTTATAATTCAGTCAAGTTTATCAGACCTTTAAAAGATGAATTGTTCCTGAGGTTTATGTCTATACATTTATATTAAATTAACAACATGAGGGATGTTAATTTCAATGTTATGTTGTTTTATTATTTGAGTGGACCATAAATTGCATAATTCAAGTTTGCATTGATGCGTTTATTATTGATCCCCTCCCAGCTCCATGGAAGTCATCCTTGGAGTTGTCAGCTACACAAGACAACATATGGTACGAGCCAAAGTGCAAACGCTTTGCAAATCTGTCTATTTACTCTCATGCTCCTGTCACTTGGTGGTCTCATTGACCAGCCCATCTTAGAAGTTAGAGTATCACTTGATGCAATCTTCAGGTTTTCCCCTCTCTCCAACCCCCTGAATATGGAGCCAGGTTCTGATCTGGTTACAGGTTTATTTGGTACTACAGTACTTATCATCCATAATCCCATTTACAACGCTGTTTCCAAAAAAGATAACATATCAAATGTTGAAATGGAGACATTTTAATGTTCCTTGAAAAATATATGCCCACTTTGAATTTGATGCCAGCAACACATTTAAAAAATGCTGGAACCGAGGCAACAATAGACTGGAAAGGTTGTGTAATGCAAAATAAAACCTGGTGGAACATTTAACAACTGTTTAGCTAAATTGGCAACAGGTCAGTAACATTACTGGATATAAAAACGGCAGTCTTTCAGAAGTAAAGTTGGGGAGGGGAATGCCGTCACCTCCTCAGGCCCAAGCTCATTTAAGATGAACTGAAGTGGAAAATTGTCCTGTGGTCTGACCAATCAACATTTGAAATTATTCTTGGGAATGATGGACACCGGGTCCTCCAGACTAAAGAGGATAGGGACCATCCGGCTTGTTATCAGCGCACAGTTCAAAAGCCAGCATCTGTGATGGTATGGGGGTGCATTAGTGCACATGGCATGGGTGACTTGCACATCATTAATGCTGAACAATATATACAGGTTTTGGAGCAACATATGGAGCCATCCAGACAACGTCTTTTTCACAGAAGGCCTTGCTTATTTCATCAAGACAATGCCAAACCACATTCTGCATGTATTACAACAGCATGGCTCAGTAGATGAAGAGTCCGTGGGATAAACTGGCCAGCTTGCAGTCCAGACCTGTCACCCAGTGAAAACATTGAGTGCATTATGAACCGTAAAATACAGCAAAAAAGGCCCTGAAACGTTGAGCAGCTGCAATCATATATCAAGCAAGAATGGGAAGACATATCACTTTTAAAAAAAGGGGGGCATTTGATATGGTGTCTTTGTACTATTTTCAATTAAATACAGGGATAAATGATTTGCCCATCATTGCATTCTGTTTTTATTAGCATTTTACGCAACGTCCCAACTTTTTGGGAAACGGGGTTGTGACATAATGCTAGCCAATTCTGGATAAAATGGAGCTACTACTATCTGCTCGTTCAATAAGTATGTTGACCAATAATGAAGACATTTCAGTGGATGTGAGACCATGAAGGTCTTGCTATTTACAATTAGCCACACGGTCAACATATATTTTCTCGCTCATGCACATTTTTCAGTTAAAGGCAAAGTCACAAGCTTGTCGTCATATGGCATCCCTGTTACTGTACAACCCAGATGCAAAGTAGTTTAGGTTTGTAGAACTTCCTCTGGTCTACCAACATTTAAATAATGTATAAAACTGGCCTCCTCTACTGACACAAACATGTACCTATTTAATCAACTTCCTTCAATGAATGACCTGTTATTCTTCTGTCCTATGAAATGTCCTGAATAGTCTTTAATAGACCGTTTCCACCACCCAAGCAGTGCTTACCCTGGAAAAACCGTGATGAGGGAAGTTAATTATAACAGGTCACACTGCGTAGGTGAGACTATGTCAGCAGTAGGCCTCCAACTCCCCCAGCCCCCAGCAGGCCCCAGCAGGCCCCAGCAGGCCCCAGCAGGCCCCAGCAGGCCCCAGCAGGCCCCAGCAGACTCCACCCCCTCTATGGTTGGGGAAGTCCATTGTCCAGTCATACACTTTGAAACTACATTGCTGGTTATTGTGCTTCCAAATACTACCAAAGTAAAAAAAAATATATATATATTTTAACAAAACATTTTTTTTGTTGGAATAATTAAACTCCATGGGTTATGAAACTTTTATGGACTGCAACTCTAAATTGATATCCAAAATGGTTTGTACCATGCAATATCATGTCAGCTGTCCACATTTATTACAAAACAGTCACTATAACATCGGACAGTATTACAGTCTGAAGTATTCTTTAAAACACAGGTGTGAAACCAGTTCCACAGAGGGCCAAGTGTTATCGCTCTCACTTTGTACTTGATTGATTAATTAGATCTCCAAACACCTGGTTGTTAGGCCTCAATTGCGCACCAGTAGAAGAAAAAAAACATAAACCAGCATACACTAGGCCCTCCGTGGAATCACCTTGAAACCTGTGCTTTAAAGTAACTGAATTTGTATCAAAAAGGTAGGCCAGTTGGGTCCTTCAATACTTCGCAATACACAATGATTTCCTGTGTAGAAAAGAACATAATTGATGTACAGTCTGGTCTTGTCCACTCTGTACTAATGAGAGCTGCGCAGCTTGTGCGAGATGGAAACAGAAGACATGTTCCTGAGTGTTATCTTTCAGCGATGGTGTCATAATATTTTGCAGATTAAACCACTCAAAAGATAGAGCCACATTTGTAGGAAAAAAAATTTAACCGCTCTGTTTATTACATCCACATCTAGTGTCAAGCAGAGACTGACATTACCCAGGTTATTTAAACCAAGTGCAGTACATTTAATTAATAACCAAATTGAAACAATGTATTCTATGTGGTTGCCCCTGTAAACTAGTGCTATAACCTTTTAAATAGAGTATGTTTGGCAAAACTAATGAATGAAATGATTACTAACATGTAGGCTGACTATTGAGACTATACACAGAATACACATCAATGGTTCAACTGAGAACCAACTGCAGTGTGAGCCCTCATCCAGTTTTTGAGATTTATCTGAGATTAAATTTAAACTCAAATTCTCACAAGACAAAATAAAGCTGCTACAACCGGTTGCTGTACCTACTTTAACAGCTTGTGGCACATATTGGACAGCATCCTTTACTGGGAAAATGTTCTGATTGAAAGGGAGTTGTTTTGTAAAGTTGTTTCTGATGCAACTATGACACCAACTAATCATATATATATATATACATTTTTTCCCACTTGTTGAAAGCGGGCTGTGCCGTTTGCTTGTGGGTGGTTTTTCCTGTTGCACATTTTCAAGGAGATTAATAGACATTTAGACAATATATTTTCTTTAACTTGTCAAAGTGACATGTACTTTAACTGTTATTGAGGCCTAGACCGCGGGTCAACTATTGGCTTTTTTCTTAATCGGTAAAGATTGTCCTATTGTCCGACTGTCCTATTTATTTAACCTAAAAGCATAAATATACTATATATCAGGTATGTTTAAGTTTTATATCTCAATTGTTTCCTCTTTCTCTCATTGTTACTATACCCTTATATATGTCTTTATGTAGGCTATTTGCAAAATGCTTTTTGAAATGTAATTCCATTAAGCCAGGGTATAGATACAAAAAATTAGGCTATGCCTCGGGCCAAAAAGGCACATTAAAATTGAATGGGAATCTATCTAAAACTAACTATCTATAAATCAGCACTTCTGGGAGTTTCTCTAACATGCCTTGGAGACAGATCTGCCCTGAAGGCAGCAGTTACTGTGATTGTTTGACTCAATGGAGAGGGCAGAGCTAGCATTACAAACAGCTGAATGCTCCATAAGGAAATTTGACCAGGGTTTATGCTTGTCCGTATCCTTAACACTTACCTTAACATTTACCTTGCCTAATCCAGTTTTAAATGTGCCTGGGACTAAAAAAACAAGCTCAGTGGAGTTTTCTATTGTACTTTTTAGTCTTAGACTAGGCTTAATCTGTGCCTGCGAAAACTCTGCCTGCTACACAATAGAGGATCCTGACTGGCTGCCTCACAGCCTGGTATGGGAACATCTCCGCACATAAACTACCATTCAAAAGTTTGGGGTCACTTAGAAATGTCCTTGTTTTCTGTGAAAACATACATTAAATTAATTTTAATAGGAAATATAATAATTTAAAAGGTTAGAAATAATGACTTTTAATTGAAATAATAATTGTGTCCTTCAAACTTTTCATTCATCAAAGAATCCTCCATTTGCAGCAATTACAGCTTTGCATACCTTTGGCATTCTAGTTGTCAATTTGTTGTAATCAGAAGAGATTTCACCCCATACTTCCTGAAGCACCTCCCAAAAAGTGAATTTACTTGATGGGCACTTCTTATGTACCACTGGAACACAGGGCTGATGATTGCTGATAATGTACGACCAATATTGCATAAAAATCTGACATTTCCAGCTACTATAGTCATTTACAACATTAACCATGTCTACCCTATATTTATGATCAATTGTAAGTCATTTTAATGGACAAAAAAAAAGGAAGGACATTTTCAACTGTAATGTAATGTCAAGTCCATTCAGCAGATGGTGAACACAGCTCAAAGCATCATTGTGGCCATGCTCCCAGGACATTTACCCGAAACGATGTTCGACAAATTCATGTAGCGTTTTCAAGGACCCTTCACATCCCAGCCACGTGCAGTTAATTTGCCTACCATTGGTGAGGCTCAGAGAAAGTATTTTCAAAATGTCTAACCTCAAAACGTGACCTGTCTGACCATCTACACTTACTCAGCTCAACTGGGCACACTCACTAAAAGTAAATATGTAAATGCTTATTTACATTTTTTGGACAGAACTATCCAATTGATTTTAACGATTTTGTATTTTAATCACTTAAACAAACTGGTATCACTATTTGGATCGTCAATCAATATATATTTTTTAAACTATCTATAAACTCCATCCTTAAACCCCATCGTATCCCTAAACATTTCTGAAGATTTTTTTTTTACCCCACCCCAAAAAGGTTTCTCTTTTATACTGAAACCTACTGTTTTGGAAAATTCAGCTAAACCTCAACAGATTTCTGTGCCACATTTCATGCTTGCTAACTTATTATAACTACAAACAATATATTAGTTTCATATATTTTCACTATTTAACAACGTATAGAATGGCAGTGTGGTTTTAAGACGAATTACCCCTTTAATGTTTGTGCCAAAGTCGACCTTTAAAAAATTATCACGTACTCCCGAACAATCCGGAGAGCCTCTTTAAGAAGACTGTCCAAGTCAGGACACGTGCTGCTTAAATAGATACAGCATCTGTCCGGGTGGAATTAAAAAGAGGAATGGCTATGTCTTATGCTCTCGGGAGTGTTACAGCACAATCTTAGTCTAGAAGTTAGGCTACGCGAGCCGGTGCGGTGAAGCCAAAGGTGAAACATATTCACACAATTCTCTACAGTCTGGTCTAATGTCAGCTAACTGAGCTTACGGCCAATAGCGCTCGTAGTGACGCTGCAGTAGGTTGGCCCTTCGCTTACATTCATAAACGGATATGATCAGTATTGAATGTACTGTAGCTACTACAGATACACAGTAAAGTCGGACCATGGCGGAAGAAGACGACACAAGAATTCGGATTTTACAAAGCCTGCGGGGAAAGATATGTAAGTTAAAAATGTATTTCTTGCATTGCGGCATTCTTCAGTTTAGGGGGCTTACAAAAAAGTGAACGACTTGAAAAAAAGAGGGGCGCGGTACGATCAGCTCAGACAGTTCATCAAGCTAGATTAAGGCTTTGTTGTGAATGAATATAGCCCGGACCCAATCAAACTTGTTGTATGTCATCAGATACCGCTGTCATGATGAAACTATTTATTTTAATAAATTCCTTACCAGACAATAGTTCATACAGCTAGGCTAGCTTCTGTGAAAATCATAGGCAACAACGGGCATGCTAGCTAATACAGTCAGTAGCTGTACACACACACAGACACAAAACACATGCCAGAACTGGCTAGTTAGCTAGCCGACTCGCACTGGCTGCCTAACTTGCTAGTAATGCGGCTAGCATAGTTAGCAACATGTGAAGTGCTTTCAGTAAAACAGTGCAACCCCCTCAGATACAAATAATTTGTTTGTGGTTTTTTCGGTAGCTAGCCATTCAATCTCTCTTTGTATTTTATAACTATGTAACGCTAACTCGTTACCTTAAGTCTCAACGAAACTTGCGAAACGCTCGTGGCAGGAAGTTGTCTCCTTGTGTTAGTGGTGAAATAATTTATTGTGGTGATTTCACTACTTTCGATATTACACTTCCAGATGACTGTCATAACTTAATAGAATTTCAAGCCATGCCCTTTTCCAGGTCTCATAGAATGTTTCGTTAATTTCATATTGTTAAGGTGGAAACATTTTCCACAAATATGACACATTTTAATATAATGGATACAATTTATTCCTCTTTCCTCATCCTTTGAGCAGGATATTTTGCTCGCAAACATATCATTGATTAACATACCTTTATCAATAAATCATTAATTACAATGCAATTATTTAATAGTTTCAATGTAACACATTATGGCTTGTGTGGCGCTTGCCGTGAGTTTTATTCACAAGAATGAGGTCCATTTGCCAAAAATAAAAATCCAAATTAAAGAAGTCTTATAAAAGAACAGGTGGATTGCTGAAAAAGATGGTCCCAAGTAAGAATTATTTATAGCTCTTAATCCTCATTCCACATGCTGCAATAAGATGTTCTGTAGCAAAGACACTGTGATTTACCTCAATGTGAATAACCACCATTATCCTCTCTAATGGGCCAGTCTTTGATGTAATAAAGACTAGTGGACCGTAGATATAGTTGTTCAGTCCATTTGATAAATGATGTACTTGTGTTGATCTATTTTGACTGTCTGCCTTTGGAGGCTAATTTGTTTTGAATTAACCACAACAAGATCTTTTGAATTGTTACTGGCACAAAAACAATTCCGTTAGCTTTGTTAGTGTGGCCATGAGAGAAGGAACTGTGATAGAGGGAAAAGAGCACTCTAAACAATACATGAACCTGTTTTGATTTCAGGAAGTCCAAAAAAGTAAGTTTTTTGCAAAATGTCTAAAGTTCTGTCTCAATGGGCTGACCGATGAGGCTGCTCTTTTGATTTTCACTTGGAATTAAACACTGATCGTAGGTAGTATAAACACGCCCTCTTTCTTCCCTCTCTCTTTGGCTGCCTTTTGCTCACTTCTGCAGACGCTATCACGCATGTACAAACAAGTGCACATGTTGACATGCACAACAGCACACAAGGTACTGTCATCATAGGTGTCCACACGCGTGTATACAATCAAAATAAATGAACTCATTATGCACAAGCACGCATAACCGTGGCAAGACCAATGGCAGCTTCGCTACCATGCATTAATGAGCACCCAGGAAGCAAGAGAGAAAAAAAAAATAAATCATAGAGGAACTAGAGTGGCAAGAAGCTCAGTTTGCCATCTTACGAAATGTTCCTTCTTCCTCTTGAGGTTTCTCTCTTATCTTGTGTCGATGGAATATGTGTCCATGGAGATCCTAGCCCATTCACTACAGACATGTACGTTTGTAGTGATGTGACATTTTACTCTTTGACCTCTTCTGTGTTTCTTTGGTGAACAGTTTTTTTTTTTTTTTTTCTTGTGAGGATGACGTAGATGAGGATCGTGTTAGCGAGGGCTTGAACCGTTCTGCAGGTTGAGCTTAACAGGGATTAGTGGCCGTTCAGGGCACTGCTGTAGGTTTTCACAGCCCTTTTCTGGGATTAGACGTATTAATAGCCCTTTAAAGAGCCTGAACCACAATTGGCTTTTCCCCATTCAAGTTTGCTTCCCCTAATGTATCCCTCCCTATATATGAGACCAATTTAGATTCTTGTCGACTACTTAACACTGAATAATCTTGTGGTTCACAACTTTACACAACACTCAATGAAAGTTGACACAAACAAGGTCGTTTCACATAGTGGTAAGTGGAACTATATATAATGATGTATAATAATATTTTTAGAGCATAATCTAAGTAATGTTCTATGTTTATGCAAACATAGATCCAGTGCGGCCCAATATAAACAGTGTAGACTGACATATAGCTCTATTACAGTTATAGTGTACTGCAGTCATTTTCACACCCTTGGTCTTTTTCAGATTTAGTTACAGAGTGTGATTTTTAAATTGATTCAATTGGTGATGTTGTTCTAAACCACCCAGACACATCAAAGACTGTCATCCTTCTAAACTGAGCAGCAGCACCTCAAACTGTTCTCCATACTCTACTGCATGGTGGTGGCTGCATCATCTTATGGTTGTGCTGGATAACCACAACAAAAGTTATTTTTAGATGAAAAGAACTGGGATGCAGATAAGCACAAGCTTAATTATATAGGAACAACTACTTCAGTATGATTTCCACCAGACACTGGGAGAGGAATTCCTATTCAACAGAACAATTACTAACAACACAAGGCCTGATCTACAGGAGGTGGACAAAATAATGGAAACACTACATGGAAAATGACTGTTACTTTGAAGTAACTTGGGACTGTAAAGTCCAAATTGGTATTTTTGCTGTACATCCAAGACATATGGAAATTAGATTAAAAGGTGAATATGAGGTGAAAGTACATAATGTCAACTTTTATTTCTGTTAATTTCATCACCTTTTATTTTTTGTCAACTAAAAATAAAAGCAGTCAAAAGTCCACCCCCCATTTCATGTGAGCATAATTAATGGAGGCATAATCCAACATGAAAACTAGGGAGCTGTCTATGAAAGAAAAGCAAGTGATTTGGATGTGACAAAAGAAAAGATGAACTTATTTAGAGCCACAGCAAAAAGTTAGGCATAGCCAAATCAACAGTTTGGAACATCCTGAAAAAGTAAGAAACAGCTGGTGTCTCCAGCAATCAGCAACGATCAGGTTGACCAAGGAAAACCATAGCAGCTAATGACAGAAAAATGACCAGAGCTGTGAAAAATAACCCTGAATGATGTGTCAGTGGAATCAGCCACATCCTCCAGAATGCTGGGGTGAAAGTCACCATGACAATGACATCACAATTCACTGTTCACATAAGACTTTACGAAGGCTATGCTGCGAAATGCAAACTTCTGACCATCACCAAAAAAACAATGGCCGGATTAGAATTTGTTAAAAATTAGAGGTCAGCCAGTGCCCTTTTGGAACCGTTTTATGGACAGATGAAACAAAGGTGAACCCTTTGACATTGTGGTGGGAAAGCAAAAGTGTGGAAAAAAACAGGAACTGCGCATCATCCAACGCATACCACCTCATCCGTCAAGCATGATGGAGGGAGTGTCATGGCGTAGGCATGCATGGCTGCATCTTGAATGGGCTCACTCATCTTTATTGATGTAACGAATGATGGCAGCAGCAGAATGAATTCAAAAGTGTACTGAAACATCTTGGCTACCGATGGACAAGAAAATGAAACCAGATTCATTGTGCAGTTCTTCACAATGCAACTGGACAGTGACCCAAAACACACTGCCAACACATCAAGGGAATAAGTGGAAAGCTTTAGACTGGCCAAGTAAATCTCCTGATTTCAATCCAATTGAACATGCATTTCACTTGCTGAAGAAGAGGCAGGAGTCAGAAACTCCCCCAAAAAAGCCACAGCTACTTATGGAGGGCAGTGTCTGTATCCGGTATAAAATAGGTCTGACATTTGAGCACTTTGATATTTCAGTTTACAAAGCTACACGAGGCAACTAAAATGTCCAAATACGCCAAATAGTTGTTTGCCCAATTGCATGGGTGTTGGTCACAAAAACTTAAACTATTAAATAAGTGAAGCAGGACACTTTCAGAACTTATGACAGCATGTGCTGATCCTGGACAAATTGCATCGCCGCTGAGGAACGGCGGTCGCTAGTCGAAGCTGAGCGACGAGGTCAGATAATCACGTAACAGGATAGGTCGCTCAATTAATGCTTTGAGAGGCGAATTTACACATTTGACATTTTCACCTGCTTTACAATCTGTGGTAATACTTCACTCTCTATTCATGGTCCTCAACATCTTGACAGGGCCTGAAGGAAAAGCAGGAAACATATTTCACAATCCAGGTGTGCAAAGTTTTATTATTCTTTTTAGAGTTTCCCAAGGTTTTGCTAACATGTATTGTCTTAGGGAAGCAAATACTGTTCTAATCAGTGCTTTATTTTTCCTTTTATATCTAAAAAGTTTGGAGATGAAAAAAATCACATGAAATGTATTACAATCATACTTTAATGCATACAGAAGGGGGTGAATACCAATGCTGTCTACTGTAGTTGTTTGCTGTGCTTTTAAGGTGCAGTAGTATTACTTGTAACTTAATTTCATGGGATTTAAAGTTACACTGGGTGTTCATTGCTGTGCAGTTGATCCAGGAGTGTGGTCTTACCTGGCTGGAGGTTTCCCGAAGCGTTTAACATTTGTGAATAAAGCACTACACGGTCATAGCCAGGAGCATGCTGGGAGGAAGCTTATGCACTTGCGTCTTTGACCACATCTTATATGATCCTCAACCTCAACAACCAGTCTCGCTCACAAAAGCAATGTTATTGGTTTGATGGACCCTGTGACTTCCTGGAGAACAGGTGTTACCCTGCACCAAATACGAATGATGTCAGTCGGCTGCTACGTGCCACATGAAATGGTTGAAATTAAAACGTACGTTTTTCAAGGAGGCTTAAAAATGCATTCTCTTGTTTTTAATGGGGGTACACACACATGCATGAGAGCATGCTTTGGCTTGACATCACCACCTTCCCAACCAGTGGCCCAAAATCTTGCAAAGCTTCTATACCCAAAGACATTTCAGAAATTATGTCAGTTGTTTTTTTTAGTGATGTGATCAAAATTTGATTTTTATCCTTACTTAACAGCAGATCATTTGACTATGTTATGTTATTACAATACTATACAAAAATCTTACAAAGTACTTTTAAATTATATTTTAGTGAGTGTGTATTTGGTTGCAAAAACACTAGCATTACAATTAATTATTTATACAATAACAAAGATCTTCTTGTGTTGTCTTTTAAAGATCATTTAAATCTTGTCTTTAAGACATGTCTTACATTTTTTTATTAAGCATTATGAGTCAAGGGAAGAGTCATGGCAAGTCCTACAACAAGCTTGGAAGCATTTGTTACAGGATATACATCCTTCTACAAAGGGGAATTGTTTCAGTTTTGTGTTCTAAGGGAGGCTACTCAAAATACCAGATTTTACAACAAAATAGCTTTGTGTTAACTTACATCGTACTAATGTCTGTTTGTCTTCACTTCAGTGTTATGTAGAATTTTCCAAACAGCACTTCTCACATAAAATGGCATGAAACCGTTGTCTCAGGTGGCCTAAGACATTTGCAGTGTATAGTACAGCAGCACCGCCAGCAGCACAACCCCTCTGACATCTCCTCCCAATCCCGCAGGTGAAGGTAAGAACCTGGGTTCTTGTTCGGCGCCCAACCGACAACGGGACCTCTGCACCTTTTGTACCATCAGTTTGGACCAAGAAGAGGTGTTCCGTACCAAGGTTTTTGACAAGAGCTTCAGGTAACAGCTGTAAATAGATTGTTTTCCTACTGTTTTATGATCCTTTTCAGGACCGTACTTCCTTCTATTGTAAATGTATTTACAAATAACTCTTCAAAGCATTTTAAAATGTATTAGGGGATTTGAGACCAATATGTTTGGGGAAAACCTTCCCTTAAGACCTTGACCCACATTTCTTTTAAAGGATTAATCGTCCAAATCAATCTTGGCAATCTAGACATTTTGGTAGCATGGTCATCTAGTAATCAACTTAAATAGGGACACAACTAAGCCTACTTACATACCTTAACAAGTAGGTCACAGCACAATCTGCAAAATACACTGCTCAAAAGAAATAAGGGAACACAAGAAGCACATCGGGTCTTGATGAACAATATATATTATAGATCAAAATCTTTACTGTACGTTGTGTAATTCGTTGAGAACAAAATGATGTAGCAACGGTCAGTGGAAACCAAAATCACCAACCGATTGAGGACTGGATTCAAATTCACACCGAAAAATCAGAGGAAACAATTGAAATCACAGGCTGTTCCAACTTGTGTGAATTTCATCACGGCAACTCATAATGACTCAGTAGTGTGTAAGGCCCCCACGTGCCTGTATGCTCTCCCGACAATGTCTGGGCTTGCTCCTGATGAGACGACAGATGGTGTCCTGGGGGATCTCCTCCCAGACCTGGATCAGGGCATCAGTGAGCTCCTGGACAGTCTGTGGCTCTACCTGGCGGCGTCAGATGCACCGATACATAACGTACAAGAGGTTCTCAATTGGTTTCAGGTCTGGGGAACGTCTGGACCAGTCAATGGCATTAATTCCTTTGTCATCCAGGAACTGCCTATACACTCTGGCCACATGAGGCCGGGAATTGTCCTGCACCAAATGGACCCCAGGGCCCACTTCACCAGCATAAGGTCTGACGATGGGTCTGAGGATTTTATTCCAGTACCTAACAGCAGTCACGGTACCGTTGGCTATCATGTGGAGTTCTGTTCGACCCTCCAAGGATATGCCCCACCAGAACATCAATGACCAAACCGGTCATGCTGGATGATGTTGTGGGCAGCGTAACGCTCACCACGGCATGTGCTCAGTGTGAACCTGCTCTCAATCTGTGAAGAGAACAGGGCACCAATGGTGGACCTGTCAATTCTGGTGTTCTCTGGTGAATGCCAGTTGAGCTGCATGGTGCTGGGCTGTGAGCACAGGTCCTACTAGAGGATGGTGGGCCCTCATGGGGTTACTGGTGTGGATGCTTCATGCCACCCTCACAGTTTGGTCAGAAACATGCACACCGGTAGCCCGCTGGAGGTCATGAGGTAGGGCTCTGGCAGTGCTCCTCCTATTCCTCCTCGCACAAAAGAGCAGAAACCGGTCCTGCTGCTGGGTTGATGCCCTTCTACGGCCCTGTCCAGCTGGACTACCTGTGCATCCTGAATGTGCTGCAGGTACTGCTTCATGGTACCAGTAGTGGCAAAACTAGGGAAGAATCAAGTAAGGAGAGAGCAATTGTCTGTGGCCACCACCTGCAAAACCATTCCCTTTTGTGGGGTTGTCTTGCTTTTGCCTCTCCAGTACATCTGTTGTCACTTTGATTTGCACCAAAACAGGTGTCAGTGATTCACAATATGCCTCCTAACCGGGCAGATTGTTTCATTGACTTGCTGTTATACTGTGATGATTGTGTTCCCTTGATTTTTTTTCTTTCTTTTTTGAGCAGTGTATTTTGTAGCCACCAACCAGTGAAGAAATTCCTCCTGTCAGGTTAGCCTAGCCTAAATTGGGCAACTACTATATTGTCGTGTGGTCATAATGTGATATCATATAATGTGTAATATCCTCTTCCTGCAGGGCCCACGTCATTTTTCATTGATCATTTACCTTATCCCGTGTCCTTACGTTAAAATGTGGTATTCACCATCAATGTTCACATTTTACAAATTTAGCAGGCACTCCATACAATCAGGGCAGCCTCCTAAACTAGAAAGATGTCCTTAGTCCAGGGTCGCTGTGTGCGCGAATGTGTGGTGGGTGTAGTGTCAGTTGGGCAACACAAGATGATGACAGTGTTTGCTAGTCTAAATTGTCTGGAAGAGCGCAGCCACATTTGATTTGATACAAATGATCCTGCTCATAGACACCCCATAGAGAGACCTGTTTGGTGGAGATGGACACAGAGAGAACTTAATGTTTCTGGTTCTAGTCTCACTGATCTCACTGTAAACACACAGTGCTCGTCTTCTCTAGGTATTTCACAACACTGTTTTTCTCTCTACAGTTGCCGTTCAAAGGGCTCTTTTTACAGTGTCTGAGGAAGTGTACACTCCCACGCGTTCTCTCTCTCTCTCTCTCTCTTTCTCAGCCCTCTGTTTCTACCTGCCTACAGTACTATTCCAAAGTTTGGACACTCTCGCCCATTCACTTTTGACTGGTACTGTACCTGCTGATGCATAGACTGTCCTATGACCTGAATACAAGCTTTCTCTCTCTCTCTCTCAAATGAATCCCAGGGTTGTTGCCTCTGCTGCTGCTCATATGTGAAAATCGTTGTGCTCCCACATTAGGCCTTTAAATATTATTGGGGAAGGTTTAACCTAGAATGTGTCCGGTTGAATCTGTTTTGTCTTATAGTTGTGCGTGCGTGCGTGTGTGTGTGTGTGTGTGTGTGTGTGTGTGTGTGTGTGTGTGTGTGTGTGTGTGTGTGTGTGTGTGTGTGAGTGTGTTACACATGCGTAATTCCATGTGATTATGTGCACAAAGTGGAGGCTGCGTGGGCGTGTGCAGCCTGGAAGTGTTGCCAAACCCTTACTGCGGAAGTGTCAGGCAAGACATTTCACCAACCATCCAGTACTGCATATATTGTAGCTTTACTTGAACTCTGCTTTCATGAGCAATCCCTAACGGTTTTAGCACTGTTTTGTTGAAAGGAATCTGCTGTATGGTGTAGCCTTTTACCAGAGTGACTGCATCATGTCAGTGTACCGTTGCCATTTAACAGGCTAACGTGAATCGCTAATGTTTATGGAATATTACAAGGTGAAAAGATGTCTCTACACACTCAGGATGAATTTGATGTCAGTTTAAATGCTGAATTTAGATTTTTCAGACTGATATCAGAGCATATGAGCACATAATGACAGAGGGCACCCACAGACAACGCTGCAATATAAATGCCAGGCTGCACAAAATATTCTTAGGTGAGAACTTGATTGAGAATTTATCTGTTTTCGATTGAAATACATTTTCTGGCATGATCCCTTTCATTTTACTTTTCTAATGTCTACATATAATAATATTATTGCGTTACTCAAAAACCCTAGAACATATCAACACCATGACCTTGATGAAGGAGAAGGAAATTATTTAGCTTCAGTGTACTTTTTTTTTTTTTTTATCAATTACGTATTTACAAAGTGTGTAAACAAAGAAAATAAGAACAGGGAGTGACCAGGCAGTGGCAGAATTGAATGGAGAACTGTCATTAAAAACAGGAAGCACATATAACCAGGCTTTAGGTGGAAGCAAATGAAGCTCTGATGGATTTAGGTACCAATCATATGCTTTGACCAAGTTCCCTTTAGCAGGGGTGGGAATTGGCTGGGACCTCATGGTATTTACCTGACACTTGTGTCATGTATAGATCATATTTTTTGTTTTGCAATATGATCAGTATTGCAATTCGATGTTCTAACTTTGCAACAAATTCTCTTTGCTTTAATTTTAAAACTTTTTTTATTTTTGCCAGATGATGCAGTGTTTATTGAAACACATCTGTGGGGAGTTCTTGGGGCGCTTAGAAACCTTACTCGGATGCAGTTATTGAACAAAAAGCAGCCAATGAGAAAATATAATGCATGGGTTACAGTCTATGTGGTGTTGCTTTTTACATTGAACCAAAATATAATCAACATGTGAATTCCGTCCAATGTTTCATGAGCTGGCATTTCATATCTGTATTACCAGTCGTGAAATCCGTTTGAATTATTTCATACTGTAACACCGTAAAATCCTAGAAATTGTTGCATATTGTTTAAGCAGAGCCGGCTAAGAAGAGCGAATGTCACTTACTTTCTTACTGACTGACTGCCTGCCCCTTGTTAAATAGCGCAGTGGTTAGAGACGTGGACTTGTGAACTATAGGTCCCTAGTTCGTATCTCCTCGCAGGCGAAGTGAGGTATGCATTGCGGATTATTCTGTATAGACAAACTGGCTAAAACCGTTAGTATCTACGTTTATAGTAAGCCTGAAATAAAACAGTCTACGGCTATATTGCGACTGTTTCTGGAGGATTTTCGAAATACGCGCCCGTGCATGTGTTTTGGGTCAGGATAGGCAAACACATTTGCTGGCTTAACATACATTAGTTATGTAATAGTAAGCCCTTAACTGAAACTGTATACGGTTATATTGCGACTCTTTCTGGCATGGATGTGTTCTTCAGTCTCGCTAGCTATTGCTCAATTCTTATCATTATTCCTAGGAAGTTAGTTGAAACTAGTAAGCTGTTAAAACGGGCAGTGGCAAAAGCAATACAGTTCATTGAAGCTGTGGTGGAGGTAAACTTATTAAGAAACGTTTGTCAGTTTAACACAATCCTCAATGAAGTCTAGGGACTGCTGAAACGTGGAATGCAGTGGTAGAGTGGTTAAGGACAGTGCCTCTCATGTGGACAAGTTTGAATCTATTGAGAGCAATGACATTTATTATTTCTGGTAGATTCCACGATTCTATCGTCTTTTCACTTGATGAAAAATGGAGTCATCTTCGCCTTTATTGATAGTTATTGTATAAATGTAAATCACGAATGAAAAAAGTATGTGGTTTTGCCATGAAAGAAAACAATACGTTCTTATGCCATGAAATGAAATAGCTTTGGCAGACTCGCTAACAGTTGCTCAATTCTTATGACTATTCCAGTAAGTTAGTAGATACCGGTAAAGCTTAATACTGGCTATTACGCTGTTAAAACACCCAGTGGCAAACGGCATACATAGACGCAATTTGTGGTAAACTTAGTAAAAAACATGAGTCAGTTTAACTGTATCAATGTCATTCACGAATGGCCAATTAACCATTAAAACGGCCAGTGGCAAAAGATCTGTGGTGTAGTGGTTAACAACAAGGCCTTTCATGTGGGTGACCTGGGTTCGAATCTCAAGATGGCAACACTTTAATTGTGGGCCGGCTGAACTAGGCTTGCCTGGTTTCTTGTTTTAGTGAACGAGTTGCAAGCTGAAGAAAAACAAATACATCTGAGGAAAACTGTTTTTCAAGTCTACGCTGTGACGCCCACTATTGTACAATACCCTGTTCACTGGTACAATATAAACGTTCACTGCTCTTCTCTAATAAGAGAATTACACATCAAGACCAATAGTCTCATCGTTTGAGGAATTCAGATGTGGTCTGGCTAGCCGGAATCTGACTGCTGTTAGTGATGTTATGTCAGTTTCAACTCAAACTGTCATTGTACCACCATGCGTGTGAACAAATCAATGTAAATACCCCAGACACGCTCACTTCAGGAAATGTTCTGGTATTGTTCACCAGGAATAAATGTTTCAATGCTGCCCTCCTGTTGGCTACAGTACAGTGCTTACCTTGATGAAGACATCGCTGCACGTGGTAGTGCAGCTATTAAACTAAATGTCAGAAATACTTTGAAAAAAATCTACGGTTCATTATTCTTGTTTTATAAGTGACAACTTCGACAAAAATACTCAAGTCGAGTATGAGTATGTGTCCCAAAAGGTGAGTTAACCCCTTGCACTGTATTATGCCCTGTGTGACCCCCCCCCCACCCCCCAAACATGCTGATGAAATAAACATACTACCTGCCAGTGCCAAGATCAACACAAGTTTAGCACTAATAAAACATTCTTGGTGTAAGTGGATCAGTAAAATGATCAAAAATAAATCTGCCCTACCCTTTAGCACAGCTTTTTTCCCAATGTTCTGTCCTCTTGGTGAAAGTTATACTTTTTCAATACCCAGAAAACATAAAGAGGCACTGAGGACCTTAGAATGGGGGGGGCAACAGGGTAATTAACATGAATACACCATGTACTGCTCATAAAGGAGCAATATGTAGGAATTGTTTTGGAAGCTAGATGAATTGCAGCAACAACAGTCTGTTGGTGCTGGTAGTTTTCCCTTGACTTCTAACTGACCAGCTTTAACCTGTAAAATCTTTAAAAATATATATATATATTTTAAAGATTTTTCAAGGTGATGTAGATTACTACATACAACCCTATTTCCAAAAGAGTTGGGATGCTGCATTAAATGCAAATATAAACATATTCAATTATGTGCAAATGATTTATCCCTGTATTTCATAAAAAATTGTGCAAAGACAACATATTAAATGTTGAAACTGAGAAGTGTTCTTGTTTTCGGACAAATACACGCCCATTTTGAATTTGACAGCAGCAACAGGTTTCAAAAGGTTGGAACAGGGGCTTGTTGACCACTGTGTTGCATCACCTCTTTTAACAATACTCTGTAAATGTTTGGGAACTAAGACCAACTGCTGTAGTTTTTAAAGTGAAATACACTCACCTAAAGGATTATTAGGAACACCTGTTCAATTTCTGACTGATTCAAGCTGATAGAAGAGCAACTTTGACTGAAATAACCACTCGTTACAACCGAGGTATGCAGCAAAGCATTTGTGAAGCCACAACACGCACAACCTTGAGGCGGATGGGCTACAACAGTAGAAGACCCCACCGGGTACCACTCATCTCCACTACAAATAGGAAAAAGAGGCTCACCAAAATAGGACAGTTGAAGACTGGAAGAATGTAACCTGGTCTGATGAGTCTCGATTTCTGTTGAGACATTCAGATGGTAGAGTCAAAATGTGGCGTAAACAGAATGAGAACATGGATCCATCATGCCTTGTTACCACTGTGCAGGCTGGTGGTGGTGGTGTAATGGTGTGGGGGATGTTTTCTTGGCACACTTTAGGCCCCTTAGTGCCAATTGGGCGTTGTTTAAATGCCACGGCCTACCTGAGCATTGTTTCTGACCATGTCCATCCCTTTATGACCACCATGTACCCATCCTCTGATGGCTACTTCCAGCAGGATAAGGCACCATGTCACAAAGCTCGATTCATTTCAAATTGGTTTCTTGAACATGACAATGAGTTCACTGTACTGAAATGGCCCCCACAGTCACCAGATCTCAACCCAATAGAGCATCTTTGGGATGTGGGGGAACGGGAGCTTCGTGCCCTGGATGTGCATCCCACAAATCTCCATCAACTGGAAGATGCTATCCTATCAATATGGGCCAACATTTCTAAAGAATGCTTTCAGCACCTTGTTGAATCAATGCCACATAGAATTAAGGCAGTTCTGAAGGCGAAAGGGGGTCAAACACAGTATTAGTATGGTGTTCCTAATAATCCCTTAGGTGAGTGTGTATTCCCATTCTTGCTTGAAATAGGATTTTCTAACTGCTCAACAGTTCGGGGTCTCCTTTGTCATATTTTTCGTCTCATAACGCGCCGAATGGTTTAAATGGGTGACCGATCTGGATTTCAGTTTAGCACGCAGACTCTTACTATTGAGCCATGTGTAGAGTTTTGTTTAGCATTAACTTGTTGAAATAAGCAAGGTCTTCACTGAAACAGTTGTTGTCTGGTTGGCAGCATATGTTGCTCCAATACCTGTATGTATTGTTCAGCAATTAATTGTGCCTTCACAGAGGTGCAAGTCACCCATGCCATGTGCACGAATGCACCCCCATACCATCACAATCCTGGCTTTTGAACTGTTCGTTTTAGATGCCGTCAAATTATGCTGTGAAATGTCATACTGAAATCCTAGCAAAGTGGCTAGAAAGAAAAACTTTAAGGAAATTTCCAGATTTTCAAAATAAAATCAACACTAAGATTTCTTGAAATCATGGGAACTTAGGCAGAGTTTTGCAAAGCTTACCCACAAGGCATTGGCTTGCAAAGGAATGCATCATTCCTATTGGAACCAGAATGTCTGACACAAAGATGGATATTTTATGTAATTGTTACAATCATTTCAGTAGCGGGTGCAAAATGTATGTTTGACTAAATTATTGGATCACTTTAGACAAATGGATGTGTTTGATGTTTTTGTAGCTAAGATAAATTAATCAGTCAAAGTACATACAAAAAAAGGACAATAAAACTTCAACTTGAAGCAGGGCATGCTGGGAAAATTTTCATTTTAAACGTATAAAAATTTAGTAAAAGTCAGTAAAACAAACGTTTTAAGTTATTGGGAACATTTATCTAACTTCGAGTTACACTTAGTAGAAACATTTGAGTAAGGAATACGTTAGGGTTTAGTGTAGTTTCTTTTTTGCAAGGTTGAGTTTTAACGTGCATTTATGGATGCAACGACGTACTGTGTTCACAGACCATAGTTTTCGGAAGTGTTCCTGAGCCCATGCAGTCATGTCCACTACAGAATTGTCTGTTTTTAATGCATTGCCATGCATTAGAAGATCACGGCCATCCATTATTAGTTTTCGGCCTTGTCCTTTGCATTCAGAGTTTTCTCCGGATTCCCTGAATCTTAATGATATTATATACCATTGATCACGAAAAAATAACATTTCTCAGTTTCAACATTTGATATGTTGTCTGTACTATTTTCTATTGAATAATACATTTAAATTATTTGCACCTCATTGTATTCAGTGTTTTCCTACTTTTTTTGTAAACGTGTTTGTAGAATGATTCCCTAATCTATGCAGCCCTACATTCTGTGAATTGTGTAGAAATCTAGCAACCAGGAAATGACAGAGGAATTTACAGAGGAACCCCAGTCTGCCATTCTTCGTCATTGTGCTTGAGGAGGAAATTATCATATCTCTTAGTTACACTCATTGGACGTATGCATGAGAGTACTGTTTTTCATACGGCAACAGAAGCTAGTCTGGCATTTTAGGAGGCACTTTTTAATCAAAATAATTTCTGGTTGGTGGAGAGTGCCTGCCTCAAGTGGAGGAGTTTAAGTATCTAGGGGTGGAGAGAAACCCCTCCACTTGAGGCAGGCAAAGTATCTAGGGGTCTTGTTCACGAGTGAAGGAAGGATGGAACGGGAGATTGACAGACGGATCGGTGCAGCTTCTGCAGTAATGCGGTCGATGTATCGGTCTGTCGTGGTGAACAAATAGCCGAGCCGCAAGGCGAAGCTCTCGATTTACCGGTCAATCTACATTCCTACTCTCACCTATGGTCATGAGCTTTGGGTCATGACCGAAAGGACAAGATCCCGGATACAGGCGGCCGAAATGAGCTTTCTCCGCAGGGTGGCCGGGCGATCCCTTAGGGTGAGAAGCTCCGTCACCCGGGAGGAGCTCCGAGTAGAGCCGCTGCTCCTCCACATCGAGAGGGGTCAGCTGAGGTGGCTTGGGCATCTGTTTCGGATGCCTCCGGAACGCCATCCTGGGAAGGTGTTCCGGTCCCGTCCCACCGGGAGGAGACCCCGGGGAAGACCTAGGACACGCTGGAGGGTCTATGTCTCCCGGCTGGCCTGGGAACGCCTCGGTGTCCCCCCGGAAGAGCTGGAGGAAGTGTCTGGGGAGAGGGAAGTCTGGGCATAGAATGTTTCCCCCGGATAAGCGGAAGAAGATGGATGGATGGGTGGATGGGTGGATGGATGGATGGCATTTCTGGTTGAATATATGTTGTGAGACACTATCGTTCCACTATTACTGCAGATGCGTTATGGACAGTATCTGATATTACAATATAATGCAAAAGCTTTTTGCAGGGATATTTCATTGCTGCTCTATTTACCTATATATATCTATAATTTAATATGATATTAAAATATCATGTGTCATCAAGGATTTGAATTTCCTCACTCACGTATACGAGTGTTTCTGTATTCCTCTGGTGGAAACTGTCCATCTACATTTCCTGGTTGCAAATAAACAATATCTAGTATTAATTTCATAGTTATAGATTTCATAGTTGCTAAATAGCCTTTTTCAGAAATCAGAAGCGGTCTTTCGTTCATCTCAATATCAAAAAGAGGAGCCAACTAGCAAGCTCCTGAATCTGTTAAAACTAGTACCACCCTCAAACCTGCCTTCACAGCTCCAGTCAGGCTGTAGTCTTTACACAGCCAGAGAAAATGTGTCAACTTTGCTATCCTGCAATGTTCTGGTCATTAGGAACATTGTTCAGACCAATGAACAAAGGCAGCCATATCTACCTGCCATTATGGTGATCAGGCAATCGGTGAAACCCAAAAGCCACAATAATTGCTGCAAAACATACATTTTCAGATGAGACTAATTCAATCAGCCAATGATGTCATTGATTTTACTTTCCCAGCATGAACTTTCCAAAAGTCTGCTGTGTATAATTTTCTGGAAAACCTTTAATCACTCAATTATGTTGGGGCACTGAAAAAAACACAGTAGACATTCTCTTTAAAACACCGAGAGGTTTTACCAACATAAAATAAATCAGTTACAGGGCTCAACATTTTTTTAAAAATGACACTGGCCCCAAAAACATTTTTAATCTCCCTGCTTCTGAAAGTTGTAATTTCAGCGTTACAACAAAAAACCAAATGCTTTTGTAACTTAAAATGTGTATTCTTTTGTAAAATGCATTCTGGATGTATAAAACAAACAAATATTTTATTTCATTGCATTTCTAATTATGAATTTTTTTTAATAAAATATTAACAGACAACAGAACATTTAGCTTTTAAACAAAACACTAACTCCCCAGGGGGACAAGGTGAACAGCTGTTCTGTGTTAGTTACTAGGTGTGCGATTGTTAAGTTGTGCAATCACCCAATAGGCATCTGCATTTACATTTCTGACCAGTACAATCAAGGGCCTTGAAGACGTTTTGTCAGCAACCCGCTTGGCTGTCATGCGGGCCAGGGGCTGTTTGCTATTGGCATGGCTGGTCAGGGACTGTTTGCGAAAGTTGTCATTTGGGTCCATATATGTAATTGGATCAAATCTGTATATATTGATATTTTCATAGCTTACATGTAACCTGGTAACTACACGAAGTCTTTCACATGCTAGTTCACCTAGGATTCAGGAATAATTGGATCTGAGGTAAATTGTTGCTTCTAGGGCTTTGCAGGGCTCTTTCTAAAACCACGCACCATTTCTCCCAAACCAGAAAATGTGTTATTTGTACAGAGAATAGTAATTTTATTCGTACACATGACTTATCTTTAGTCATATGTGCTGTACCTAATTGCGACATATCAATAACACCATGTTCAATACTATGAGTTGTCCTTAAGTGTATTGATAATAAAGACCGTAAGTCAGTGGTTCCTGTGCCAAATAATGTGATTTGCTTGAGTTTTTCTTTTTTTAATAATCTACACCTAGCTACATTTCCTATTGCACTTTTGATAATTTCACATAAAGATTAAGTCATTATACAGTATGCCTAAATATACATGTAACATTTTAACAATCAATATGTTACTGGGATTAACAGATGTAATTTCAAGTTGGTATGCAATATTAGGTGCAGTACCATATTTCTAGATGCCTATATGTTGGGTAGTTGAAAGCAAATGTTTTGAGTTCACTGAAAATGACAGATCTTTGAAATGGTGCAACTTATTGGCAAGTGACATTGTCTACTGTGATTTAGAGCTGTTGAACGGGTTTGACAAGAGTGTTGAAATAGTGGTAATATTATAAAAATCACAACATCGTACTGCATTATTTAGTGTCAATATGTGGAGATATTTTACACCTCACAAAGGTAGAGTATCAGAAAAAACTAAATTCTGAAATTGGGCAGGTATTCTGCTGTTCTAGCTTCGAGGGGCTGATTGTTCCATTGGGATGCCTGGACGTAAAACCGCTTTGACTGGGCTCAGTGCGTTCCAAGAGACCAGAGGTGGCAGAACATAGTGCTGGGTTCAGGCCGGCCCTAGGCATAAGCAATTTAGGGCCCCCGACCTCTAGGGGGCCCCAGTCCGCTAGTCAGCCCAGGACCAAATCAAAATGAGTATTGAGTAGTACTTCCCTGTACTATTTCAAAGCCAACCTCCATGGTCTTGTACTGGATGCAAGCTTCAAAGGTAAGCATGTAGAGTTTGCGGAGAAAGGTAATGTGGGAGAACTACCATAATCTTATTACCATTATAATTGTTTTTGTTCTCAATTAAAATGTTCTTGCATTTTAAAGCAGGAAGCTGCAAGTAAGAATATAAAAACCAGGGATGCTGTTAATCCTGCCATGGTCTGAATGAGCCATGAGCTGCATTTTCTCAGAATAAGTCTCTGAAAGGTCATTCACTGATTTTAGAATGAATTAGAAAATACGCCATCAAACTGGAACAGATTGACATATGTATGCGATACAATAAATAAAAGATATTAAAAGTTCAATGCATGTTTGTTTACTGTTGCAGTGAAGAACCAAAGCTTTAATTAAGTACTGACATAATTAGATTGCGCATGCACTGTGTAAAAAGAAATGAGAGAACTTTACTGTTGTACTAAAGATATCCCATTTATATTCAGAATGGATCGTGTGAATATAAAGGCTGATTTACTTTCTCGACTTTAAGCACAGAGAGTACTAGATAAGTAGTCTGCTGTTTTATATGAAGCATATTTGTAAATGGCGCTTAAAAAGTACTTGGAATGCTGGTAAATGTAAATGTCAACTTAGCAGCTTAGAAAAACATTCTCTTGAAAACATACAGTATCTTTTTTTGGAAAGTGATTATGTATTGTAAAAGCAGTAACCTGGGCATTTAGAATTAAATGTTGGGTGTCTCAATATAAAATAACTTGGACAGTAGAAAATTTCAACTCTGTCAATTTTACAAAATGTCCTCTATTGTTTCCATATGTGACACTGATATTTTAGTCACTGTGGTTGTATATATCTGGATCAATGGAAGCCCCAGTCTTAATCTGGGATTGGGTTTAATTTAAAAAATGTCCATTTGACCACTAACACACACGGAACCAGAAGTGAGAGTGCTGAAGGGTAAATTCAGTAAGCTAACCACGTGTTTTTGGTTGTTCAGTCAATTAATTATGCCCATTTCAAACATACTAACTTCCAGAGTATAATTAGAGGTATTTCTGGGTGTTTAGGCAAGTTTGCTGGCTAATATATTAAACCTACTATGTAGTACTCCCATTTTGCCCAGGAAGTCAGGATTTGCTTACATAAGACAAAATAATTTTACTTCAAGTTTTGCATGAAGAATCGAGCATCTAAAAAATAATTGGCAAAAAAAAAACAGATTTATTTTGTTATCGTAATTCTGTCTATTTTTAGGAAGTGATACTGAGTTCTGTCTCATAGGGGGTTCTGTCTCATACATTTGTTCTGTCTCATACATTTGTAACTGCCACTTTGAACCAAAACTCGCACATTTTGTTTATCTTAATGGCAAAAAGAAAAAACGAACAAGCATAATCGTTGCATTTTAAAAGGCACTTTTTTTCTAATGTATCTCCTGTTGACACACACTGATGATGATGATGATGATGATGATGATGATGATGGTCAGAGCTGCTTTGTGTCCCCTCTCTCTACCTGCTCTGGCAAGCCTTTTTATGATGCTCGTCAGTCTCTCAGGCAGTCGATCCGTCCCGGCCAGCACCGCTCTAGGCTTTATTTAGCACATTCTGTGTAATGATTGCTGATGAAAGGCAGTCTATGGATAAGGCCTTAGTTTGTGTTGTCGTTAGTGTGTGGTTTGCTTTCAATAGTCTGTACCCACAAAGCATCTCAAACAACCATTTTTCGATGATCAGAGGAGGATGTAGGAGATTTTGTAACAAAATACCCAGAAACTGAGCCAGGAATAAAATAAACTCTTTAGTTTATTTGTTAGTAATCCCACTAGTTTTAGTTAACGCAGATATTAATTTTAAAATTGGGAGGACTCATTTACAGGGAAATTATGGGGAAAGTGCTTGAAAAGAACATGGCATTAAGTGATGTAAAACATGTAATAAAGTCACATTCTCTGTGATTGTCTGAAGCAGTCAGAGTTCACAGATGACGATACCTTTGTTCCCTATCATTTCCAATAATGTAATTGAGTCATTGCTTCATGACAATGGGTCAGAGCTGTGCGCTCTGGGTCATTGTCATACTGAAAGATTAATCTTTGACCCAGTCTGAGGTCTTGTGCACTCTGGATCATGTTTTCCTCAAGGACTCTGTATTTTGCTCTTTTCATCCTTTCCTCAGTCCTCACCAGTCTCACAGTCCCTGCCACCGAAAAGCATCCCTGTTGCATCATGGGAGTGGTATTAGCAAGGTGATAAGTGGGACAATTTCTCGCCAGATGTATCGCTGCGCATTCGGGCCTGGTAATTTGATTCTGGTCTCATTAGATGAGAGAATCTTTGTCGTACGTCCTCAAGTTAGAACGTAATTTGTCTTTTACTCAGAAGTGCTTTCCATCTAGCCACTCCACCATAAAGGCTTGATTGATGGAGCGCTGCAGAGATGGTTGTCTTCCTTGCAGGTTCTCCCATCACTGCCGAGAAACGGAAACTCTGTTAGAGCGGCAATTGGGCTGCTTAGTATAGCCAGTTTTTGGGGATTCCAGTCTTCCATTTCATAATGATGGAGCCCACTGTGCTCCTGAGAACTTTTAAAGCTTTAGCAATAGTTTTTATCGCCATCCCCATTTCAGAGGTCTGTGGAGTGTTCCACATGGCTTGGTTTTTGCTCTGACACACCCTGAAGTATAAGACCTTGTGTATTAGGCAATTAAAAGTGTTTTTTTAATTGCCTAATATGTTGTCATGCGTACATCTTTCCTATTTTTCATTTGGTTTTGTTAGTTGGTATTATAATATTGTATTAAAAATCCTACAGTTTGGCTGAATGCTTTTAACAACAACTGCAAATTGCTGTTGATACATATTGTATCACGTCGAAGTGCTAATGTTGCGTAACACCTTTGAAAAGCCTATTATTTAATCACTGAACACAGGCCTAGATGCTGCCCACTTTTTGCTCTAGTTATGCCTAACTTAGTCACTTGATATTGTGCAAAATAGCATGCTGTAGGTAAGTGGAATATCTGAAAAGTAAAATATGTGATTATTTCTCTAGTGGTTATAAGTATTTAGGCAAAAAATCTGAATCATCATCAAAATTGAAAGAGACAATATTGTGTTTAATCGTATGGTCTAGGTATGGGAAGGCTAGAACTAGATTTAACCACAGGTACAATAAGTTCATACCTGTATTACATTCAGTTATAATCACATTGTTTAATATTTTGTTTTAGAGCTTTCTAGTTTTAGTTCTGTATTGTTTTTATCCAACAAAACAAAAAATAAAATTATAATAAAAGAAACATTCTTTTACCTGGCAAGTATGCTATGGACACACTCTTATTTACTGCAACGATCTGGGAGCCGTGAGGGTCAGCTGTCTTGCACCCGGACGGAACCACTGGGTTGTTCTGAGAACACGGGGACGGAACCACTGGGTTGTTCTGAGAACACGGGGACGGAACCACTGGGTTGTTCTGAGAACACGGGGACGGAACCACTGGGTTGTTCTGAGAACACGGGGACGGAACCACTGGGTTGTTCTGAGAACACGGGGACGGAACCACTGGGTTGTTCTGAGAACACGGGGACGGAACCACTGGGTTGTTCTGAGAACACGGGGACGGAACCACATGGGTTTTCGTTAGAACCAGGGGCTTTTGTTTACTGGCCTTCTTCACCACTAAGTCCCACTGCTGCCCTGAATTTGCCTCCTTGGCTGTCTGTTTCCAATCCCTGGTCTGTGGGTTGGTCATAAATATCAAGACGTTCTTCCGACAGCTCCAAAGTAATTGCCTGTCCGTGGCACAGAAATGTTGCCTTTATCTGTTATTAAGACATCTGTTGGAAGCTCTTTACTGGTTAGGACACCTCACAAGGTGCATAAAGTATTTTGATACAAAAGGATCAGAAATGTGAGACAGATGTCTGAACATGGCTTAACTATTTTGTTCTTCACTTAACTAAAACAGCTTGTGATGTTTTACAGCCCTTTGTATGGCGAGGACTTCTACTTTGAGATACCACGACCATTTCAGTGTTTGTCCTTCTACGTATTTGCCAAGGGGGTTTTTCAAAGGGACCTGCCTGTGGGTAAGTTGAAACCGACGCCGTATACAGCATACTATATATACACACACACGGGCGCGCACCCACACACACACACACACACACACACACACAGCGAGAGTGGGGTCATAATCCCACCAATATTAACCCTACATTTAACCCTCTTAACTACATCCCATGATAATTTGTATTGATATTAGATATGTCTTATTCTTCTGTACATTTCCAGGCAGTTACTGTCTTTCCATGTCTTTACAAAACAGTGATACTTTAAAGTATGATGTTTGTCTTTGAGATCAATAACACGTCAGCATAGCCTGTAAAACGGAGCAACCTTCTCCTCTATCCCACTGAATTCTCTTTTCCTAACTGTCAAATCCGTGAGGCCAATCAAACAATGAAATCAAATGTATTTAGAAATCCCCTTTTACATCAGCAATTGTCACAATGAGCTTTTTACAAACATCCTATGAGGTAATTTAATAGAATTGTACAGTCACATTTAGTATGGTTTCACCCGGTTTCCAAAAAGGTTGGGATGCTACATAAAATGCTAATTAAAACAGAATGGAGTGATGTGCAAATAATTTATCCCTATATTTAATTGAAAATAGTACAAAAACATCATTTCAAATGTTGAAACTGAGAAATAGTTTTGTTTTTGGAAAAATACCATTTTGAATTTGATGCCAGCAACACAAAAAAAGTTGGCACAAAAATGTTGGGACATGGGGCATCTTTACCACTTTGAAAATCTTGCTTGATAAAGGATTTCATCTGCTCAGCAGTTCTGGGTCTCTTTTGTCATATTTTCTGTTTCATAATGTGCCAAATGTTTTAAATGGGTGACTGGTCTGGATTGCAGGCAGGCCAGTTTAGCACCCAGACTCTTTTACTACAGAGCCATGCTATTGAAATACGTGCAGAATATTGTCTTGTTGAAATAAGCAAAGCCTTCCCTGAAAGATGTTGTTGCTCCAAAACCTGTATTGTTCAGCAAATAATGGTCCCTTCACAGATCTGCAAGTCACCCATGCCATGTGCACTAATGCACCCCCATACCATCACGGATGCAGGTTTAGAATTGTGCACTGATAACAAGCTGGATGGTCCCTTTCCTCTTAGTCCAGAGGATGCGGTGTCCATGATTCCCAAAAATAATTAAAACTTTTGATATGTCAGACCACAGGACAGTTTTCCACCTCAATCCATCCAACTTAAATGAGCTTTGGCCCGGAGAAGGCAGTGGTGGTTCTGGATCTTGTTTATATATGGTTTCTTTGCATAGTAGAGTTTTAACGTGCATTTGTGGATGCAGTAATGTATCAATCAATCAAATGTATTTATAAAGCCCTTTTTACAACAGCAGTTGTCACAAAGTGCTTTTACAAAAACACCCAGCCTTAAACCCCAAGGAGCAAACAACAGTAGTGTTGAATTTCAGTGGCTAGGAAAAACTCCCTAAGAAGTGTCTGGCCATTGATCAACAGCAGCAGTGTGTCCTCCTTACTGAGGGGGGTTTTGAGTTTTATTTCCTCCAACAGACGACCTGCTCAGAATGCAGAAATGAATGTGACTGGTTGACTCAATGGAGAGGGTGGAGATGATGTCCTAAGTCTGCAGTCACTCTATTTGAGTTTCAATTTAAAACGGTTAGGGTTAATGTTAGAGTTATGGCAGGAGACACAAATACTGGTCAGATCTCCTATTGAACTATTCAGCTTTTTGAAATGCAAGCTCCGCCCTTGCCATTGAGTCAACCAATCACATTAACTTTTACCTTAAGGGCAGATCTGCCTCCAAGTCATGTTTAAGTGAAACTCCAGTGTACTGTATAATTGGGGAAAATCACTTATGTTCATACAATAACCACACTAAACCACTTTAGGAATACCTTTTAAGTTAGGGAAGTTTGGAAGTCATTGATGCAGTTAATTATTATTCACATGGGCAACGCCATTCTGTTTTATTATTTTCAAAAAACCGGGAGTAATTTGAAAACTCTCTTTCCCTAATCCAACAAGAGTAATTGTTGAAGTAAAAACAAGGTGTTGATGCCAAAATAAAGGTTATACAGCGTTACAGAAGTTGGATAGGGAAAGAGACAGTTTTCAAATTACTCCCGGTTTTTTGAAAATAATTACTGCATCCACAAAACTACACAAACACACAATTTCAATGTGCTTTCAGCCTGATAATTTCCCCGTAGGTTGACCCCAGTCTGTCTGATTTCAGGAAAGGTATCCATCCGGAAGGAGGACCTTTGTAAATTTAGTGGGAAGGAGCACTGGTTTTGCCTGCAACCTGTGGACCCAAACTCTGAAGTCCAGGTAGGTGTCAATCAGGAAATGGGGGGGGGGGGGGGGGGGGGGGTTAGTGAACCTTCTAGGCATTGTACTACTACATTTGCCATAGGGCTGTCTAATGGTATTGATTTCAGTTTGTCACCAGTCAGACACTTTGTTTGTCCGACTGCATCTTTTCAGCAGACTTCTCCTGACAACCTGTTTTTGCATTGTCTCCATGTTGGGAGGAATGGCCACTGGGCAGATTCAGTGGGGGACTGTTGTTTGAAGGCCCAGTGAATTAAATATTGTGACTTTTATATTTTGTTTTCCACAATATAATAGCAGCTACACCCGCCATAATGTGATTAACACCGCAAACAGTTATTTAGCCAGTTTTTGTTGCCTTTTCCAATCTGGTGCCTGCATTGAGTATGAATTGCATCATATTCTAGACTGCACACTGCAGGCCTAGCAAACCAAGCCTGTAATATACACCGCACAAGAACAACACATTTAATATCCCAACTTTAATCAAGCAGTCCATTTTTTATTTCTGGTAAAGTTGTCATTATTTTCCCAATGGAGTATCTTGTCTACTGTTTTGTTTGTCTATTACATCAGATTCTACATAGTAGGCAGTCATTTCCCGAGCCCTATTTTATAATCTTAAGATTGGGGCCTTTTTTCATGCCATTTTGGAGAGAACCCAAAGCTATAGTGACCACAATTACTACATTTTGCTATGTGCGTAGCCTCCTCTTAATATGAGTCATACCGAATTGTATTGTTTGCCTGCAAATGCATAATAACAAACTTTTAATCATCAGTGGAGAGCAGTGACAAATGTATGTGAACATGGTTGAGTATCAGAAAGTCCCACGCAGCCACTCAGCAGTTCCTGGTCACCATTTATTCCAGTATATGGACAGCTCTGTGCTAATAGTGACAGATTCATAGTGTAAACTATAACCATGAATTGGCTTAAAAAGTAAGTAAGTTACCAATAACAATTTTGATCTGATTACACATTAAATATTGAATGTAAGCCTCTATTAAATATTTTTATGCTTACTTTGTAACTGTTTCTCGGTGCAGTCATTAGTATTGCTGTATTGCTATATGGCTATATTGCCCTCAAACAGTCTCAAAAGAAAGGTGTCCCAGGAAAATATGTTTTCCAAACTCATTTGGAAATGACGTGGGACTTCTGTTTTTTTTATATATCACTGCCTTTGCCGAGCCCTGCCTTATTTGTTTTTTAAAAAATTGTCTGACGCTTTCAGCCACTGTGAGAAGGTTTTTGAATGAAACGGGTGCTCTGGGGATGCTAATGGCAGGGCTTATTGCTCAAAGTGAAAATATGAAAATACTGAAATGGGAAGACCTATATTAGAGGACTTCCACTCTCTTAATATTCACATTGTCACACTGATGGAATGAGTCATGGAAATGCTTCCTCATACATAACACTTCCAGTTAGTAGCGTAGCGCAACACCGCCAGGAAGTAGCGTAGCGCAACACCGCCAGGAAGTAGCGTAGCGCAACACCGCCAGGAAGTAGCGTAGCGCAACACCGCCAGGAAGTAGCGTAGCGCAACACCGCCAGGAAGTAGCGTAGCGCAACACCGCCTGGAAGTAGCGTAGGGCAACACCGCCTGGATTTTACCTGCTGCACATGCCGAAAGCTACTGTCAGATGCCAACCTCTGAGAACTACCACTGAGTAGTAGTTTGTTCTTGTGTAGTCAGCAGATTTTGGGACATGGAGAGGGAAGAAACATCTGAGATTTCACTCAACAGTAGCATATTCTGGCTAACTGTGTCCTAGTCTAGGCTGTTCTGAGGAATAATATGCTACTGTGACCCCCTCCAAAGTAGGTGTTTTTAATCTTGTTACATCAGGATGGATTGCAATGTGTGCCTGTGTTCTATAAAAATTTAGTTTAAGCTGATTCAGGAACTGTGAGTAAAGCATGAGTGGGTTAGAGGTAGTTGCTCGTTTTCTGTTGTTGATGATGGGACAGATTTGAGTATGAATTTGTCCTTTTTGACACTGACCTAAGGTGGGTTTTCTGGATCTAGTGGCTTGAGGTCAGGGTTGGGGACGTCATTCCTAAATCTGTGCCCGTTGGAAAACGTGGACCAGAATGAAATGGTAATACAGTGCATAACAAGGCATATTGTGAAGTTGTGTGGCAATGACCTTGATTTCATTCATTTGCTAATTTGGGTACAAAGTGGAGAAAACTTTGCAACAGCAAATGGAAAAAGATTGCTTCATGTATTTCATCCATGTTTGTCATTTATGTGGTGTTAAATGAATAGAACCCAGATGGCCTTAATTCAGCCTCGAAGGCAGGTCAGGATTATTCTCACCACATCAGCCGAGGCTTATCTTCCATTAACAATCACTATCTGAGCTCAACGTGTGTGTGTGTGTGTGTGTGTGTGTGTGTGTGGTATTTCTTAAACACCGCCCCCCACACTTCCGAAACACAAGGCATCAGCCTAAACCACATCCGAACTGATAAAAACTTTGAGCGTTGGTGAATGTAACAGCTAGCTGTGGCTCATCTCACACCCTGACGCACATCGCCAATATTAACCTGAACACACCATAGAGGAACACAGAGATAGTCTGCCAAGGACCTCCTGTTACTCATATCCTCTTGCTTTAGAGTTAACTTTTAACTCATTCATAGAGTACACTCACGCTGCCTTGGTAACCTCAAGACGCCCAATATGAACTGCACTGTATGTAACCTGAACTCTTAAGTCAATTGAGTTCTTGAATTTACAAACGGAAATCCATCAGAACCGACCGTACCAAACATCGTATCGTAGGCATTTTGCGGATATTTTTTCATTGAGTTTGAGATTAAATAACATTTGCTAATATAGGAGGGTTTGTGATTAGGACTAGTTTAAAGGTTAATAAAAAAATAAATAATACTGTTGAGTATATTTATGTTACACAGTATTGTGTTGAATTATTGCTATTGTATCAACTAAGGCAATTTATGGCGATGTGGATTTTTGTACATTGTGCCATGAATTGAAGTAACTGTGCTACACTAGGCGTGGCTTAGAATGTCTCTATAATAGACTAATAAAAATAAAAAAAATTGTCTTGCAAAATCTAACTTTGCTTTGCAAAATACTCCACTACTGCAGCTACCTACCTACCTATACCTTTCTCTATGGCGTTCTAAATGAATGGCAAACGTACCTTCCGCTGACAAATGCCTGAAGTCCTGGAGGGGATGGCAGTTCGGCAGCGTTGATCAGGGAGCGTGGGGGCATCGCCACCAGGGGTTTTCTGAGGTCATCATGCTCTTATGACTCACTCAGGTGGCTGAGGTCGTGAGGTGAATTTGCCCTCACAACTGTCGACCCACGTGGCGTCTTCATTGGAAGAGCCGTGTGGGGGTGGAGGGCTGGGGGGGGGGTAGAATGGCTTGGTGCAGATGCCTGCCATGAAAGCTTGCTGCAATCTCCTAATCTATTTGAAGTTGTCGCAATGAGACGACCTTGATAATAATACACACCATCTGTTTTTGGGTGTCCTACTACTATTGCATTCTGTCTTTGAACACCAAGTTAGACGTGGATGGGAGAAAATCTGAAAGGAAATCCTGTTGACAGTGTCTTTTCTCTTTTCCCAGGGAAAGGTTCACCTAGAGATGCGCTTGAATGAACTGATCACAGAGAATGGCTCTGTGTGCCAGCAGTTACTGGTCCGGTGAGTATCCGAGCTGGAGCAGTGTCTCCGTATTCCCTCATATGGTATATGTTATGATGGGCAGTGGCATAACCTGATCCAAGATCTGTTTGTCAGGTCACCTGCTACTTCAAATACTGGAGTACTATTTGTTCATTGAAAAGGCTCACAGTGAAATACAAATGTAGTTGATGGAGGAATCCAGGTTCTGTCTTTTACGATTATTACACTGCACAGTTAGGATCTTCATATCAACTGGGCCGGATTGTGCAATTTCATTCAGTTCTGTCATCACGTTCTGCAATTGGCTTTTGCAAGGCTATGTCTGCCAACTTTCAACAGTGCAATAAAAACGTCATACAATTCTGACACACATGACCAATGTGTCATCGTCACTTCCAGTAGGCTAGCATAATGAGGTCAGCGCTAGGGTTACTCACCTGCGAGTTCCCCACCACCATATATACTAAATCTATTTGTTGAAGCTCCTTGCCATAATTCTACCAGTCGCCCCATCGTCACCTGACCCTGCTAGGTGGCTGGAATGGCTGGGACAATTCAATGTGCTTTACAAATATATATTTTTTTAAATAAAATAGAATAAAAACAAATACTAGAATAAAAACATCAAATAAGCAATTCAATGTGCTTTACATAGAATAAGAAACTAGAAATGGAATAAAAACTAAATGAAAACACAACTGGTAGGATCCTTAGTAGATTCCATGAGGAAGCTATAAAATCTGTAAGGCTATAACAGTGTGGTTAAGTGTTAGAGCTTAGTCATAGGCACGTGACAAGAGAAGTGTTTTTAACCTGGATTTTAAAAAATTATGCGTTTGCAGATATTCTGGTAATTTATTCCAGTTGTATGCTGTATAACTGCAAAATGTTTTGCCAGTGTTTAATGCGGATTCGCCCTTCTCAATTTAAAATCTTCTAACATATCAGAAATGTTTTCAGGGCCAAAACCATTCAGTGATTTATAGACTAAAAGCACCACTTGAAAATATATTCTGTAACTGACTGGAAGCCAGTGTAAAGATTTAAAAACCGGAGTGATGTGCTCTGTTGTATTGGTCCAGGTTAACATTTTAGCAGCAGCATTCTGAATGAGCTGTAGCTGTTTTACTTACTTTTGGGGATTCCAGTTAAGAGGCCATTACAGTAGTCTACTGGAGATAAAAGCATGGATGAACTTCTCTTGGTCTTTTTGGGACACCAAGCCCTTGGTTCTGGCTATGTTTTTAAGATGATAGAAGTCTGTTTTGATGGCCACTATGAAAAAACAATCCTGTATGATTCTTTTTGGCCTTTTCTTATAGGTTTGTTATAATAACCAGTCCTGTAAGATTTTTTTGTAGATTTCCCTTACTGGATTTTCATTGGAAATAAGAATCCTATTTGATGGTAATAGAAAATCATAAATGAAATGGCTACAGATATGAACTGTCTCTGCCCTTTTTGTCATGGCAGAGACAGAGCTAGGTAACCATTAATTATTCTTAGCAGATCAGAACCTGATCAACTAGTTATGTGGTTCATTTGCTTTCCAATCCATAAGTGTGGAATTTGTCTGGACCAAATGGTCCTGTGTTTGAATGTGAAACCTGCAAGTAATGCCAAATCAAGTATCAACAGTCCTTTTCCTAATGTGAATACTGTCTTCGTAGAGGATATTGGTTTTGCAGTATTGCTATCTGTCTAACTAACATGCCACTTACCCGGCACAAACTCTGTGCAGAAACAGGAAGAGCACAAACCACAGCGATGTAACCCAGGGGATTTTTTTTTAAAGTATAACTTTGTATATATATTAAAACAAACAAAATAAATGTCTTCTCCTTTCTAAACCTCCAAATTGCCGACTGCACACATCACACTGTATGCCACTGAGATGAACATTGGGGTATGTAGTTCAGCTGCATTGCTGGGTGGATGGCGTGCATGTTGTGCATTCTGTGTCTCTGTCATATTTGAGGTGTCTGTAGAGCTTGGAGTCCACCTGTGGATTGGACGTATTTTAGAAAGGCCCACATCTGTCTGGATAAGGTCCTACACGTCACAGTGCGTCCCGGGCCAAAGCCACGAAGTCCAAGGAACTCTCAACAGACCCCTGAGAATTGTTTTCGAGGCATAGATCTGGGTAACGTTGTAAAAACAATTGCTAAAGCGTTGTCAGTTCCCAGGAGCACAGCGGGCTCAATCAATGTGAAATGGAAGAAGTCCGGAATCACAAAGACTGTTCCTAGAGCTGGCCGTCGGGCCATGTTCCCCATGCAGGGGGGGGGTGGCTAAGCCCCGAATGTATTGTGATCCTAGCAACGCCTCTTTTTGATTTAGTTTTTTCGTTATAGTGTACTGCCTGTAGATTGATGTCAAAAAAATGTAATCAGTTATAATAAATTATAAATGTTGTTCATTACACAAAAGGGGAAGAAAGTAAAGGGGTCTAAATGCTTCCCGAAGGCACTGCATCTCCACAAACATGTAGCAAGGCATCTGTGACAATATCCTCCCCTAAAAAGTATGCACCGCTTCCCTTCTGATTACCATAGGGCCTCCCATGAGCCAATCAGCGATGAGCAAAACCTGTGGTAATGGGACTAAAGCTCTGTTTTTTGTGAGATGGTGGAGAATTAATCGAGCCAGTATAAGAATGACCGTTTTAGAGCATTATTTCTGATACTTCATATGAAATTGTCCATCCTATGAGTCTTTCTGACTGCAAACAAGGGGGTTAATGATTTCAGTAGAACTCTGAAACATAAGGTCTTACAGACTGGCTCTCCGTTTATACACTCATTTTGATATATTTCATTAACTTTAAGTTAAACTTTTTAAGTCAATTGTTACTTTGCTGATAATAAAGTCCGGGACAGAATTCTGCCCCACATTTGTGTTTCTTTCATGGCAATGTGAACAAGTGTCATTCATGTCATCTCTATGGCTCTCTCTTTCATTTTTCTTTTTGTGTGTGTGGTAGGGAGTAATTTGCATGAGACTGAGTGTTCGTGAAAATGTACATGAAATCTAAAATGTTCTTAGTGTTTTTCATTTACTTTTTTCATTCACATGAACATGCAGATCAAATTCCTGACGAACTGTGTGGGCCATTTGATGTAGGAAAATCAGAATTTGTTAGAAGTAGCCTACTCTGTTATCCAGTGAACATTGTGAAGTAAAATTCCACGACTGGGGGACAATCAGCGAAAGGTTTTTATGGAACGCATGCAGAACGTTTTGAAAATGTGAACCGGTGTTCCTTGGGGCTGGGTGGACACAATGGCATGGCATGAGGTAGAATCATAGTTGGTGTGGAATCGTTAGTGCTACTTTTGATCTGACTATATAGTACTCTGAAAATAAGCAAATGTCTTGCGTGTTTCTGTGCCTTTTCCTGCCCTCAAAAGTTTACATTGCTATATAACCAGTTTTTCACCTTGTTGATGCATTTGTAATGTTTATACTGTGTATTTATGTTGTAGTTAGGAGTGCTCTTCTGTAGCAAGACCTTGGTGTCCGTATTGACTGCCTGTCAGAACATAAGATACATAAAGGTAAACCTTTTTATAGACTTGCCCAGTGTAATGCCTGTCAGGCACCAACACAAAAGGCTTGAGCCCGGTACCCTCTCTTAAGAATTCCTTACTGTACTGTGGCTTCACACACTGTGTTCATTGTCAACATCCCCTTGTCCACGCACAGTCTCCTCTTTTAGACGGAGTGTCTGTGCTGTCCCTGAGGGCTCCCTTTGACATTGCGTGTGTGTTTTTGCTTTACCAAGAGACCGTCATCTCCAGTGATCCTCTTAAGCTCTTTCAGAATGGGTGGGGTGTGTGGGTGAACTGCAGTCTTCAGGTCTCCATGTAGAAGTTCAATGGGCTTCGAGTCCAGGGCTTTGGCTGGGCCACTCAAGGACATTCACAGGCTTTTCCCGAAGCCACTCCTTTGTTGCTCTGGCTGTGTGCTCCGGGTTGTAACCTTTGCCCTGGTCTGAGGTATCTGTGTGTTCTGGATCAGGTTTTCTTCAAGGACCTCTCTGTATTTTGCTGTGTTTATCCTTCCGTCAACCCTGACTAGTCACCTAGTCCCTGCCACTGAAAAGCATCCCCATAACAAAACACTCCCACCACCATGCTTCACTATTACTACATCATGAAACTGCCTTTTAAGAGCAGAAATCCATTTGGTTGAAACACTTTTTTTTTTAAATATTTTCATTATGCAGATGTACTCTTTTTTGAAAATATTTTCACATACACACACACACCCTTGAGTGGATGAGAAACAATCCCTATTCCCTAACCTTAACCTAGGCCTAACACCTTACCTGAAACTAACCCCAATTTTAACTCTGTGCCCAAATGTATTCTTTTTAACTTACCCCTAAAATGGACATAAAATGGGACCTGTTGGGATTTTTTGATTTATTTTTTAGCATGTTTTTGTAGCTTTGTGTACAAACACACACTGTCTGGGCTCTGGTGATGTCATCCTTACAACATCTTGGTCCCGTGGCTGAGTACGTGGTCAAGGACAATCGTCATGGTATCCTAGACAAACAGTGCCTGTGTTTCCTGTCTCTTCTGTTCTTTTCTGACAGACAGCTGATGCACTAGTTTGTTTATTCATTCACTCTCCATTTGTGCTGCAATCCACTACTCATTTGTACTGCATTCCTTCCGGTCTTTACCTTGCCACTGTTCTGACAACCACACGTACGCACTCCGGATTTGCCTGTGCTCTCAGTTGAGATTGTCACTGTACTGTGTTGGGTCATTTGAGATTGTCACTGTACTGTGTTGGGTCATTTGAGATTGTCACTGTACTGTGTTGGGTCATTTGAGAATGTCACTGTACTGTGTTGGGTCAGTTGAGAATGTCACTGTGCTGTGTTGGGTCAGTTGAGAATGTCACTGTGCTGTGTTGGGTCAGTTGAGAATGTCACTGTGCTGTGTTGGGTCAGTTGAGAATGTCACTGTGCTGTGTTGGGTCAGTTGAGATTGTCACTGTGCTGTGTTGGGTCAGTTGCAGAACTGCTAGACTTAGGGGTGAATTCATGCATCTTAAATTGTGCATGTTTACAGTTGTTTAAAGAATTGAAAACATGTCTAGGTAGCACATTGTGAGTGTTAGGTTAGATTGTCAAATCATTTGATTGATCTAAGAAACACTGGAAGGTGAATTCTGTTGAAGTGAGGTGTGTTACTTTTATTTATTTTTTCATTTTTAAATAGTGTTTTCTTCCACTGCTTTCTTTCCCCCCAGGATAATAGAATGCCAGGGCTTGCCTCTGATCAGTGGGCAGAACTGTGACCCATATGCCACGGTCTCGCTTGTTGGGCCTGCCAGGTAAGACCAGTGCACTCAGCAGGGTAATGAATCCACCATGATACCAGGGTAATGAATCCACCATGATACCAGGGTAATGAATCCACCATGATAGCAGGGTAATGAATCCACCATGATAGCAGGATAATGAATCCACCATGATAGCAGGGTAATGAATCCACCATGATAGCAGGGTAATGAATCCACCATGATAGCAGGGTAATGAATCGACCATGATAGCAGGATAATGAATCCACCATGATAGCAGGGTAATGAATCCACCATGATACCAGGGTAATGAATCCACCATGATACCAGGGTAATGAATCCACCATGATACCAGGGTAATGAATCCACCATGATACCAGGGTAATGAATCCACCATGATAGCAGGATAATGAATCCACCATGATAGCAGGGTAATGAATCCACCATGATAGCAGGGTAATGAATCCACCATGATAGCAGGGTAATGAATCCACCATGATAGCAGGATAATGAATCCACCATGATAGCAGGGTAATGAATCCACCATGATACCAGGGTAATGAATCCACCATGATACCAGGGTAATGAATCCACCATGATACCAGGGTAATGAATCCACCATGATAGCAGGGTAATGAATCCACCATGATACCAGGGTAATGAATCCACCATGATAGCAGGGTAATGAATCCACCATGATAGCAGGATAATGAATCCACCATGATAGCAGGGTAATGAATCCACCATGATAGCAGGGTAATGAATCCACCATGATAGCAGGGTAATGAATCCACCATGATAGCAGGATAATGAATCCACCATGATACCAGGGTAATGAATCCACCATGATACCAGGGTAATGAATCCACCATGATACCAGGGTAATGAATCCACCATGATACCAGGGTAATGAATCCACCATGATAGCAGGGTAATGAATCCACCATGATAGCAGGATAATGAATCCACCATGATAGCAGGGTAATGAATCCACCATGATAGCAGGGTAATGAATCGACCATGATAGCAGGATAATGAATCCACCATGATAGCAGGGTAATGAATCCACCATGATACCAGGGTAATGAATCCACCATGATAGCAGGGTAATGAATCCACCATGATAGCAGGGTAATGAATCCACCATGATTACGTGGTCAATTCCATTAAACTTGCATTGCGGTAGTTGAAACTGCCTAGTTTCGCATACACCGTTTTAACTACTGGTGTGATTTGAATTTCAGCATCCAGAGTAGGCTTTTTAGATGCAAAACAT